>NC_092871.1:24024490-24178425 GCF_032062135.1 Pyxicephalus adspersus
TAGCAAATGACTTTTAAGAAATCCATTCTAGGTTTGCTAGATCACCCAGGCTCACTTATGAAAGTGTATTCTCTCCAGCCTTGAGGAGATTTGATAAATCAGGCCGAGAGAGAGAGAGAGAGAGAGAGAGAGAGAGAGAGATGGATAAATGTTTGTACTGTATATGTTATATATTTAAATAAAAAATGTGCAAAATTGCAACATACAAAGTGGAACTAAAGCTTTACTTTAAAAATAGTGATCAGGCAGGTCCTAAGGCAATGCCTTCTGCAATAATTTAACCTTACCTGCCTGATGAAAACTCTTTAAATACAGTCACATGTCCCTATTCCATCACTGGCCCCACTATCTTTTTCTTCACCTCTTCTGGGTTCCGTTCTTTGGCTGGACTGCATTAAGTCCCCGGAGCCCCAGCGGATGTTGAGATACCCAACATGTCCCAGAATCATAAACTGAGCTGCACATGCCCCGCATTTTTTAAAGATCAGGAGGTAAGCATTTTTTATTGCACAAGCTACATTGCCTGTCGCTTCTGCAATATTGAAGGTGCCTGATTGCAAGATGTTTTTGTAGAACTACAGTTCCAGTTTTCTTAAACTACTAAGAGATGGGATGTCCAATTTTTTTTTATTATTTTCAAGAGTCTTAACCAAAGGACACCTACAATTACAGGAAAGTGTTTTCCTGATAGCTAAGTTATTAGCAGATACTATTAATGTTGTCTACCCATCTTAGATCGATGGATAGATAGCAGACCTAGGTGGCAAATGGCTACATTCTCGTCTGAAGATTCTATTCCCGAAGGTAAAATGGTTGACCAAAGAGAGCTCCCCTTTGATTGTCTAAAGCAGTGAATCTCAACTAGGGTTCCTCTAGAGGTTACCAGAAATTGGACTAACTTGTCACCCTTCAAGTACCAAGTCCCAAGTCAAGTCTCAAATCACCAAGAATTCTTCCAAGTCGAGTCCCAAGTCAAGTCACTTCATTTATTGGCATTTGTCTCAATATAGAAACAGAGCTCTGATCCTGTTCTTGAGCACAGGATTGCATTCTAAGTCCATGGCTTTCTCCTCTGACAGCTGAAGGGGGAAGAGAGGAAGGCAGTGAGGCTTCTGTAACTCAGCCTTCCACCCCCCCCTCCTTCAACTGTCAGAGGAGAAAGCCATGGACTTAGAATATAAGAAAGGCGGGGAGGAAGGCAGTGTTACAGAAGACTCACTGTGTTCTTCCCCATCTTTCTTGCATTCTAAGTTTTCTCCTCTGACAGCTGAAGGGGGTGGGGAGGAAGGCAGTGTTACAGAAGGCTCACTGCCTTCCTCCTCGTCCCCTTCAGCTGTCAGCAGAGAAAGCAAGTCGCAAGTTGAGCAGCAAGTCACTAGCCAAAACCCCAAAGTTGAGTTGCAAGTCGTTTATTGGGCGACTTAAGTCGGATTCGAGTCCAAGTCACGTGACACGAGTTCCAACATCTGGAGGTTACTAGGGGTTCCCTATGCAATGACCAATCTATGCCTCGTAGGTCCGTTTATCTGAAACTAAAGATCTTTTCGGCTTCTATATGATGGCTTCTTTTTGGCTTCGGTAAAGATGACATTCTTCCGGTTGGCCAGCAATGTAAGAGAGTTTCTTCCCACTGAACATCATGGTGGACCCATCATTTACAGACTCATCCTCATTAAATAATATCTGCTTTATTTTTTTAGGATTCTTTAATGAAATCTCTCAGTTAGAAAGAGCCTGAAATGGGCACCTATTAACCAAACAGGGTTTGTGCACATAATGATACACCTATTGATTATCCTTTATAAACCGGCCCCTTAATGATTTAGAGAAATCTATCAGATATTTTTTACTTAAAGCGTACCTAAACTCAGAGTTGCCACCTTACATAAAAGGGTAGACAACTCCTTTATTTAAAGTAAAAATTCTGTTTTTGCTGCAACATGCAGCACCGCTCCCTTAATTCTCAGATGCCTAGGCGATCAACAATGAATGGGAGCGTAAAGCCTCCTGGGATACCTACGTCATCCCATGAGGCTTTTGGCGCAGTGAGATCGGCAACAGTCTGCACAGTGTGAGATTGGGTGACGTAGGAAGAAGAACGCGGAAGAAGAGAGGAGAAGATGGTGGCGCCTGGCGCTCCCTCTCTGCCGTCCCCGAAGTCGGATACCGAGACAATGCGGGACCCGATGGCAGAAACCTCCCGATGGACAGACTGATCTGCGGGATCGAAAGTGTGATTTTATTGTTTTGGGTTAGTTTTATGTTTACTTCCACTTTAATAGCCAAAGAACAGTAGCTAGTAAAAACTATCTAGCACAATAAAACCCAAATGACCACAGCTATATTTCTATGTATTTTTCTCTCCATAAATGTGTCCAATGTAGGTTTTACACAATACTTGGGACAAAAATAAAAGCAACACGTGACAAACAATTGCAAAAGAAAAGTCATGCATGTGCAGTGAGAAAGTCACCAGAATCAGCTATGTTTAGTCTAAGATTTTAGCCCAACAGATCAGTAGGATCAGTAGGATTAGCCCAACAGATCAGTAAGAGGCGTCTTCTGTTTTTCAGTGCACAAGCTGAAGTGACAAGATTCTTGTTGAGGTTTCTTTGGCTGTCCTATGTACAACATAACTGCTTGTTAGACATGGTGTGCCAGCTGCATTATATCTATAGGACATTGCTTCTTTTTCTAACAGGACAAAACATGCAATGTTCTATAATAATGTCATCATGGTGACATTCCTACAGTGTATTTGTGTGTTACTTTGTTGTTATTTTGTGTGTTTTTGGTGTTTTTTTTACTTTCATTGTCAATGCAGGGAGAATTATTGAATACACTAGCATTTACATCCACACCCGCAAAAAAAATAAACCAATCACTATTGAATGTAACAATGCAAATGTTTACTGTCCAAGACTAGGAGGTGTGAATTTTGTTAAAGACCCTGTTCTATTAACATAATTTCCCTCTTGAAGTCAGGAAGTGTGCATAGGTGTTAAACCTTCAAATTTCATGGCTGGAGTTGTGAATTGTTGGCAAAGTGTCCAGGTTATAGGCATTACAGTTGGAAGACAGATAGTGGAAATGGCATCATAGGTAGAAGACATCATCTGTCTTCTACCTGTAATATAGTTTTAACATGCTCTGGCGTTTGACAACAATTAACACCTACAAGAAATTCAACATTGACTTCTTTGCAATAAAGAAATGTGCCTGATTGCAATTTTTAAACTACAGTTCTGCTTTGATTCTTGCATAAGATGTAAGATGATATCTGATTGGTCACTCTTATGAACATCTCCACATTAATTTAACATTTTCTGGAGTTTTTGTTAAATCAATCTCAACATCTGGTGTGTTAACATGTTTCTAAACTTGTTACAATTTTAATTGAAGACACAAGCATGCTGAAAAAGGTCATAAAAAGGGCAAGTAGATAAAAAAAAGTTTTCATTTTTATTGTAGCAAAACTCTTCCCATGCGATTATGGATTTGTTCATTTTAGTGTGCTAATGGTGCATGTAATAAGAGGAAGAAATTCAACTTGTATGTTTCCTATAGATTTTCTAGCATATGGGTACCTGTAAAATCTAGCCACCATTCTATAAATATTTAATAGCCTTCTCTGTATTAGGATTCATGATTTCAAATGTAGGAATGTTCAATGTAAAATATAATATGGCACAAAAAAATTGGATTATTTTAACCACAGCAGGGAGGGATGTTAATTTTGATGCTAGATTCAGCAATAGGTCACTGCTATGAACATTAATTTCCCCTGTTTTCTAACTGCTGAAGGTCAATTGCTAGAATATCAAGCTGTCCAGTAAAAGTGGAGGCAAATTGGGACATCCTGATGTGTTTTAGTATGCATTTTAATACACAAAAGATACTGGCCCTTAATTTTTATTCCTATGTAAAGATTTTTTATAGCATCATTATCATTTTTCGATGATGTTATCCCCATTTGCACACACATTTGGAAAGAAAGGCAGCGATAAAAGGCCAAGAAAAGCATTTTTAGCATGGACAGACTCCATAATAGCTTTTACATTTATTTTTTGGCAAAAAAATGCATCATTGTGATTGCTGAAATGATGCTTTTCCGGCAGTACCTTTGTTTTTCGTAAAACTTGCTTAGAATGTCTTTGTTAGGAAAAGTACATTTCTTTCTAACTAAAGACTATCAGATATGCATTGAAATTATGATATGTGCAGGAGTTACATTATCCTGGCCCTATTAAAAAGGATAATAAATGATGGGGTAAAGGATCCTACTTTCATTTGGGAAGAAGGTTTATTCATATTTTTGATGAGGAAGAATTGTGCAGGAAAAGTTAACCCTACACGGTCATAAAAGTTTGGACATGATAAAGCGCAATTAAACTAAAAACAAAAAAAATCACATCTTTATTCCAGCAGTTCCCCTTGATGGCGCTTGTCCTTCACGTGATCTGTTCCCGGGTCGTCCAGGAATTCTTCTTCGTCCCGGTGCAGAGGAAACGCCATCTTCGATCTTCACCTCCGTCTTCTTCTTCAGTCTTCTTTCTTCGTCACCTGATCTCTCACTGTGAAGGTGCCAGATCGGGTGACATAGCCGCTGTGAAGGGGAAAATATGAGAGCCGATCTCACTGTGCATGCATGAGGCTTATGTCTTTATAATTTAAAGAACTAAAATTCAATAAATAAAAGAAATAATGTGGGAACAGTAAGCCTGGAAGGAAAGGATTAGATGATGGGGAAGGTCCTCCAGACAGGGAATGAGAATGAATCAATAGGAATTATAGAAGCCTAAAATGACTATCATGAGAGGCTCACAGTGTGCAGTAAAACCAGAATTAGCCATTTCAGTGCAGGAAAGGAAAGGAGCTGTACAATTGTGCAAGACCAAATGTAAAGCTGGAGTTTAGTTCTTTAGGGACTTGATAAAGAAGTCTCTTGAACACCATGCCAGCCCATTTATCCCATACTCCCATATCCCATATTTAAAAGTGTAGGTCGTACAATGACATACAGTCTCCAGATACATGTGAATTCAATATTGTGTTTTGTATTGATGACACTGTTCATGGCCTTGTAGGTCACTGTCATAATGATGTATGTACCCTTACCAGACTTAATATGGGCTTTACTAACCTTTTGTTTAAAGTGAGTCGCAGGCAGCGCCATTTAATGATTGCATTGTCATTCAATCTCAGAGGTAAACATAGGACAGACACAAGTGTGCAAATATTCCAACTGCTTTTCCCTTTCCTTCAAAATGCATTGTGTGTGTGTTTTTTTTTTTTGTTTGTAATACAATCTTTTCTTTAAACACAGATTGCTCCATGGAATAATACTAGATTCTGTTTTCTAAACTACAGAACAGACAAAATGAACAGTTATAGCTCTTTTACTTAATACATGGAGCGTAAAACAAGAAACAATAAGACCCATTAATCTATTGAAAGCCATGCAGTCATTTTAGCAGCATGTTGTCTTGTGCAGTAATTTATTTAACGTGGAGAGAATTTCACTTGGCAGAATAATGCAGATTGCTCTATCTGCTGCAGATTTAAAAAGAGATAGAAAATTTAATATGACTGGCTTACCCATGTGCAACATATGGGCTCCGTCAATTAATCCTTCAACTTCATCATTTGATGGAGGCATAAGCAATTGTTTTTCCTAAAATAATAATTTTGATATGTGAAATATTACTTTGTGATAGAAGGTTGTTTTACGTGACATGTTATAGAAAAAGTTTGGTAAAAGTAAGTATGTTTCATTGACTTTCAGTGCATGTGGCCCATGTTGTCAATTACTATTACAAAGTAGGGCAAAAACCAAACAGAACAACAACAAAGTGAAGAGTAATAAAACCCAAAAACACAAATGTAACATATTGTAGATTATATTGGTGGCTCATGTTTTTCTTTTCAGACTTGCACACTTTATGTCCTAGGGTGACAATGCTCACCCACATTACTATATCTATAAATAAGTAGTGAAATTACCCTGAAAATGACTACTAAAACCCTATTTCATTATCTATAACATGGAGAAAAGATGAACTGTAGTTTGTAGGCTGAATTCTGGAGTTTATTGCATACCCAAATGAGGGATTAGAAATCTGTTTCCAAAAATGAAAAGCTGTTTTGTACAAACATTACTGCTCAGCTTACATACTATATATATATATATATATATATATTATTTTTATATTATTTTTTATATTATTATTTTTTTTTTGTGACAACTGCAACTGCTCGCAATAAAAAATAATGCAAAGTATAACATTTCTTGATCTGATTATGTCTCTGGCAAATCAAATCATGATCAATCAAATCAATTTAATAATCAAACATGCATATATTAGAAGGCTTCATCTGGTCCTCCTCAGGATCTTCAGCTATTCTGATTGGACAGGTTGGAATAATCTAACTACCATGTGCGCAGGACTTCCATCTTTCCTGGCTGCCAGCTATGCTGGGATCATATGCTGAGCTCAGTGTACATTTATAAAACATTGGGTACTTCTGCAGTAAAGAACCTTCCTGCTTGCATTCTTTTAATATGTAGGTTTAGTTCCACTTTAAAGTGTAGATCCAAAGAATTCTTTCACAGAAATGCAACTTTTTATTTTGCAAGTCTGGCAGAAGAATGCAAGACGTGCAATGCTTTATATAAAACATTAAATTAAGTGCGTCCAAACTTTTAACTTATAAAATATATATAGATATTTCCATAGCCTGGCCACACATTCACCTTAAATGTTGCTATAAATAATGTTGCTATATATAAAGTTATAAAGGATACAAATTGATGCAGCTCTGTAATTATTAATAAATTATTAAATGTATTTTTAAATGCAAGCAGTACCTGAATTTGACCTGGTGTCAGCCTCTTGCAGTCCTTGCATAACAAAGCTGTAGTGTGGGAAGAAGACACACAAGGAGCTGACAAAAAGCATGTTGATTGGAAAAGAAATGAGTGTGAAAGATTAGGTCATCATTGTGCTGCTTCTCCTTTTAATGTCCAATGAAAATGACTGAAATAGAATTTTGACGACCTGAGCTAAGGAGTTGCTGGGTTGAATAATGCTGGCTATCAGGATAAGGATATCTAGTGGCAGACAAATTACTGGGGCAAAATCCCAAGATTGAAGGTTAATATTTTGACCAGCCATAGCTTGTTTGGTTTTTTAAATATTTTTTGGGTTATTGTTATATAGTTGTTTTATTTTAAAAGTTAAAGTGGAACTACAGTGAACAAAAAATTTTACCTTACATAAAAAGTTAGATACCTTTTATAGAAGGTAAAAATTAAAAAGGAGTAAAGCCTCGCTTCCCCAATCTTTATCGCTGCTGCAATGAAGACACAATGAAAAAAAAATTGGGTGCAGCACCGGCCTTCTAAATTGGAGCGCAGAGCCTCCCGGCATACCTACGTCACACATCCCGGGAGGCTTCTAGCTGCTTCTTCTGCACATTCCCCAACATCTTGGGCTGGCGCAGAAGGAGCCCTTTCATCAATAAGGAAAAAAATTGCCAATCTCGTGCATGCGCAGTGAGATCGGTACTCTCTCTTTTCCATTTATGACATAAGGCAGAAGGTGGAAGAAGGGCAAAGAATATGGTGGTGCCAGGGACTTCCTCCTCGCCAGGACATAGGCGGATACTAAGACTACGCGAAACCCAATCCAGAAAACCTCTGGAAGGATCCACAGATCTGCAAAAGTAAAGGTGAGTGAGTTTTTTGTTTTTTTAGTTTACGTTAGCTTTAAAGTGTATCTAAACTCAGATTTTTCACTTTACATAAAAGGGTAGACAACCCTTTTGTTTAAAGTAAAAATTCTGTTTGTGTTTTTTTTAAGTGCAACACCCTTTCTTTAAAAAAAAAAAATAGGGTGCAGCACCGCCCTCCTAAATTGGAGCGCAGAGCCTCCTGGGATACCTACATCACGCATCCCGGAAGGCTCTTGGTTGCTTCTTCTGCGCATGCCCGAACATTTCGGCCATGCGCAGAAGGGGCCCTTTCATCAATAAGGAAAAAAATTGGCAATCTCATGCATGCACAGTGATAATGGCAAGTTATTTCCCAATCTACGTCACCCAATCTCTCGCCTGAACAGTGCGAGATCGAGTGACGTAGGAAGAAGAACCAGGAAGAAGAGAGGAGAAGATGGCCGCGCCTGGTGCTCCCTCTGCACCAGGCCTAAGACAGATACCGGGAAGAAGTGGGACCCGATGGAAGAAACCTCCTGGTGGACAGACTGATCTGCTTGATAGAAGGTAAGTGTGATTTTTTTTTGTTTTGAGTGAATTTTGGGTTCACTTCCTCTTTAGGTTTCAGTGGCTGATGAAGAGAATTAATTAATTTAGGGCCAATTGAGTGGGTTGGTAATTTTAGGGTTAGACACATATAGAAATGCCTCAGTTCTGCGTGTGGTTGAAACCCAATGTACCAAATATTAGATATCAAGAAATCTGTCCCAAACACAACATACAGTATTTTCCACTTTGCATATCTATTAGCTCATTTTTACATTTGATCGATTTTTTCAGTAATATTGGCTGAAATCTAAATTAGCATTTTTTGTAAATAATACATACATATACCATGAGCTGCAAGTGCTCTTCCCAGATTATATGATCCTTGTAATTTTACAGAACAGATTTAAAACAGGATTTCAGGTCACACAATGCAAATGATGTTATTTTAGTTTCTCTGGGTAATGACTCACGTCATTACTTTTAGTTGGCCAATGACGGAGGAAGAGTGCACACGCATTATATTGTTCTCATACACACTCGGTAGGACAGAAACATCTCTGCTTGTTCTTAAAACATTTTTCATTACAGTTTTTTTCATATCTCCATGGTAACATTTGGAGGAAAAGCAGTAGCATATCTGAATACTGGTGGAAGAATAATAGAATAATATTTTGATGGTAGATCTCACCTCACTACAAATGATCATAATAGGTTCACAAAGAAGTGAAATGGTGGGTCAGTAGTTACTAGGGTCTTCTTGAGATCCCTCCCCAAAACATACTGGTACCTTATTTGGTTAATATAAGAATTGACCATGGACTATGCTAGCAAGTTTTATAAAGTTTTATACATTTTCCATTATTTTTTATTTTTTTTTGCATCTTAGTACTGACAATTTTCCTTGGTTTCCTTTAGCTACTTTCCACCTTCATGGATTTGCTCCAGCATGGTTGTACATTTTTGGATTAGTTTTCTGCGCATGACAATCGTCAACTGTATGTGTGTAATATGTTTTAGCCACTTGTAGTGTTCACCAGATGTTTAGGTGAAAATTCAGACACAATCCCGAAACAATTATCCTATAACTAGAAGTACCTGGGCAAGGCTTTTCATGGCAGGATTACAAAGTATAAATTTTCAGATTTAGAGATTTAGCACTACTTATAGTGAACCTGTAGGTCAGTTGATTTCCTTTATTGGATATGGATAACTAAAACCAGAAGAATCAATCTAAGTCTTCTTGTATTTGTATTTCTAATAACTTAAGTTAGCCAATAAATGGTCTCTTTAACTATAAACTTTCTGCATTATTTATTGGTTAACAAAGTTAGCAAGACTCACTACTACTTACTACAGACCACTGTTTAACATGTATCCATTAACCCAGTTGAAAGTTGCAAAGCTAATAATAAAATAATGTAATTAAGGAAATAGCAGTGGCCACATACAATGGATGTTTCAATGTTTACATTATTTTTATCAGATGTGTATGGAGTGAATGCTCACCAGTAGTGTTGCTGTTTGAATTTGGGTTGTCCCTATATTCAACCCGAAAATGGCCGGAGAATCTCTATTCAAGAATACATACTACAATTACACTAGGGTTGCAAGAGCAATCAGCTCCACTCCCCTGATTGCTCTTGCAGTTCTACACAGTCCCGAAAAAAACCCTGAATTTCCCCACCTATAGACTTTAATGGTCTTCGAATTCGGCGTTCGATCACCTAAAAATATTGGGCTATTTGAATAGCTGCCGAATCAAACACTCAGCCATTGGACCAACAATACTCACCACCACCAAGAAAACATGATGATTATGTTCGCACTGCTGGTTTGTGTCCTAGTTAAGTTCTTTTTTGACTGTTCCAGTAATGACATGAAGGTGCATGTTTCGCCATATAATAGGAAGTGTATTATTGGGTTTAGTATTATAGGTATAAAAATGAAAGATCAGAACATATTTTAAATAATTTCTGAATTTTTGTAATTTATTAATTACATGTCTTATATATGATTTTAGTAATTGGGGGTACATATACCCTAAATAATTTTCACTGTAAAATGCAAGATGTTCAGGCTATATTAATTATCTGATAGAGATGTTAGTTACCGTTACAGTACCTGTTGAAATGTACACTTAACATCTGTATATATATATACACCTTTCTTCTTGTCTCTTCTTGTCTGTCTTGCATAGAGCACAACTTATTTCTTTTTGAGGATGCTCCCAGCCAGTTAAGATTAATTACACATTTTGTTCTGCCAAGTTTATTTTTCAAGATCTCAGAAAAGGACAGAGACAGCACACACAAATCTCTACAGAAGTGTTTTGAAACACTTTTCTGTTAATAATCCTCTCTGGAAAGATTAACATAGCAATTGAATCAATTAAATGGATTGAAATTGTTGTCAGCAGCTCTAAAGTGGCTAATTCTCTCTGATTGGTCTCGTTGCATGCAAGTGGACTTAAAAAATGAAAACTTGCCTGGACCAAGACAATTTGTACTCACAATGTTTGAATTGGACAGGAAGCTGAATGCTACCACCTACTTCCCAGAGGTTTATTAGTTATTTTTGTTCCTTGGCAACTTATTTTCTTAAAAAAAGAAATAGTCTTATAGCCTTAAAAATATAGAGTACATCGTATGCAGTTAATGGGTGCATAAAGTATGATTTGTATAAATATCTCTATGTCATATTGCTGATATTTGGATTTATCCATAACATAATCATCTTCATTCATCATTAATATCATAATTTATTGTGTTTAATAACTTCTTATCATTCATAACATCATTTATTGCGGAACTTATCATTCCTATAAACTCCCAAACCCAGGTACAAAAAAGGAACTGAGCTTTTTACCTTTAATTGGTCTAGGCTGGAGATGGATTAAACCAGAATGGAACGCTAAGCAAAGTAGCAGTTTTGCTTCATCTGGTTGACACTTGGGACTCCAATAGGCCTACAATTTGCATTGTCAGTATTAGTATAGCCTACACCATGTCTACACGGGCATTCTATCTTGTCAAGTGATCCACAGGTGCATGGCTTTCTTGTACTTACCCCTTAGTTTACTGCTCCTGCCTTGTGAATGATCAAGCTCTGGTCTGCTCATAGTTAAGCCTACAGTAAACTATGTTATCTGCTTTAAATAAAAGGTTCACCAGAAACTACCTTCAAAGTGGCCACTACATACCAAGTCTACTTACATTAGGAATTTTATACCAACGTTTTTTTGTGCCAAAAGGTTTTCTCCTTACTATCTTTGTAATCTGAGTGCTCACTAAGGATCTTCCTATATACAGGTAGTCCCCGGGTTACATACGAGATAGGGATTGTAGGTTTGTTCTTAAGTTGAATTTGTATGTAAATTGTATGTAATGTATGTTAATTTAATATCTAAGTCACATCATTTTCATATTAGACCAATGATTTCAACGAGTCAGGGATTCTTGATTCATACCTAGCTGCTGAATTAAAGTGCAATTAAAGTCAAGCATATTATACAGTAAAAACTTTGACATCTGTATAAAACAAATGTATCCCCTCTATTTTACAGTAGGGTAATCCTAGTGGCAGCCATAATAAATGCTTAGATTGGCATTGTATGCCAAGCAAGGGATCTAAGTCCAGCACACCGATTGCCAGCTCAGCCTCTATGAATGACAAACAAATATGTTTAACCCTTTTCAGGAAATTATTTTTTAGCAAATATTCAACCTACAGAAATAAATATTATTTAGCAAATCTATAGAACAGAAGGAAAATTACTTTTAAAGCAAAATATCAAAAGCAGGTAACATCTAGTAACCGAATGGGCTGAAAAGTTGTAATTCAAAGAGCTGATAAATGTAGCTAGTGAGTAGTTCTGCAGTGTAGTGGTGGATCATGAAACACTTCATTCATACCTGTAAACTGGCAGAAGCCCTGTGTGCTTAGTAATATATTTTTCTTATAATCACTACCCCTATACATACTAGCCAACTGGCATAGAAGTATACTTTCATTTTTATGGCACAAGTTTTACTTTTTCCATTAGGAACCATGACTCATCTCCTTCATTTTGTTTCATTTTATTATTTATTTTAATTTATTTTGCAATTATGCAAGGATCCGTCATTTTATCAGATGCTTATTTCATGGTTGGTTTAAGATGCTCATTACCATAATAATAACATTAATAATCAGTAATTTGTAGGGCATTCATTGAGTGTATTGTTTCACAGTGAACTTCTTTTGAGAACACACTTGGCATATTTAATGAACTTTAAATAACCCTTTTTCCATCAACTGATACACTTATAGTGAAGCGTCTACATGACTTGGTTTAAAAATGAAGCATTTGATATATTCCTAATGATCCGCAGGCTAAAGTAATAATGTAAAGTAGCAAAGACTATTTAGATTTATACTTACCAAAATGTATCTTGAAATATACTGATTGAGTAAATATGTAACTTCATTATAAAGGCATTGGAGAGCAAACTGGAATAAATTTCACCTTCACTCAAAGGACAAAGGAGAAAAATATAATATTCACAGATTCCAAAATCCATCCCATCTAGTCTTTCTAAATCATTTCATCTCTTCAAGACTAAGCTGTATAAACTTGCCAGGCATCATCCAAACAGCAGTTGCAAAATTCCAAAATGAATCATTTTTAAATGAACTGTCAGTATTCCTAATAACTTTTCATGAACTTTTTGGAAAGTGTGATTTGTGTGCTTATGAGATAGATGAAGGGGATCAAGTCTTGTGTTATCTAGCCAGCACACATCTGGATCATGTCATTGGCTTTTCCTTGTAAAATTGTTGTTGTAACTGTGTTAGATAGACAGCCAGTGGGATGTAATAAAAATAGCGTATTAGGAACTGAAAATCTGAGAAATTTACTGTTGTGCAAATCATTACATGCATGACATGTACATCACACAGACATGTAGGTGGTAGTGGAGTTTATATCATGCTAAGTTTGCATACACAATTTTAAATTTATCTAATAGTGCGCTAAAACCTGTATGCCTAAAATGATAATTGCAGTTAGCCGTTGAAAAAAGAATATGTTAAATTAGCTTCAAAACTCAATAAAATGCAATATTTTGTCTAGTTGGCCAATTTGCTCAATTAACCTTATTCTGAGATTTAGGTTATTGCTCTAAATTGAGAAAACATATTTGTAAACCCAGCTTGAGTATTTAGGGGCAGGTTAAGGTTAAAGTCAGCAGTGTTGTGGGTTGGGTTAAGTAATAAGGGCCAATTTTAGGGTTCGGGTGTTAAAGCAGACCTTTCACCACAATTTTTACTTTATATAAAAGGGTAGATGACTGTTATGTTACAGATATAATTTGTGACATTTTTTTGTGACAATGTTTATGGGCTAACACAGAGACTTGCAAGTAAAAACAGATATCTAAAACAATGCAATAACAACTAATAGGATATAACAAAAAATACTTGGCTGCGGAAGTGAGTTGCATTCAGCCAAGGAGTCCGTCCAAAATTATTGGCTTGGTGGATGATCAAAAAACATGTTTTATGAAGTTAGTTCTGGTTAAGACCACCCAATTAGTTGCGGCCCTGGAACTACCCAGGAACTGAGACAAAGGCCAGTGCTTGACTAGCACTGACCAATGATCATCCTTTAAACAGCATTTTACCTTATAAGGATGCCAGTTAAAGGATGAGCTGATACTGGTAAAGCATTATCGTTGTTGATGAGCCACTAAAGGTAGTCCCAAAGTTAAGGACATCCGACATCCGGACGATGCCTAGATACGAACGGGGGATTCTCTGCTTGCTCCAATAGTTAATGAAAGTCTAGGCTCAATAAAGGTTTTTTTTTTTTGCTTTGTTTGTGATTAACCCACGGTGAGGATTTTATACAGTAACTGACACCACGCGTACCAATAATATGTTGAGACAAACATCTGTCCTAATTGCATTTATTAAAATAATGTACCTGTTCTGACTTACATACAAATTCAACTTAAGAACACACCTACAGTCCTTGTCTTGTATGTAACCCTGGGATTTTGAATTTAAATGAAACTTCGATATATATTTAAAGAAACTGTACAAAACCTAACAATGACCCTTTTATAGCAAGCAAAAAAGTGTTTCCCCCCCCCCCCCTATGTATTCTTAAAATAAAGGGGGAGGCCCTCCCCTTCTGTCTTTATTGCCGCAGGACAGCATGGGACCAAATCAAAGCCAGCTGTGGAGTGCTCTACACAAGTATAATTAGGCGTTGTTTTTTTTATTTTAAGGATAATTCCATTTTAGGTGTAACCTGGGTGAACACCTGCATAAAGGAGACAAATCTGGCTATAAACACAGAAAATGTAAGAAAAAAAAGGAAAGAAAAAAAAGCAAAAAAAAAAAAAAGTTTTGCTTTCTAAATTATGTAAAGTATTTTACTTTAAGTAAAATGAATAATGCACTAATGTGCTAATGTTTCTCTAAAAGAAGAAGGTGTAACTGTTAAATATAAATTACTAACAGTTGGGGAGTGAACATTGAACTGGGAATTAAAAACATCATTTTAGGTTAGAACAAAAATTAAAATGACAAAAAAGTGATTTTTTTTATTGTAAGGTATCTTATTTTTAATGTAGGTACTCTATGCAAAAGAACAATTTTATTAACTTCCATATGGAAGAAAAAAAATGTTGGAGAAATGAAATATCGTTTCAACTTTTCTTTTCTTTTTTATTTACTGCCTGATCTCCCTGGACTCAGGAGAATGTATCAAGTAGATCTGCTAACATATTATGTTTAGTAACAAGTTTTGTTTATATTGCATGACTTAGCTCAAATTAACATATACATATTGTATTATAAAAATAATAGGTTTCACAGTTTGTTTCAAAGTACTGTATATTCTTTTATGATTATGAAGCAATCTCTTAGGAATATCTGAAAATTGAGCAAACTATAAACATATAATTTTCAGTCTCATACAACAAGCTATTGTCTTCCAGTTTTAAGTAGAACTTCAGGTTAGCAGCTTTGTAATTCAGAATTTTTCAGCCATCGTGTAATATATGCAGCTTTGGCACACTGCAGAGCAAAGTGACTGATATTTATGTCTTGATTTAGCAATGCAGCTTTCTAGGTCACTTATAGTTGCCAACCGGTGGTCCATGAGAAAATTTTGGTGGTCTCTGGCTTTGTCCCCATATGGACACAACCTGCCCACTCCCCCATCGCAGGCTAAGACATGCTTGCTAAACATCCTAGGGGGACAGTACACAACTTTTGTTGCGTCTACAGCCCTGCGCTACTGTCCCCCCAGGATGTTTAGCAAGCAGGTCTGCTATCGGAGAGTGGGCTGGTTCTGGCATCATAAAGTCACTCTGGGGGTAGTTACTTCCCTTTTGAGTGACACAGGGCCGTGGTCCAGATTCCTTCGATCTAGTGGTCCGTGAGGTCGGAAGGTTGGAGACCACTGACCTATACACATATATGCACATTTACTGAAGAATTAATTATCATCATCAACCTCAATTATTTAGGAAGCTGGCCCCAGAAGGTAAAAGACACCCACTGATGACTAAAAGAAGTATAGTTTTAGAAGCCATTATCATATAATCTTCATCTAAATCTGCCATCAGGGCTAGTCAGTGTAGATTGTCTAGTGTAGACTAGTCTAGTGGCCAACTAGTCCAGTTTCTACATTATGGAAAAACACATGCCTGGCTTTTTCCATAAAAAAAAGAAACTTATTTTCAAGTAGTAAATTAAAATGAAAATGTGACCCTGCAATTCCTTTTGCTATAAAATACCTTATGAACCTACCAGTAACCCTCTCTTCCTGTCTAATTCTGACCACACTAAAGTTAAAAATACATTTATACCAGTGCTTCATGCATGCTTGATGTACAGTAGCTGGTTTCTACACAGCATGCTTGCTCTTACCATAATCAACTTTTTTGCCACTATGCCCATCCAGTCCTGTTACAACAGCAGCCTATAGAGCATAGGTTGCAAAAGGGAATACCATGTACCCATAAGGGCTGCTTTATTAAAGCTCTCCAAAGCTGGAGAGAGTACATTTTCATCAGTGAAGCTGGGTGTTCCAGCAAACCTAGAAGGTAATTTGCTATTTGTTAGCAAATGTTTTCAAACCTGGACCAGATCCATTCCAGGTTTGCTGGATCACCTACTTTTCTGATAAAAGTGTATCTTTTCCAGCCTTTAATAAATAAGGCCCATAGATAATAGTCCTTGAAAAACTAATTTAAAACTGAAAGGTTCTATTACTTCACAAATATTTTACATCCCAACTGAATTTTCCATGTGTAACCAATATTTGTTTGGAAATGTCCACAACATTATTATGACCCCGCAGGGCAGTATATTCCATCCCACTAGTCTGACCATTATCATCATCAAATGCCTACTGCAACAGTAGTCAAACTATCAAGCAATATATACCCCCCCAGAGACGTATGTCCACAGGCCTTTTAGCAGCCACATAGACTGCTAATATAATAAAGGGTAGAGATAGAAATGTTTTTACATTAACTATATATTCCTATATAGACATCGCTCACAGCATAGTCATGTCTTCGTCTCTCAGAGGAGTACACAATCTAATGGCACTGACATTTATCATTAACATAATTTAAGGTCAATGGAGCTGAAAGCCGAATAACTTACCAGTCTGATTTTTGGTGGAAACCAACACCAACACTGCAAAACATCCAAACTTTGTGCAGATGATGTCTTGACTGAAATGTACACCAGAGATCCTAGTGGTGGAAGGCCAGAGTACTAACCAGTGAGCGCCATACCACCTTGACATTGAAATGTTCTTGAAAAAATCAACTTATTTACAACTCAGCAGTGCCCATAGCCACAAATGACCAAAGGCATCAAAAAAGGAATCAAATTATGAGGAATGTAATTATTTTGTACATTTCGAAAATTGACACTTCCCCTCCAGTCTTGCTGCCACTGTCCCATGAGTGTCATTAAGCTAAATACAGCCTTGAACAGTCTCATGATGCCTTTTGCTTACACAAGTATTTATAAAGTATATTATATTGAGGTTCAATTTTTACTCCAGTGTAAAATTAAACCTATAAATTACTTTTACATATACATTTTCTGAATGAACTTGAGAAACGGTTATCAAGAATGGGCTTCAGCCTGAAATAACATTTTTAAAAACAAAATATTTTGCACAAAAACATGATTGACACCAATTGTTCCGTAGTGAATTATTCAAATATGCAAATGTTATATTCTTGCATAGAATAAACAACAACAGATAATGAGTACAATACTACAACTGAAACAAAAAAAACACACACATCATAGAACCAACACAAGCATGAATTCATAATTTAAACTTGTTTTATGATATGTAGACTATTTTATGTATCTATGTATAATATATGAAGTAAGGAGCTCTGGTTGACCTCCAGTGAATGTCAGGGTCAAAGACAAAGCAATAAAGTAAGCTTTCTTCTGCTGCAAAGTTAAGGCAGTTCAGAGCTTTCATGATTTGGCTTTTTTATACAGCATTTATCTTTGACCTTGGTAAGCACGGAGGCTGAAATTGGTGTCATTAGAATGCCAGTTTAGGAATTATTATTTCTTCTACATAGGCACAGTTGCTAAATGGTATAGAAGTGCTATAAATATGAGATTTTCTTTGTCGTTATCATAAATAGTATATAATAAATAATGGGCAAAGGGCAAACCCTGTAGCACTGGAAATTATTACAAACTGTCTAGAGATTTGCAAGGATACTGTTAAGTCTTTTTGGCTGTTAAAGTATAAACATTGCAGAAAGTTGAGACATAAGAACTACATTGTACAGGTGTTTTACAATACGATTAAAAATAGCAAATTGAAAAAGGAATAAATAAAAAATAACTTATCAAAAAGTGAACCTACATTTGCTTGATACTTCTTTTACTGCAGGCATGTGACGCATTTGTTAAAATGTTGTGCACTCTCTTTATATCTACATGCACTCCAAAAAATCCAATATATGTGCATTGCCTTTCAGTCTGAAGGGGATATTTTGAAAAGTGGTGATTCTGATCATGACCAAAAAATGCTTCTTTTCTGCAAAAATAACACTGTTGTCATTAAAGTAAGGGGAGATCAGATGGCAAGATGACAACTTTTCTTGAATCAACTGGTGATCATAATATTTACCGACCCTGTTATTATCCTGATTGCCACTTTTGCAGACAGCTCCACTTAAAAAAAAAGTAAGTGTAGTGAAAGTGAATGGGTCACATTCCCTATTCAATGCAGTTACTCCATTTTTTTCTTCTTCCTTGCCCATTTTCAGCCCCCAATTCATCGTTCCTCCTTCTATTTAGCATACTGATGTTTAAATACTGTGTTTTTTATTATTTCATTTGTTCTTTGAATATTCATATACATGGTTAAATATCTTCTTACATTGTAAACTACATATTATTTCTGGTCTTTTTTGTCATTGTAGATGGTTGCCAATAAAAAAAAAAAAAAAAAACGTGAATAGAGTTTCTGATTGCCACTTGTAAATATTGTATGGCGATAAAAGTACTTATTAACACTGTACCAAATCTGATCGCATTTTGTTTATTACACATCTGATGTAATAAATGTAGCAATCGGTTTTAAAAAAGTGAAGAACTAATAAATCACGATCTGGTATTAGATCAGTGACATCCTTGTAAATGTGCCCCAATGGTGTGAACAAGGGCACCTTCTCTTTCGCATACCACAAGTCACAGTATGGATGCACTCTGCATTGTGATGCCTAAAGGAAGTGAAAGTATATTGGGTATAATGCAATACATGAAAAAAATAAAGTCTCAATATTGTAACCAAAGGCTTTTGGAACTGTGGTCAATCACCTTGCGAAAGTGTGCAGATTTAGTAAAAAGAAAAAAGAATGTTCCCCTGAAAATGCCCTGTTAATGTGCATTTTACACATTATAGTATATAGTTATATAGTATAGTGCCTTCATCTCTAAATCAGTATCACTGCAAACAATCTTGGTGCTGATTTAGTAAAACATTTGAAAATCTTTCCTCAAAAGAGTATGTAAATAATCACATCAATTAACCAGTCGTGGAAAACAAATTTCTGTTCACTTTCAATACTCAAAAATCTGGAGATGCTTTTCACATTATTGGATAATTGGAGTGAATATTTACATGATGTTCAAGATTCTCAACCAGTTCAGCGAATGAGCATCAACATCTTAGCATCTCAGTCCATTTGCCTCCATCCACTGCTAAACAGTATGTTGTGCCTGGACATGTTATTCTTCCTCCACAATGAAGGGTGCCTGGGAATATCACTTCTTCTCTTTCCTGATTCTAAGTTTGGATAGGCTGTGTAAGGTTAATGAGACCCTGTCGATACATTTCTGCCAGGTTGGATTTTCAGGTTTTGTTCTTATTAGAAAAAACATCTAATTTTCCTGTTTCATAGACAACGCATTGGCAAGAGAAATCATCATCTTAAAATGGGGTGCCAACTTTCATAGTTGTCATTTGAACAAAAGTAGCATTTATTAATAATAAGGAGTTGCTAATTCTCACAAGACCTTGGAGGAGACATTGAAGTTTGTCCAGAACCTAGGAGTGATATTATATTGGGTAGGGGGGTATTGAATGGAGAAACAGCCTTTTAAATTCTGAGGGATCCTATTCCAGTATTAGGGTTAGTGTATACCAGGGGTGTTAAACTCTGGCCCCCAACATCCTTTTTTTTAGCCCCCAAAGGAATCCTAAATATGAACTGCAGCTGGCCCTCCGCTGCATTGAAACAGCGCCGCTACTACAATTCCTAGCATCACTCCCGTCTATAGACCAGCCGGCTCCCTGTTTATGCGTGACCTAGCATTGGACTGTATTATAGACGCAAGTAATGCCGAGGAATTTTAGTAGTGTCGCTATTTCATTGAACAGGGAGTTCAAGCCCCACATTGGCCGCGTCTGGCATTTCCAGCACTCCCGCTCAGCTGTACTTTTCCTTGCTACTCCAAGGCATGGACTTGAATGGTTTTATAGATGAAAATTGTTAATACTATTGTTAGTAGTCTGTGCAAAAAGGTTACCATTGAAATTTAATTCACAAGGCTACAAATAGAGAAAAGGCATAAGATTTTTTCCTAAAAAAATTTAAAAAAAAAATTGCCTAAAAAAAAAACTCTCTAACATAGGCTTTTTCCAGATTGAATGTGAAGCAAAACCTTTTTGTTTCCATATGAAATATCTAATTAAAAGGTCAAGTGGGCCCACGACATTGTCTAAGTTTTTAATTTGGCCCTCTGTGTATTTGAGTTTGACACCCCTGGTGTATACCATTACCAGTCTTCTCTTCAGGCTCCCAGATTCCATGCCCAGGGGACACCATCAATGTAATGGCCTGGCAGACAGACACTGTGATCTTGTAAGTGCACTCAGCTTGCTATTAAGATGAGTTTGGCATGCTTCTGAGTTCCATCGGAGCTACCATTGCTTTATATATCAATATGGCTTCCTTCTAAGCTGCATCAAGCTGCTTTTGAACTCCCAATGAGTTGCATAGAGGGGAACTATATATATAACATTTGAGTAGGCAGGTTTACTGCAGAAACTCAATCTAAAGGGAAAATATACTTGCCTGTCTGTTTGCAACCTTTTCAGAAATCTACACTGAGTGCATAAGCAACTCTGTGTAAGATGACAGGTATCTTAACACACCCCGGCGGCTAGAAATTAATTTATTCCTATATGCATGGACTAGAGTTGTGCCTTTCTGAACTGGCCAATCAAGATGACTGAAGACCTGATCCTAAAATAAGACAATGATGAGGATGCCTATGCCTAATTTATAATAGTTCTGCTTTAAATAAATAAAAGTCCATGCACGCAGGCAATCAAACAGGTGGAAGATTTGTTTTTCAATCAGGTCATATTTCTGACAAACTCTTTTCAGGGTACCTAGACACTACAGTATATGAAGAAGTTTGCTGATGTCTCTAAAAGTTTATTATGTGTCTTTATATTAAAAAAGACCCTGTGAAAAAGTTGGAAATTGTTGGGCAATCAATGGGTATAGAAAGTATGTTTATGTTTTTTCAAATATTGCAAAAGAAATTAGGAGATATAAATTTTTCATTTACTATTCTTCATAGTGACAATATTATTGATATATACCAATATATATTTATAAAATAGGTATATATATATAAATAGGTACAGAGCACAATTTCATAAGTGTGATTTACTGTAACTGATACTAAACAGCTGAAGGAAATTTCATACACACACGGACATGTTATTACCACCTATTTCACATAGTTTTGGTTTCATTGCCATTTAACTTTTCCTAATCACCAGAGAGCAACAGAAACTTTTACAAAATGTTACAGTCCATTAGGTAAAGGTCAACAAAGCTACTGATGTGATTATGTTCATCTCATGGTACAATTAGGAAATGGTTGCCAACAGTCTGATCCTACATGTAGGTCCTTTTAGGCTTTATACACACAGGCACAGTTTTATCTTTGTGTTTGAGAACTAATCTAAGTTGCAACACAATCAACAAGAATTTCCAAAACCATTTATTAATTTACTTAATCCCTCAATTTAAAATCCCTTAATGTATCCTTTTGGGAGATATGCATTTAAATTCTAATAAGGTTGGTTAGAGTTTTAAAGCAGCTGTAGCTGTATCAGTATACTTGGAACAGCACAGCTGTGTTGTTCATGATAGTTTTATTTGCCCGCTTCTTCTTGGGACGGTTAATACTGCTACATGAGATTTTAGAAAAGAAAAACCTTTAATGGAAATTAAGAAGGATTACTTTACTGTAAATAAACTTTTTGAAACCCTCAGGTATGCTTTGAACATAATTGATTAAAATAGTAATCCAAAGGGCTTTTAGACTTTTTCTGACTTTAATTGGGGAAATACTAGCTTCACCATGATGGATATTAAATTTAAATTAGTAACTGGCCCAGGGGATCCTGAAAGTTTTCACACCTCAGTTTACAATAATACAGAACAGATACAGACTTGCAGATAATCTATGCAAAGAGAATATGCAAAGCTGCCATTACTGATTATCTACAGAAGATGCAGATTTGTGCCTGCTGTTTTGATCCAATGACTTCAGTATGTTTTAAAAGTATGTGGATAAGCAATTCTAAATTTTTTGCAAACTTGTTCTTCATCAATTCATTAACAAAATGTTTGGAGTCAAAGAAGGACAAACAAGTAGTTTTCCTATAAGGAGGTTCCTAAGAATGTTGTAAATTCTAAGATGGTCAGTGGCCATACACAGCATTAGCATATAAAGGATTGTATTGTATACTTTTGTAGAAAGACACAATTTATGTAAAATCTAATGAACGATAATCTGATGTGTGTGCTGCGCTCGTCCGAAGTCGTTCATGGATCCTTCCTGGCAGATCCAGGAGTGACCGTAATGGAAGTGAAGACGAGAGAGCACAGCAGGGTGCCGCTCACTCCTTCTCCCTCCTCCGCTCTGCATAGAGCAGAGCGGCGCTGTACATGTATCTTTCAGTCTTTTGTTGTTGGGAAGGATCGTAAAAGATAGTTACAAAAAACAAAATATTTTTATTAATTTAATATATTTTCCCTCACTTTTGGTGTTTTCCCTTATGTCAATAAAAATTCACAGGTGATCCAGCAGCCTTCTAGCTGTAGGGTTATATACAGGGCAGTGATGAAAGTGCCCTATCTTTTTCTGCACACGTACAGGATCGGGCACTGCGTCATCAATAGGTGTTCCACAAATGTAAACAACTAAGCACCATGAAAATATCATTAGGTATAATAAATGACACAAACATTAACCATAAACCAACCTTTTTTTATTGATCACACAACCATACATTTTGCTCAGTTATTAAGGCTCAAGCAAGAATTAAAATAATAAAACACAAACCACAACTGGTCCCTCTTTAATAGGGGTGACAAACCACATAAAATGTACCAGGCAAAAGTGAAGTAGGGGAGTTTGTTGGAGCTTGTTTGCTTGAAAAGACTCCTGAGGTAAGTTTAGCTATTTATAGCCATCTATTCCCGCACCCTAGAAATTTCAAGTCACACAACCACATTTGTCAACTCAAACTGGACTCTTCAGTAGCATTAAATTTCAAACAGTGCCTGCTGCACACCCATGACGAGGAGGCACTAATGAATTGTTAGCCCCCCATTTCACATTCTCAATGACATCACAGTGACATTGGATGGAATTGGGAATGTCATTAGGAGAGCAATAAAAGAAAAAAACAGAAGAAAGAAGAATGGAAACACAGGACATGTGTGAAATGAAAAATGATATGAACACTGCTCAGGACTGGGTGGGGTAAGTATAAATATAAAGAACATATCACTTATATACCTTATAACCTAAAAAGGTAAGTGCGTTAAAAACTAAATACAGTAAACAATAAATGGTAAAACATCTGCTTTAAGAAGCTAATTACTGTTCTCCTTGGTTAACAAGCTCATTTGACAGTACTGCTGACACAATGGCCCTGATTTATTAAAGCTCTCCAATGCTGGAGAAGATACACTTTGATCAGTAAAGCTGGGTGATCCAGCAAACCTGAGACCGATTTCCTAAAACTCATTTGCTAGTTGTTAGCAAATGTTGTCAAACCTGGACCGGATACATTCCAGGTTTGCTGGATCACCCAGGTTCACTAATAAAAGTGTATATCCTCCTGCCTTGGAGAGCTTTAATAAATCACGCCCAAAACGTTAGAAGACCACAGCAAGGTTAACCCCCCTAGCGGTAATTCCAAGTGTGATTTGGGAAGGATTTTTTCTGCAAATAGCGGTAATCCTGAGTCACATCCCCTGTTGTCCTGCTGGTCCCGGCAGAACAAGTCCTGCTCCTTCAGCTGTGCAGTGCACAGACAATCTCCGGGGTTTCCCGGAGACGTTGGTGCATGTGTCGGTGCGGGCGGTACAGTGCACCAACACACATGGTAAGGTTTTTATATGTAAATAATTGTGCATTGCAGAATTTCCCTAAAGCAATTTTCTCAACCATTTTGCTCATGAGGAACCTTAAAATAATTTGTAGAAATCAGGGAAACCCTACTAAAACTAGTTTTGTGGGGGTATTGGGGAAAAAGCCTCTTAGTTAGGTGGCCAGTGGAAAGAATGCCCCCATATAGTGATGGATAGAATATCACTTTAAAGACCCCTAAAGACGCCATAGGATTCATGCCAATGGTCTAAGTGGTGCTGTCCTAAGAACTATGCAGGCATCATCAAATAGGCAATGGGGTCAACCCCCAGCTACCTCAAGAGTAATCCTGGGGATCCATGGAACAATGGCTTAGAATGGCTGCCCTAATGCCTTGGGGTGCTATTTAGAATGAACTAACCCGCAATACACTAACACGTATAACATACTTAAATTTGTGTTGTCCTAACCTTCTCATAAATTATGTGTTATTATGGCAACACACAAAAGTGAGCAGGTGTGAATGGGTCTTTTAAAGTTTGTTTTACTTACATTTATCACTTCACTAATTTTGTTACCGGTACAGAGTTACATAATGTGCATTATTTTCTTCACCCAACATTACAGATTGAATTTAATTTGCATGTAAATGAATATATTACTGCCATTATAACAATAACACCAAATATGAGAAACAGAAAAAGGCAAGAAAGAAAAGGACAGGCCTAATACTGGTTCATTAGTAGTAATGAAGTTAAATGTTTAAAGCTAATGCTGCCTTATTTATACTAAAGCAAAGGCTTTTGGGCTTTTCAGGTATTCATTCCTACGTGAACATTATAGTTCTTGTCACCTAATTGCTTTTTGCTGCAAAATGAAAACTATAGAGAGTGCATCCTGCAAAAAATGAAGCAGGTAAACAGTTTTTAACATTTCATATTTATGAATAACATGCTTCCTGTTTTAATTAAGTAAAAGAAGAGGATTGTGTTTGAGAGTTTATTTTTTCATTAGGAAAAACAATATAATTTAAAAACCTCTATTTGTATCATATATTTGTAGAATGGTTCTGTTTAAATTAAAGTCACTGTTAGAAACAAAGATAGTAGCTTGCTTCATTTAAGCTACCACAGAACCATGTTAAAGCTTCAGGAGTTGCAAAATAAAAAATGTAAAAAATACAACATGTATATTTAAAGTACAAGTCAGCTATGATCTATTTTTTACAGCAAAACTCTAGACAGAGACTTCCCCCAGAGTGACGTCATGATGCCAGGTCTGAGCCTTTGCATCCACCTGAGCCTGCGATGCATACGGGGGACATGGTCCATGGCTCTGGCGGGTGCGACCCCCAAGCAGGGTCCTTCTCCTGACCCTTTTTTTCTGTGTGTGTGCATTTGAAGCTAAAAGCAGTCTTTACATACCTTAAAAATGATACTGCAGAATACTCAAGTAACTCTTGAAACAACGAAAGGCTTGCATCTACAATCAGAAAGGGCTAGCACCAATTATAATTGCAAGGGGGTGTACCATGAAAAATATATGATGGTCAGAAGAGCTGAAATATAGTTCGCCTTTCAACTGAAGGAAAGCACAAGTCTACTGGAACAATGCGCCGTAGAGGTAATTCACAGTAAAAGGCCACAGTAAAAGTTTAGCAAACAGAAGACAACATTTCAAGAGAATGAGATCATACTAACTGTGAAGAATGGTGGTATAAATGTTGAGGTTTAGGGCTGCTTTGCTTCTTTGGCATTTGGGCAGCTTACATTTATCAAGTCAACCATTAATTTCAACCATTATTTCCACTAAGTCAACCATTATTTCAAAGTATGCTTGATAAGAATGTGAGACTATCAATACTAAAAGTTGAAGTTGAAGTTGAACCATAAAAAATGAAAAAATGGCAGGGTGTTAGGTGGCTTTTTAAAGCCTGATTTGAAATGAAAATATTTTTGGAACTTTGGAATTTTTGGAAATTTGATGGAACATGTAAAACACATGTAAATATCATGTAAGTAATAGCTAAGCATACAGATCAGTCAGCAATATTAAACACATGAGTGGTTGGTTTAGGAATATGTCATGTAATTTACATAGTAGAGAGTTCTGTAGCCAGAAGTATGTAGTGTACAGTGCAATCCACAGAATTAAGCGATCAGGAGTGTGTAACATACAGCAATATACAGTACAGGTAGTCCCCGGGTATATACGAGATGGGGACTATAGGTTTGTTCTTAAATTGAATTTGTATGTAAGTCGGAACAGGTACATTATTTTAATAAATGCAATTAGGACAGATGTTTGTCTCAATATATTATTAATCAGCATGGTGTCAGTTACTGTATAAAATCCTCAGTGTGAGTTAATCACAAACAAAGCAAGAAAAAAAACTTTATGGAACCTAGACATTCATTAACTTCTGTAGCAAGCTGTGCTTTGATATGCAAAAAGGGACATTTACAGAGTTTGTCTTGGTCATTAAAGAGTTACAAGACGTTGCAGAAGAGATCAGTCTCAGCTGTGTTTATAGAAAAATTTCTTCTGCAAGACACGCAAACTTCCCCCTCCCCCCATCAAGCCTCCATCCTGCATAGAAGGAGCAGGGAAGTCTTTATTATAAAGGCAAACCTGGTTTGCAGATTTGAAATAGTCTTTAAGAAGCATAGGGCTGATCAGTAAACACAGTAAAAATGCCACACTGTGTGAGAAAATATTTGCAGGAGGATAAAGATAGCTAGTGCTGAAAGGCATCCCAGACCTTCATAATGTGCTAATAATAATTCCAAATGTATAGCTAGTCTTTATAAAAACTCCAGGCAAACATCTTATTACACAGCGGAAATAAATATATGGTAGCTGTCTTTTCTGTCAAATGATTTCTAGTTATGTCTATTCATTCCTGCGATTTACACAGTCCTAATTGGCAGTATTGCTACTTTAGTGACTTGACTTGACTCTGCTACAGTTAAGCCCCACAGCTAGGTCACCACCCCGCCCCAAGTCTGTGAATAGACATTGAAGGAGCCGCCATAGTCTAATGAGGATATCTCCTTCTCACTTCTCTGGTTAGCATGTTCCTCGTCAGCACAATTAAATGTAGAACACCCAATTGGTCCTGCTTCTTCCAAAATATTGGCAGAGAAAGAACAAAAATATGAGTTTTGTCAACCCCGTCCATAAATAGGTGGTGATTTGATAAGTTTGCTGTTTATATGTAAAGCTGTTGAGCTTTTTCAAAAAGTTTGACAAGATGTTTCCTGAAATATAATGAAGTCCCTGTTGAAGTATAATGCCATTTTGTTGTGCATAAACCCGACTTAGTACTTTTACGTTATGTGTGCTGTTCAAACAAATTGAATATTTTACTTAGTCTTAACTTCTTCACAATGCTACAAAGGGATAGGAGAGACTCCTATAACTTAGAAACACCTTTTGCGTGTTCACTTTAGAGGGCAGTCAGGTGGCCAAAATTCTGCTTTTAAATTAGAATAGAGGAAAACCTAAAATCTTACTGATGTTGTTTTAAATTTTGAAAGTTATTTTCTCCATAATGTTTATACCTACAGGGATAAATGAGGGTCATATTATTATGTTAAGTGAAAATTTGTTATTGTGTATAGTTTGGAAATGTGTCCACTATAAATTCTGCCCTTCTGTAAGTGAAACATCATATAAAAAAATCACAGCATTTGCACTCTTTTATACAGACATTTGTGGTGGGGCCAACTGGGATCTATTAATAAGTGGAGAACCTGAAAAGAATGACTTTAACGTCAGAACAGTCTTAATTAAAGTGTTGATAATTTATGATAGAGAATTAAAGGAATTTAATTCAAGTATGTAAAACCAATCATTTACTCACATATGAATCCATTAATATTTCCCATTCCTAATATACCATTCCATAGCTTCTGCATTAGAATAATCATTTTCCTGTATATTGCTAACAGAAGACAGTAGCAAAATGATGTAATGTATTAGTCTTGTCAGTATTCACCCTACAGATAGAATGGTTTGGAAATGCCATAAATCTGTAAAGTGTACTGAGATAATGAAAATGATAAGGCCTTTGGCAGGTTAATAACTTAACTGAGACTGGTATAGATGAGAGCACTTCACAACAGATGCAGCTCCAAATTACTATAGAATGTATTGTTATCTTTATATGCTGAATAGGACTATTAGGATTTATGGCTGTAGTTACTCACAGTTGACATTGTCCCAATCTTCAGTAATTACCAATAAGAAACCAATTTAAAGAACAATAAACCCAACACCTGTTATTTTGTAGGAAATATTATTCTGCCAAAATTAGATATCCGATAATGGAAATAATGGTTCCTCTGACCATAGATTTGGTGCATTCCAGCTGTCCGGGAGTATCATAAACAGACATAATTACTAAGACAAATGTATGAAATGTCTTTGCATGAATCAATTCACATCAAAGCACGTAGATTGCACTGCCCTTGGTTACCTACTTAATCTTTTTTAGATGTTTATGGGCATTGCTATATAATTTCTGACCCTCCTTAACCGTTAGCTAGCTCATTTTTGAATATGGATGTCTCTGTCTTGATTTTCTCTAAAAGGGTTGATCAATCAGATGACCTTCTCTAAGTGTTCACCCTATTGCTTACAATCAACAAGCACAGCACCTCAACTATGTATTAGGTTTCTGACATGAGACTATTGATTCTAATTAACTTGGTACTCCTGGCATCAGTGATCCTAATTAATATTATTACACAGCAGTAATATTATTTTGCTGCAGTGTACAAAGTCCATAGTCATGTCACTAGCTGTTCCTAAAAGGAGCTCACAATCTAATACCGGAATACCTGAGAACCTCCAAACTCCATGCAGATAATGCCCTGACTGAGATTTATACCTGGGACCTAGCGCTCCAAATGCCAGAGTGCTAACCACCGAGCCACCCTGCTGCAGTGCAGTTTTTCACATAGCATATGTTTATATCTAGCCATTATTGATCCCTGTCTATTCATTGTGGAAGGGAGCAAAGCTTCATCTGATTTAGTAAGCTAAGTGAAATATCTCTTTTAAGGGCATTATACACTTTGCTATGTGAACAGCCTAAAAATTCCTCTGTAAACCAACTCCATTCCCTGGGGAGGCCCTAGGTCTCCAGTCCGACCTGTATAGCCAGTATTTAGATTCTAGCTGGAATCTATTTTGTCAAATAGGCAACTATGGCCTTTTGTTATAGAAAACAATATATTTTTTTTTTCTTCAGAGTTATTGAGAAAATAAGCATTTGGACAACTATATGCATGTAGTTTATGAGCCAACAGGTGCAGAATCTAAATCCCAAGATATGTTTTAGGTAATTCAATAAGAGGGCCTGCGAAACAAAACTGTATGTCCAAGTTACCTAATTATGGTTTAGCTTTAGAAAATTAATAAAATGATCATTTATAGTAGTCAAGTGAAATGAATTCATGATTCCTCCCACTATTGTTTATATATATGTAGAAGGGACATATGTTGCATATGTAGTAATGACATATGGTATATGCTTACTGATGACATATATCAGTGATGCGTTATACTCTTCAGAATCAGCTGTGCTTAGCAGAATTGAGCATCATATAAGCATTACTTTTGTATTAGTAAAATAATTGTAGTAGTTGAAATGACTAGTGTTGGTGTTCGAATTCGGGTTGTCCTTATATTCGACCCAAATATGGCTGTTCGAATTCGGATAGAACCAACCCAAAAAAAAAACGATACTCGACTGCAAAAATTTGGATAAAAAAAATTTGTTAAAAAAAATTATTGTTAAATTTATTTATTGAGTGTTTGTGTTTATTTAACTGTTTTTTTTTACAGGTTATCCTACAATGACATGATATCTCTTACTCTGTAACACACTTTCCAGCACAGTATTAATATGATACATCTGTAACATTTTTCTTTTATCTACTGCCAGAAAAATGTAACAAATGTATCAAATTAAAAATATTTAAACATGTAATATAACTGTATAGTAGCATATATAATATATAAATAATATATATATATATATATATTATATGAATATTTTTTTGTATTGGACTCAATACAGGTATTTTGTATTGAATCCAATCCATAATTATTTGAATTTCCCACCGATCCTCCAGCCCTCATTGACGCGTGTACCAATGTCAATGGGAAACCCCGTAGATCTTCTCTCTGCACTTTGCGGGTGGAGATTGGAGGAAGAGGAGGTGTCCCCAGCATCTGCCACAAAACAAGGTAAGTGTTTTTATTTTTAGTTAAAAGCGACCCTGAGCGTGACTCGGTATTAACGCTTTTTGCAAGTAAAATCCACACTCGGGATTACTGCTAGGGAGGTTAATTACCCTGTAGTGCCCCAGGGATCGTAGTGGAACTGCAGAGTTTATCTGCAGTTCAGTTCCCACGGTCTCATGACTGTGGGAACTTTGCGGTCACAGGTGTGACTGCTGGCGATCCCCAGGCACTAGAGGCTGAATGGGGACAAGTTTCCCCATTCATCACATCTAGTGCCCTGTGTTCTTGGATAGAGAAACTCTATCCAAGAACACATACAACTAGTTAAGGGCTGCAAGATTGCTCTTGCAGCCCTTAATAGTTCCTAAAAATACCCCAAATTCTTCCACAATTGACTTCAATGGTGTTCGAATTCAGCATTCGATCAACCGAACAATATCTTACTATTCGATAGAATAGTTGTTGAATCGAATGGTGAGATATTCAACCAACACTGGTAATACCATTGCCATTGAAAGCAAGACGCAATGCATTTTGCTATCCTTTACAAAACAGGAGGAATTTAATGTCTTAAAGGAAAAGGAAATTTATAAAGGGCCCCTGACTGGCACCACTTGCTTTTATTTGTTGATCTATTGACATACAATATAAATAACCTGGAGAACGGAAACATACAGGTAACAAAATTGAAGGAAATCTCATTTTAATTACATCTTCTCAAAGTCTGCACAAGATGAACTTCATGGCCAGTAGTAAACATTGCAGTAGCAGTGTTATAGCATACAACTTTAATAAAGTTACAGATCATCTGAACTAGTGCTGCCGTGGGCTGAAAAATAACATGTGTAAGAATCCAAAATTCCCTTGCCTCTCTAGGGTGGTGTCCATGCTGTTCTTCATCTGATATTTTGCACATTATGGTATTCCAGTAAGGTACAGCTATATGTGGGCAGTGCAATAAAACATAGCACAAATCACCTTTCAGTGTGCAGTGTAGTTATAAGCTAATAAAGTCAGACTGGTTCCATTAGGGTACTAACATAATTTTGTTCTACCTCCCCTGTTACATAATTGCAATTACCCAGCATAGCTGACAGGTGCTCTTCACAAATTGGAACTCTGTTAAAGAATTCAATTTAATACTCCAGATTCCTTATTCATCTGCACCATGTTGTTTATCTACACCAGACACTTACCAGACCATAAAGAGCTTATGAAATGGAAAGCAAACATGACCTTCTGGAACAGCTGCAGACTCATTTCCAGAAATATGTTAACCCTTAAAAAGCTGAATCATCTGTTATAGGGTAAGTGCGTGGCTCTCTAAGTCACTAAATGCGATTAAACCAGGCAATACATCTTGTTTTCTCATTATGCTAAAACCATACACGCAGTATAAAGGACAAAGGGTCATTTGGCATAACCAAGCATAAAACATGTATGTTAGCATAAATCTATTTAAACATGATTAAGCTTTGTCTAATGCACGTTACCTATACAAGTAAAATGTTTTACGTACTCCTGGAACTTATTTATTTTATTTTTTTTTGCACAAAAATACTTCAGGGAAAACTTTGAAGAAGCTATATCAATTACTGGTGTTTATCTAAAAGCATGAATTCGGTAAATATGTTAGCCTTTGACATAAATATTTTTTTGGGTCAAAAAGCAAAAAAAAACAAATCCACTGGGCATTAATAAAGTTTACAATATTGTGTGTTTGCACTACTCCTAGGATTGCTAAGAAAACATTAGAATATGGTCTATAGCTCACAAAACCACAACCTCAACTGTAAAAATCATTCTTTAACATTCTTAATGTCATGTAATTAAAACCTAAGAAATCCAGCAAAATCTGGATGAAAAAATGTTAGAATTTGTATTTCTAAAAAGTAAAAAAGGAACAAAATAAGTCATTAGGTAATATATAAATTTATATATATATATATATATATATATATATATATATATATATACCTTTTGATGTCTATTTCTGTTTGAAGTATGAAATATACATTAGCTGTCTTTAATATTAATGTATATATGGATTAAACTTTAAAATCCAATTCATGTTGTTTAAGGCTCAGTCATATGGTACAATGTAAAAAAAAGAATATTTATTTATAGTTTTTTAGATACACAAACACAAAAAAAGCACTTCAATTCCTTCCACTGTGTTTTAGATTTACCTGTTCTATTACACAAAGAGTTTTGCCCAAGGTCTCATTCATTCAGAGAAATATTTGTTTTCCCCCTGCTGGACTCAAATTTTATAAATGATTGGAGTTTTCAGTATACCCTTGAAAAAATATTTACAATGTACCATTATCATCGGAGCTTTATCACTTTAATCTTTTTAAGTCTTTTTTTAGCAATCAAATTGAGAGTATCTGGTAATCTCTGTGGCTGTAAAACAATGACAGAAGGTTAACTCAGGTAATTGCAAAGAGTTTTTTTCCACTTTAAAAGTAGTTGGCATGAAAAAGTCTATCTATATATAATTATGACAAATCAATATTTTAAATAGATGTGATGCAAGATTACTGCAGCAAGTTTGAAGGATTTAACGATGGTGCTGTTTTATTAGGGTTATTTAAGCTTAAGGCTTAATCATTTATTATTTATTATAGCTGATCAAGCTATGCTGATGTTGTATCAGGGCAAGGATGATCAAACTATATTGATGTATTATTAAGACAAGGCTTATTAGTAGGGAAAGGCTGCTCACTGTGTGGATTCAAACTCTTCACTAGATGTCCATTAACTCATAAGGAGTTATTTACTAAAAGAAATAACATTGTTCACTTACCTGAGTGAATTATCACTTAGCTTAGTGAATATAGTGATAATTCACTTTGAAAACAATACCCTGAAAGGAAAAAAACAAGATCTTCCTTGCAAATTCTTGGACTGTTGGCGCATCTGATTTATTATAATAACTGAAATATTCTTTGCAAGCCATTGCATATATTCATTCTGTTAATCAGGGAATTAAGGGATTCCAATTATTTTTTTGGCTTTTTGTCAGGAATGATGTCCCACTAACTACCAACTGTGGGTTGTGGATCTAGTATTTATAGCAGCGGTTCCCTGAAGGCTTAAAAGTTAAAGGTTCCCCTATATTAAAAAGGTCCATAAATACTAGCATACATAAAATCATTGAGTATTTTGAAGGTCCTGGTATCAACTAAACAAACATTTCAGATGTTTAAATTTTTAAGAAAACAGACACAAAACCTCAAACATTGTAATGTAGAAATATTAGAAAGCATGAAAGAAGGGTATTTTTCTACTTAGGGGTGTAGTTTTCTGAACTATTAAGCTAATGGCTGTAGATCAGGACACTGATTCATCTCCTAACAATCAACAAAGAACAAGGACCAAATTAAGACATCAGCATGTCCATGTCAAAGGCCATATTGTCATAAACATTCAAAGAGAAAAAGAAAATAAAAAAAGAGAAAAAAAATAAAAATGCACTTTTCCGACCCCCTACCCGAGTTTAACAAATGATAATCAAGACTAAAAAGTTGCTGAGTCACTTTTTGAAGATAGGTAAATTTACCTCTCTGGCGGTAATCCCGAGTGTGCTTTGGGGTAAAAAAAGCTTCTGTACCAAAATCCCTGTGCAACACCTGGAATTTTTAATGGGATTGAAAAATTTACCTGGTCCCCACGTGCCTGCAGCATCCTCCAGGGGTGCCCACGGCGTCCAACAGTGATGCCTGCGGCGTTCTCCAGTGATGCCCGTCCAGCATCTGTGTCGCTTGGAGATGCCTGCCCGGCATCTGTGTCCTCGGCATTGGTGGAGCAGGTGCCGGGCGGGCATGGGATGCAGCCTGCAGCTGGAGGGCGGTATTGTGCAGCTGGGGGCAGGACCAAGTGGGAAATTTAAAATAATAGGTATTTTTAAATGTACAACTATGGCATTTAAAAATACTTATTATTCATACCGCCAGGGAGGTTAAACTGTACTGCCAGGAAGAGGACTTGAACAAATTTTTGCCGTTGCCAAGAATATTCTACAGTACCTTAAGCTACATGGGTCAGTGAGGGAATTTTAAATCTTAACCAGTAACTCACTTTATTTGGGTGGAGAAAGTGCCATCACCTTCTTGGCTGTGTGTGGCAGATATATATGAATCAAAGAAATGATTGAGCTGGCAAATTTGTTAGCAGATATAATTTTACCTATAAATGTCATCTTTAGCTATCTGAGTTCAACTTTATACCATAGAAAGTGTTTGTATATTTGGGCTCTGTTTGGTATTTATTTCACAAATTCGGTGTACCAGTACATGTGTGTGTGTACTTCCTGAGATTTGCATCCCAAATTTTACAAAATTGTGATCTTCTTATATTATGCCTGGAGATAAAACTCTGTTTTACCACTACACATTCAGAGTGTCCTTGAATTACTTTTTCTATAAAGGCATTTAGTTCATGATTTAATTAACTGGCACCTCATCGCCCAGAGCAGCACTTAAAACCATTAAATGGCCCATAGCTTCGAAACTGTCTTACTTTCTTTAAATATGATGGATTACTATGGTTACAGGTGAAATCTTTGTAACAGCTCCAGATCAGATATATAGATATATTGATGGCCCATTGCCATCTTCCTTGATGTTCTCTATACATTGAAGATCTTAGACTCAATACAAGGGGCTCTTTATAAAGCAGTAAATCTGATATCAACATGGTGGAGAATCTTCCAAATCCAAATAATTTCAATGGCAGGGACTGATTCTGTACAACAGAGTGTTTGGTGAATGTCAGATTCACAGCTTTAAAAATAGAACTCTAGGCAAGAGTACAGTTCCTCCTATACCTCTTTAAAATAAAATATATTCATATTTATTTTTACAGGCATCAGTAAACAAATAATCTGTATTAAAGCGGAAGTAAACCCAAAACAAACAAATCCCATTTACCTTCAATCCTTCAGATCAGTCCGTCTGTCGAGAGGTTTCTGCCATTGGGTCCCGCGTCATCTCAAGATCCGGCATTGGCCCGGCACAGGGGGAACACCGGGTGCTCACATGTTCTCCTCTCTTTTTCTGCGTTCTTCTTTCTGTGCCACCCAATCTCGCACTGAGCAGGCGCGAGATCGTGTGACGTGGATTATGAATGAGATGAGAAGAGCCTCACGGGATGTGTGACGTAGGTATCCCAGGTGGCTCTGCGCTTCCATTCATTCTTGATCAACTAGCCGATCAAGAATAAAGGGGACGGTGCTGCACACTTTTAAAAAAAAAACACTTGCTCTTAAAGGAATATAAAAAACTAAACAAAAAGATCTCGAGTTTGACATACTCAAGAACTAGAAGAGAGCATGTGCTACTGGTAGGGTTTCAGCCAGCTTACAGGATAGCAATATGTACAGAAAGTGAGAATAGTGAATTTATATTTAATTTCAAGCATTAAGAATGACATTTTCCCTCCTGCTGCAATTTTAAACATGCTTGGAAAGGTATTTGGTGCATAGCTTGTATAGGATTTCCAACATATTACGTGGGTAATGGCCTAGGAGGGCCAGGCTATCAGTGGTGGCAAACTGCATCCCACATATCATGTTGATAATAGTCAGAAACACATTCACATGCATAATAAATGATACAGCATTCTTAATGGGCCCCACATAGTTTAGTTTGAAAAAACACTAAAGATTGCAGCCATGGTAAAGGTCATGGTCTGGGACTGTGGACATACTGTAGGTGTGGTTCGGGACTTGTGATATACTGCAGGAGACAGCTGAGAAAGTTGTAATTAGGACTATTGGATGGACTGTTTCCATACAAATTATTGCTTGCATGCCCACTTGCGTCTATGGGCCATGCAAAAGGTGCCAAGTGCACGATATGACCCTATAACATATACACCTAAAAAAAAAAAACGTTGACAGCATATCCTACTGTTCTAGTTATCCATTCATGGTGTGCTGACCCAGAAAGGGCTCATTGTCTCTTTCTTCCACTCAGAGCCTCATTGTTCTTTGAGTGGATTGACATCTGCTTTTGTCCATACAGAATAAAACTAAGGCTTGGCTGTCAGCTGGATTATGAGAGAGAGTTCTATAATTTTTTTTTATATATTTCAACTATTTAACAATTGAATGGCGCTGATGTGCTGTGGGTAAAATGTGTCATTCAAAGTTCCTAATACATTTTGCTCTGTTTTTGAAATATAACCCCCATAATTAAAAATGTGTTGACACATACGCTCCTCCTAGAGTATCAGCCTAGATGTATTCTAATTTAAAAAAGCAGAACATTAATATTACCAAGCTATCAAAGTCTGCTTGCTAAAAGTAAAAATTGACTCTAAATAATGTTTAGAAAAAAAGAAAGGCTTTGCCCAAATGAGGAAACGTTGTTGGCATGTTTTCAGTTCTTAGATCACTGTCCAAATTATTTGGCAGGCATTGTATAATACAGGAAATATTTTTTGAATGATTCTTTGCTGCTGTTTTTATTCAGATTTATTGCATATGCAGTAGCTTACTGTGTTAATTTATCCTGCTGTTCTTCTTTCAAGGTCCTTCTGAAAACATATTTTTTATGTATCTATCTGTACCATCAGAAATTTTTCATTTACATTTTAGCTTTTACAATATTGTTAAAATGAAGAGCTTTATTTTAACAGTTTCTCTCTTTAAATCTTTCTATTACCATATTTTTTACATTTTATAAAGAGTGGGTAAAATTATTTTTAATTTTTCACGGAGCAGCCTTAGCCTTTCATCGGCGGTAACATAACGTATCTCAGGCATGTGCAATATTGCCTTTCCTGGAATGTAAAAAGTGCTGATCTCATGCATGCGCAGTGTGTGATTGGATGACATAGGAAAAATACAAAAGAAGAAGAAAAAAGATGGCTGCACCTGGTTTCCAGTCCACACTAGAAAGAAGAAGGAAGATGAAACAGAACAGGACCTACTGGACTCGGTTTGCAGATAGATCAGCTGCTTTACACTTTTTTTGCTAAAGTTTTGCTTTAAGGGCTCTAAATCCACATAGTAACAGTATTTTGTTAATGGCATATACTAATTGTGGATGATAATACTTTCTCTACAAAACATTTTTGTGACTGGTAATCCAATTGATACATAGGTTAGGATAAAAAAAGACATAAGTACATCAAGTTCAGCAACTTGGGAAATAAACATATACCAGATATAAAACCCTATAAGACATAGTTTGCAGATATAAAACCCTATAAGACATAGTTTGCAGATATAAAACCCTATAAGACATAGTTGGTCCACAGGAGGGCAAAAACACTTTGGTACAATTTGTTTTTTTCAGAGAATAATGAACAATCAAGGGCAAAGTTGTAAAAAAGTGAAAAGCTTTTACTACAACAGCAAAATACTGAGTTATTTTGTTTAATATTTTTTTGTGTCTGGGGGAAACCAGCTTAACTAATAGTAGTTGCCAATTATTTTTAAATGTTATCTGTAAGTCCTATCTGTAATAGGACCAATTTGGGTATTTGTTACATTGCCAGATTGGTAAGAATAAACACAAGAAAGTAGGCAAAATGTGTGACGATCAAAGAACAATTTCATTCAACATAATGAGAATCAAAGTCTGTGCTTTAACTTTTTGAATCTAGTTTAACGACAAGGATGTATTAGTCAGTCTGTCTTTAAAAATCTCACGTACTTAATGTTTGCCATTGTTTAGGAGCTCTGCTGTTACCAATCAGTGCTGGTGAACCCATGGAACCAAAATCCACTGCTTATTTACTCCCACGGTTTTTTTTCTCTATGCCTTTCTGTCTTGTATATGCTAAACTGACCTGTTTCGCCTACAGCTACTGATCATGTTTGTTCGTCTGTAATAAATTTGGCTTCTGATTCTTTGTGTATTTGTTTCAGCTTTTGATCTAGTTTGTCTGCTTTTTGTCTGTATATCATATTTCCAGAGTTACGATTCTATTGTTCCTGTCTGTGAGTTATGTATTGGCACTCTTTCTTTTCCTGTCTGTTATTTCCCAAATAAGCCATCTTGGGGATAATATACTAGGTGATGCCCTTCTGTACAAGTCCTTCTGTTCCTTCAATAGCTCTATTAAAAACCAAATGCTTCCAGTCCCTGCACCCAAGTGGTGGCTATTAACCATCAGCTGGCAATATAATATTCTCCTGTTTGAGTACACCCTTTACTTTCCAATTTGCTGCAGTTAATAAATTATTTTGTCCTAGGATCTGTCCTAGGATTAAAAAAAAATCCCATGTATATGACCTGCATCACCCTAATTTATGTAACAATAAAGTTGATTTGCTAAAGGATTTGAGAATATCCATACACTAAATTGGTAATCCAATAAATTTGAATAAATTTGATTATGACTTTCAGGATTCCCTGTGCCACTACTGCAATTCAACCCCTCACAAAAAATTTTTGGGTAAAGATTGCAGAGAAGAGGCCCTGTCCTTTAACTATGGTACTACCTAAAATTGCAAAAGGCATTAGACTTGACATGCACAGAAAAAGGGCACTATCTGCATGGAGTTTGCAGGTTCTCCCTCTGTCTGCGTGGGTTTCCTCCGGGAACTCAGGTTTCCTCCCACATTCCCAAAAAAATGTACTTAGGGTAATTAGCTACCACCCAAAATTGACCTTAGATTATTAAAAAGACATATGACTATGGTAGGGACATTAGACTGTAAACCCCGCTGTACAGCCCTGCGTAACATGATGGCGCTATATAAATACTGTGTAATAATAATAATAAAAGGGTATGGGGGCATAAACTCCATGTATGCAATGGGGGATGTTTAAAAAAAATTAAAAAAAATTCTGATTTTTTAAATAGAGCCCTATGAGTACAGTTTGTATTGATACAATAATCTTTTATTGAGAATCAGTGCAACACAATGTTCCTTTTCTGTTTGCTTACAGTTGTCACCTCACTCCAACCTTCACAGATAAAGTCGGAGCACTTGGGGTGCTGAATGTTGGCCATTTCACACTAATTCAGAATCTTTACAACATCAGAAATCCAATCTCCAGCCTTCCTACTCTGAACGGATTGCTGAAACCTTTTATAAACTGTAGGAAGTTATCAGTCCGGTTGTGTTCTCAAAACAACATGTACCACCCTTGGGACTAAAATGTGCTAAAGCTCTAGATTTAATGGTCACTCCACCTGTCCTTTAACAGGCAAAGGACTTGACATGAACAGGAAAAGAGTATTGGGGCACAAACTCCATGTCTGGAACAGGGGGTCTGTTTGGAAAACAAAAATCAAATATTATATATATATACATTTTGATTGCTTTAATTTTTTCGGAGATTGTATATTTTATATTAATATTATATTACAATATATGATAATATAGATGTAATATTCCAATCAGACCCTTTTCCAGGCATGCCAGGCCCCATGCCTTCCCTCAACAGAGGTGCCCATCTTTGTCAAAAATTATCCACCAAGCTATGGTTTCTTTCCATTGTTGAAAGAAGACTAGTATGGATAAAATGAAAGGGGCACAAGCTTGGAAAGAAAATCTAGTTAAGGAGAGAACTCAATGGCAACATCTACAGCTTTGAGGCATCCACAAACATGTTATTTAGAGGTTTGTGTATTTTCAATGGTGCCCTTTAGGCATGATTAAAGTACCTTCTCATTGTGAAAGGTATTTTTATTTTTTTTTTGATTATTGACTACCTTATATTACAGTTTGCCTATTATCCTATAAGATTAACTGCAACAACATTGCATTTTAATTTTTATTGGGTCTATTTATTAAAGCAGTTCATCTGACATTGAGTCTCCACCAGGAAATGTTTCAAGCCAATATCAAATATGTATTGTAGAAAAGTAGAAATTGTTTTTAATTTAAATTTTCAATTTTATTTTGTCTCTAATGTCTTGTTTCCCCAAGCAGCAGCATTTTTGGCACAAGGAAACATAAAATCCAGGCCAAACCTCAATGCCAATGTGAATTAGCCCTTACAGCAAAAAATGGTGAAAAACATGTTCGTCTTTGGTTTTGTCCCCTTGGTACTTATGTATTTGTAAAATAAATGTGCTAATAAAAATTTTCCAAATACTGTAGCTTTGGAAACAAAAGATAATATTAATTACTTTAAAGGCCAGTCCATTGCAAGCATGTATGGCTTGGGGCGTTAGAAAGGTTTGTGAATATCTTATGCAGTTGGGGGGTCCCAAGTTCTTCAATTGTTGAGGCAGATGAATAATAAATCATGCTTGTGCACCTGTGAATTTTATTGTTTTTGTATTTTTAAAGGCCTACTTTTGTAATAAATTCCTGGGTCACTTATTCCCAAGGTGTCAGAGAATATACGTTCTCCATTTGTACTGACGGCTAACAACTTTGGTCTAACTAACCTTTGGAAAATTATATATGAAGTTAATGAGATTCAGGCAGCAGACATAAAAACACATTTACTTGGTACTCAAAAATAAGTCTGCTATCTTTTTAAGCCACTTCTCTCTCCCTTTCTCTAAGCATGCACACATTCGTTTGCTACATGTCCAAAGGAACAGTTTATGAACGCCTTTTCTGCCCAAATTTTTTGGCTCCTAACTCTAATGAACACTTGTGTATAAAATTGCTAGTCATTGGAAGAAGAACGAGGAGGTGTTACCCAAACCTAGAGGTGTAGCAGAGACTGAAGTAATAGAGAGGACAGTATTAGTGCAAACAAAGGGTAAGTATTGCCCATTTATCTTTTTACCAGTGAGGTTGGAGAGAACTGACGAGATAAGAAAATGAATCTATCTTCTTTACATGGTGGCAAAATCACAAACACATACAATATTGCATGGTTAGCCTGCAAAATTAAATGTTTCTCTTGATGTTTTAAAAATTGCATTTTAGTTGATAATAACACATGAATAGATACATATTTAAATGTTCATAACCAGACAGGAAACCCATCTGCCTCACAAATGGAAATAATGATTTTACAGAAATTAACAAATAATATTCATCCGGCAATGTATTCTATAATTGATTAGTAAAGGTTACAGGAATTCATAAGAGATATTAAATTATGAATTCTCCACCATCTTCCTTGTTTGCTAATTATGTGGAAGATCACACTGCAACTTCAATTTAAATCAAACACTGCAAAAACACAATTATGGTATATAATATCCACAGAGAAAAATATAAGGTACATTAGCAGCTACAATAAGCCTTTCTTCTATAGCTAGAACATTTTTATGTTTTTATGAGCTGTTTGTTGGTAGTTTATATACACATGATTATGTATGCATACATAGGGAATAGGGCTGAGCCAAATGAAATTGATATTTTGGCATTGGTGAAATGTCACTTTATTTTCACTCATTGAACTGCTTAGAAAAAAATTGCCTAAATATTCTACCTTTTATTGGATTCAGCATGGTTCCTACACATTTCACTCGGATGTATAAAGAGCTATCAGACAGTGATCTTCCAACTGGACAAGATCCCTAATTTCCATTTTTTTTCTTTTCGCCTGCCCCTGTATTTCCTTCCCTACCTACCTTTATGTTAAATAAAAATTCACAAAAAAAAAATACACACTTTTCCTCATCATAAAATAGTTAATTTAGCCTGGATTAGTGGTTTGTATTAAAGTCCAACATTGGATGTTCATTATTTTTTTTGAATATTATACATCCATTTGGGTATACACTGCGATTCATAAGAATCTCTTAAAATGCTTTTCTGATCAGTAAAAACTCAAACTGATTTAGCCTGAGATTGTGAATTGTCTAAACATAGCTAAAAATATTTGGAGTATGTATGGAGGATTTAAGAGATGTATACTTTTCACAATGTAGTTTATATAAAAGTATGGCTTACTGCAAAAAGATAGATTTGCATGAAGATCCGGCTATACTCTGGGCTCTATAATGATCAGAGAAGAGGGATGGTCCTAAAATGAACATGGACCAAAGTGTTTTTAAAGGTGCATTTAATATTACGCACCCCGAGATGTTCTAACTATATGAAGAGCACAATAAAAATGTAACTATGTATCACATATAATAGATAGATGAATGTCATAGATGCACACTTACATTCTGCATCTGTATGTGTGACTACAAGACAATAGTTACATTTATATTTATTAGATTCCTTATAATACAACTGATAAGCATAACAACACACGGACTTCCCTACACATAACATTTGGCAAAATAAAAAATGTTCTTGGAGAGATGCAATACATTTTCACATTAATGGCTTTCAAAATATAAAATTTAACTTCAAATCAGTATGTGACCATGCACAATCACCTAAACTCTTTGGCTATATGTGCCATAAACGATTTTGGAACCAAAGCAGGATACAATCCAGGATGCTATAAAACTGTACATAGCTACTGTGAAAAGAGGACTTAAAAGAACATTTAAAACTGCTCCTTGCTAATGAATGGTGATTCTTCAGATAGTGAAGGAGTTTCCTGTCCCAAAACTAGGGAGCCTAAAATGTTCATATGATGATATGTGTTATATATATGTAAAAGTTTTCAAGATTTTGAAGATTGAGTGCATAGACCTATTCACCATATTGTGCTTGATCTGACTAGGATAGCAGACACAGTGCAATATTTCAGTAATCATTATTTTGGATTTAATTTTTTCAGTTATATAATTAAAATTCTTAAGTATAAACCAATATTGTTTGCTTTCAAAATGCCAAAGTTTCTTCAATTTATACTTAGGTCTTAAGCAGTTCTTAAGACCTAAGTATAAATTGCTGCAAATCACACATTAGAACTAACTGCACTTGACTTTGGCACCAGAGTATGAGTTTAGAGCTGCCAAGAAAAATGTAGTGATAGTTTGTTACTCACTTTACATAAGCATACAGCACCACCTACTGGTAACATCACTGCACAAAAGATAGTTTACAAAATGATTTAACATGTAAAAAGGGAAAAAGAATATGTGTTTCCCTTTTAAAAATATGTATGGTGTATTTGTTCATAATAATTGTATTGGTATATCTCTTGATTTGTATTTTAAATGTTAACAATGGCCTACAATTATACTACAGTATATTGTCAGCTGCAGAGTTTGACAACCACTTTGTCATGTGGTTGAGGTATGGTTCTTTCTCCAAAGGAGAAAAAAAAACGCATATCCAAAAGTAAGTTATCGCTTTTAGGAACTGCACCACAATCCACTGCAACCACAGCTGCAGCCACATGGAAATGTGCAAGAAATGGTTCCCAACCATTCCCATTCAGTTAAATGGAACCACTTGGAAGTGAGGTTGAGCCTGTGGTTGAACACAGAAGTCTGAAATAGCGTTTTGTCAAACAGTACAGGAAAAATAATGTTTTGATTCCATGAGTAGCTACTGAGTGTGCAAGAAGGGAGGTGCTAAAAGCAAAATGTGTAATGAGCAATACTGTCTATGCCCTGTTGCAGATTTTTGCTCACTTCCAGTCTGCTGAAATGTCCCCTCCTGACCATGATAAAAGAAAGTCATATTTAATATTTTCCTTTAAAAGCACATTTGATTAATACTGTATGGCTTGTTTTCAGATGCTGATTTTAAATAGTGTGCACATAATATGCAGCATCAACAGCTGCAATATTTCCAGCAAAAAAGGCACTTATTTTCATCATATCTATTTTCACGCCACTTCTTACAGTTAAAAAAAAAGTATTTCTATGCATGGAAAAACACATCTACGTGCTGTAGCTTTTCCTTGACAGCTGTAAATGGTACAAAGCCGTGTCTATTTACAGCCATTTAAACATTGCCACTTTGTTGCACGCAAAAGGAGAGAATGAAAAAAATAACAATAATCACAGGATTCAACTCAGCCAACAAAAATGTTTTGTCTTTCCTAGAAAAATTGAATATTTATGTTAGCCAAGGAGCCTTTCATGTGAACTGAAGTGTCAAAACTCCGTTTTTGTTTTATTAATGGGAGATGTGTATTTATCTCTAAATGTTGAATATTATAATTTACCTTTCATTGTCAGTAAGCAGCAGTAATAAAAAAACGCTTAAAGGTATGTATGGCATCCTTGGGCAGGCCTTTAGTAGTTTCACTGTTTTGCATGAAAAAGTAATTATTTCCTATTTTGGATTTTGGCAATGAATGTTTCCTAATATCATTAAGATTTCACTGGAGGGGATTGAATGTGTTGGTGCTGGGGTTGAGCCAAAAACTTTTGTTGAAAGTTGTAAATGTTGTTTTCAAATGTGTCAGAAAAAGCTTTTCTACTAATATAAATGGATTAGAAAATCAAGTTATTCTTTCTTTAGAACACAGTGTTTAAAGCTGAACACCAGGTAGATATAAAATAAATAAACCAGTGCAGCTCTGTATATATTTATGCATTATTAAATGTGATTTTTTTAATGGAATGAGTACCTAGATCTGACCTGGTATCAACCTCTAGTATAGCAGTAATGACTGACATAATGTACTATTGAATTATTTATCAGCAACCACAAATGTATGAATTTAGACATAAGTAATTTAATTGTGATAAGGTGTCTGTGACCTCTACAGCATCAGTTTATAGGTATCGGTCCGAAATACATTTTTGAAGACAATGCCAGTCAGTATATATTTCAACAAACAAGGAGACAAAAGAAAGAGGTTCACGGGTCAGAGGGTATAGTTGAAGTAATAATTATGTATTGATACACTATTGTTTCATAAATAATTACAAAAAATACATGATTGCAAAATAATATCCGCAGTTGAGTTGCATAGTCACAGGACTGGGATATTTATGCTAGACAGAGGTGTTCTTACCAATTAGGTTACCTGACCGTATTAGTCGAAATTGTCCCGATGGGTTTCGCCAGACTCGTCTTCCTTAGGGGTATGATAATATATTGACTATAAGGTGTATAGATGGATCAAAGTGATGGTCACGTGAGTAACGCTGGCGTGAATAGGTGTGTGAAGAAACGGCAGTAATGAATGCGGTAAGGTAGAGATAATTTTGGTTATACTTTTGGTAGATAATTTTGGTTATACTTAGGTATGTTGGAGTCCAATTATAGAAGTAAAGCTTTTAGCTACCAATATAGGATAGTATGGATTATTCCATCCATGATTATTAGAGTAGGACTGTAGATGAACAGCAGTAGTCCAAATGGAGCAAAGAATTTTTTTGAATTGTAAAAAAACAAACAGGGCATACAGTCCTGCCGGAGTATACCTAAGTACAACCAATATTATCTCTACCTTACCACATTCATTGCTGCTGTTTATTCTTCAACGTCTGCCAACGTTACTCAATTGACCATCACTATGTACCATCTAAACACCGTATAGTCAATATATTATCATACCCCTGAGGAAGCCGAGTCTGGCGAAACCCATCAGGACATTTTCGACTAATACACTCATGTAACCTCTTTTGTTAGAACACCTCTGTCTAGCACAAATATCCCAGTCCTGGGAATATGCAACTCAACCGGGGATATTATTTTGCATGTATTTATTTTAATTATGTATGAAACAATAGATTCAGATACATTTGGGAGAAAGATAGATTTTATAACTGCATTGTCATTCAGTAGTCTGTTTGTTTCTATTCAATGGTTTGGTCTTATGGTATCTTTGGTACTTTTGTCCCTCCTGCTTATCTGGTAACAGGGGAATTGCATAGATGTGTGGTTTCTAAACCTTGGTAGAGCTCCAACCTACAGGAAGAAATTGGTATGCTTAATGTACAATTTATTAGAATCTGGAAGTGAGAGGAAAAAAAAGGCAGCCATTGCTGATGCCTAACAAAGCTTATTACCTGTCTGTCTCTGAATAAAATACTTTCAAAGTCATTGACGCGGGAGAAGCATGTGTATCAGGAAAGACTGAGCAATGCCTTCATTCTCGATCTGCATATTTGTTCTGAGTCACTAACTAGTTAACCTAGATATCACAGATCAGGGTTTGTTGTGTCTGGAATATTATGGGATTTTTAACAATTTTAAACATATTTTGAACTAAGTTTAAAAACTAAATGAGCCTGACTTCTTAAGCTCCTAAGGCTGGAGATGATAGATCATCCCAGTAGAACTTGGCTGATCCAACAAACCTGAAATAGATCTGATCCAGGACTGAATACATTTGCCAGGTAGAGCTTTCATAAATCAGGTCCAGTGTGTAAAAACACATTTATACAAAAATGGAAGCTCAATACAGTTTTACGTTCTGGTGTCCCAAAATCAGAAAACTTTTAAACACGGTGGACCCTTCTCAAATCTCCTACCAGGGATGTGCATGGGACATTCCAACAATCTTATTGCTCAAGATAACTTAGTTATGTAGTTGTGGTGGTAATATAGTCAACATATTTTCTATTTTCAGGTAAACTGATAACATGTCTTTCTAACCTTTCCTTGCTAAAACGTGATGCATAAAAAGTCAAAGAAAACAACTCCCATCCTCCTCTAATGTAATTTTGAATAAGTTAGGATTAACCTAAAGTTTGGGATTTCCTTTATCAGACCTTTATAGAAAAGTTACATAATTAAATAATTAAATATTAGAAAAAGCAAAGATAGTAATCCTTTCTGTAAACACTGTTTGTTTGCTTGCTACAGTAACACAGATAATATTAATCAATGGTAAGCGCATTGTATTTTTTCAAAGGATAACAGATGTAGAAAAGAATTTAATTAATTAGAGAAAAACAGCTATGGAAATTACTCTACTGTGCTGGCAAAAACAGAGCTGTCTAGAGACATTATTATTATTGAGGTGTTCCATTTATATGTTCAATTAACAACAACAAAGACGGTTTCATCAACAGAAGGAAATATTGTTTTCTGAACGGTTACTTAGTGAAAGAAATTTAAAGCAATTCACTGAAATGTATTGCTAAAACTTTAAAATGATTTAGGTATTGTGCTGTGACATTTTCAAGCATAATGATTATGACTAACGCAATGGGGGAAAAAATGAGATACGTTTTATTTTTTTTTTATAATGAATTATTGATGCATTCATTTTCAGTTTTCAAGAACTCTAAGTTGTAGCTATATTTAAAAAATTTTTATACAGTAATATTATAGCGCCATTATATTACGCAGTGCTGTAAAAAATACATAGTCATGTTACTAGCTGTTCCTTAAAGAGGCTCACAATCTAATATGCCTACCATAGTCATATGGCTTTAAACAGTCTAAAGCTGCGTACACACTTCCAATTTTTATCGTTGGAAATGAACGACGAACGAATGACGAACGATCGATTGGGCAAAAATCGTTTGTAAAAAAAGTAACCAAGACGCCGACGAACGAGGATAGTCGTTGGAAATGAACGACTGGACCGGCGGATCGGATTGGACGACGATCGTTGACCATCTATAGTGTGTACGGTCGTTCATTGATCGTCCATGGTCTGAGCATGCGCGGTGAACGAACGTTCGCTCTCTTCCTGTGGTGCACGTCACTTCCTGTATCGTTCAAACGATCGCATCGATCGTGTGTACAATATCTGCGAACGATCGTGTCGTTATCTGTATGTACAGGATCAGTGCTTTACGATCGTTCGCAGATATCGTGCAGGATCGTTCGTCGTTCGCTTGCCAACGATAATAATTGGAAGTGTGTACGTAGCTTAAGGTGAATTTTTAGGATAGCCAATTAACTTAAGTGCATGTTTTTGGGACTTGGGAGCAAACCAGAGTACCTGGAGGTAACCGGCACAGACACGGGGAGAACCTGCAAACTCCATGCAGATAGTGTTCTGGCTGAGATTCGAACCTGGACCTAGCGCTGCAAAGGCCAGAGCCTTAACCTCTGAGCCAGCATGCTCTCCGTGATACACAGCTTTAAATAGTCGTGGGACTATTTTATTTCCTATGTTCGTGGGAGAAGAATTTAAAATGTCAACACAACAAAAAAGAATATTTCTGTTAACCAGAATGTGTGCATATATAGAATGTGTGCAAATATATAATTATAATATTAATATATATAATTATAATAATAATATATATAAATAATAATATAATAATAATATATATATAAACGAAAGTAAAAACTATGGATTACCTATAAAAAATTAAGGGATAATTAGACATAGTTGTCTGTTAGAATATTCCAGGTTACTTTTTTTTTTGGACACTGAACACATTTTGTAAATAAGTACAAAGATCAATGTGGTGACATTACCGCTAATTTTCTATTATAACAGGACTGTGAAGAGGCGATTTATAGAAGTACAATTCATTTGTATTTAAATGTCCCGTCTTTAAGCGGCTCCGAGAATATGATAAATTAAATCTCCTGTTGTTTTGAAAATTACTTTTAAACCTTCTCCTAAAAGTGGATTTCCATCAAATTTTCTAATCACCATATTTTCATATTAAAATACAGTTATAAGTATGTACAGTAGAGCCGGGAAACTGCTAGCAATTGTTTGTTTTTTAGCTAGACAGATGACCTGTGGTTCCGTCTCTGCATGTAAAAGAAAATTAGAATTCAGCTGTACATAGACTTACTCACAGTTCTCCACCTTCTAATCATCAGCGGCTCATTTTGCCCAGAGAACAAAGACCTTCAAACATAATAAATACAATTACTTCCTTTCACTCCCTCAATATAATGCCAGAACAACTGCACTTTCTTGCAAAACTTAGATTATCCAAGAAGAAAGAATTAGAATATAATTTGCATTTGGTCATAGGTGTGCTTATGATGTGTCATAGTCTAAATCAGAGTTTCTTACAGGGTACTGTTTAAAGTATACTCCAGCTAACTTCTAGTTTTGGTTAAAATGGGGTAAAAATACATTTATGACAGAATATATATATATATATATATATATATATATATATTCACAATATCTTAATTTTTAATAAAACTCACCAAAGTTTAGCTCAACAAAAATAGCAGTTAAAGTCCCCTGGCTTGTTTCACACCCAAAAAAAAAATTAAACCAAAATCACAACCAACAGAATGTAACTGTGTTCTAAGGCAAGGAGTACACAGAAAGGGTTTCCAAGTAATAGAAGTTTTTAAATTTCAGTTTTTTAGATTTTGGACCACGCATGTGCTGGGAGCCGTGTGCCACTCAAAGGGGACGAATCTTCCCCCAGAATGATGTCATGATGCCAGAACCCACCCACTCCAGAGAGACAACCCCTCCACAGCCCTGAGCCTGCGATGCATATGGGAAGATGGTCCGCGGCTCGGGCTGGTGCGCCTCCCCCCAAGTGGGGTCCATCTTTTAACCGCACTGGGGCTGTACTGGCCAGAGCTCTGGACCACCAAAGTTTTCTCGCGGACCACATGTTAAGGGCCCCAGTTTTAGAGTGGTTCCATTTTGGTTTTACTGAAGATACAACAGGAGGAGAGTAATTCTTCCCTAAGTAAAAGTAAGTCTTACCTTTGACAGCTGTCAAGGAAATATGTGTCCTATTGGGAGATTTCCCCTTTGTTCCTGTTGCACTGACAATATTAACAGTTTACAATTCCTGTCTAGGAATGGGTGAATATAGCAAACCCTGGTAAAAATGTTGTAAACCCCGTCTAATTTGTGAATTCTATTGAAACCTATCAGCAATCATCCTGACAAAAACCACTGGTAAAGGTTTTCCTACAATTTTATGAGGATTAGAAGTGTACAACTAGCTAGTAGCCAGACAGTTAGTTTTCAAATGATGCAGCTTAGCAGAAGGCAGCTCCAAGAACAGATAGAAATATGTGAATGCCACACTTTAAACTCACCAAACATAAGCAATAATCTAGCAAGTGTTTTAGGAGTAAATATCTCATAGAGGTTTGGAGCTGTTGATGACAAAACAAATTGCTATTTGTGAGGTTATAGAGAAGGTTAGGAAGGTGAAAAGAGGATACATGTGGCAGGAATAATGTTACCTGGCTCAGCCAAAATCTTCCCTATTGGTTGTAGTTCCACGACCATACAGACTAAGAACCTGAAAGGAGTTCTACCACTTTATTATCCTTTAAAATAATGCTTTCATTGCTTTTTTTGTCTCTGTTGAAGGGATATCCTCCACTTTGTGAGTAATAGAAATTTAGGAAAGATTATAACCCCTCACCAATCTATCAAGTCTTACATCTAAGATCTTCAGGTTTTACACAATCATCTGTAGTAAGTCTGCAGCCTCTTGCTATGTTAGTCAACCTCTAATAGAGGTATTCCCCGAGTTAAGGACATCTGACATACAGACGACTCCTAGATACGAACGGGACTTTCCTGCTCGCTCGTGTGCAGGACAGAGGCTTGATGAAGGGGAGGGGGCGGCTTGCAAGACTCGCAGAAGAAGTCTTTGGCTGTTCTGCTATCTCTTTTAACTCTTTAATGACCAAGACAAACCCTGCAGTTGCTTCTTTTTGCAAAATCAAAGCACAGCTTGCTCATTAATGAATGTCTAGGCTCCATAAAGTTTTTTGTTTTTTTGCTTTGTTTGTGATTAACTCACAGTGAGGCTTTTATACAGTAACTGACACCACACTGCCTAATAATATGTTGAGCAAACATCTGTCTTATTTGCATTTATTAAAATAATGTACCTGTTCAGACTTACATACAAATTCAAATTAAGAACAAACCTGCAGTGCTTATCTCGTATGTAACCAGGGGACTACCTGCACTGAAGAAATGGGAATGATCACAGTAGACTTGGAGATTTAAAGTTTCTTTAACCTGGGAAACAAATCAGCCTGCATCTTTGCATTCTTCCATTCAGTGTTATTCATAAAGTAAGGATAACAGTGGTTTTACATATGTAGGCAGCATGTTAATAAGGCACAGAAGATTAATGAGAGGATGTAAATTAGGGCTATTGAGACTCTAATTTACTCTAACCCCTGCCCCTGATTACATGTAGAATATTTGTGGTTAACTAAAGAGCACATTTTAAACACCTCTCTCTATTATGCTTTCAAGCCAACCAACCGTAAAGGGTACTTTTAATAGATATGTATTTCTCTTTTTATAAAACAAGGCCGATGATGCATTTTGCCTGCTTTCATAATGTGTATTTCCTTTCTGTGTAATCTAAGCATTATTTCCTTTCTTTGAGCATGTAATGGCAGCCTGTAGATATCTGATGCTATCTCTGAAAGGAAGACAGGATACAAGTATTACAGAACTGTCAATGTTTCAGGATGCATGTACTTATTATCTGACACATTCTTTGTCTGCAATCAAAATAAATTGTGTATTGCATTTGTTGCTTCAGCAATATACAAGTGCGATTTCTGTTCAGACCCTGTTTTTTTTTACTTTACATGTTTGAGGACCAGCACATATTCACTTCAATTTAACTTATTTGAAAATGTAATAATATTTAGAGCTGTAGAAACAAATTGGTGGAGTTTACTAAAACTGAAGATGATACTATTGAGAGGAGTAATACTTGTGCATAGTTTGCATCCTTTGGAGTAATACAGTCGAAGCCTATTTTTAGCCAAAATACAGTTACTGTCACAAATACCAAAGGTAAGTAGGATAACAAAGAAAGCTATGATTTTACAAGAATATTAAGATACCTATTTATGTATGGAATCGTTATCTACAGTATGTTACATAAAGGTCTCCTTGAGAAAAAGTACTAAATTAAATGAAATGTAAAAGCAAATAGAATAGTAGAAAGGTAAAAAAAGATCTACCTATCTTCTAATATTGTGACACATCATAGCTAGCCAACCCCACTAGCGCTTACTTTCCTCACTTTGAATAGCAAGGTGTGCTAAAAGGTAAATTATAAAGACAGGTATGAACATTTTCTAACATGGCAAATGTGTACAATAAGTAAGGGATTCTCTAATAGACAAGAATATTGCTTAAAAATAATTTACAGAAGTAGAAGGGAATTCATTAAAGGATCCTGACATGAGCATGGACATGGGTTGCCACTGCTGAACTCACTCATATAGGCTTACATGAGCTTTCCTTTGAAGCTTCATTAGCACAGCCTACTGTAGCATTTATTTCACCATTTAAAAAAATTCTTTCATTTCATTAAATGTTCAGAAGAGTAAAAGTGGGAAACAGGGATTTGCTTGCTACATCTTCATACTGATGGCTGTTAAACTGTCTAGACATTACGGCCATCTGTTTGCCTGGTACAGTAGCCAATGGGGCTGTTTCTTGCCAGTTTGATTGGGCCAACAAATGTCATTCAGAGTTTATTCTAATTACGCAGCTGACAGGAAAGCTCTTCAGCTATCAGCTGGTTTCCTTTTTCGTCTTTCATAGATTGTGAGATATTAGAGTGTTTTATTGAACAATAAAATAAAATGATGACCTAGTGAAAGATGTATGGCATAGGAATCTGTAGTCAAGCAGCAATTTACTGTAATTTTTCAGCCTACTGAGGCACAATGAATGCAGGCAAAGCTTAATGGACTATATGGGATTTGTGACAGAACAGATAAATTGACTAGGTCTATAGATGTCATTTGAAATTTCTGTAAAAATGTTTACAAAAAAGTATAGAAACTTAGTGAAACCATGTACTGCCCAGTTCAGCAGAATAAAAATGCAGGATAAATGCAATACTAGAAGCACATATTTAAAACTAAAATAGTGACTTTAACGGCAGTGAAAGTTTTGTACAGATGGGTCATTGCTATATTTTTATGTATTTAACACTATTTAGGATCATTCATCTTTTGTATTAGTAAATACATGGTTCTAACCAGTTTTATATAATGTCTAAACTTATTTTTGAAGCTTGCGTCTTTGAGCTACCCAAGATATTGTGTACTGTTTCATAGAAAGGAATGACAATACATATACTTTCTGTACCGGCTTAAGGAGGCTGTGCAGTTATCTGCACCAGTTACGACATTACTGAGATACAAGTAGAAATAATGCCAAGCTTTCCAGCATTCAATTTCACGTTTTTGTTCTGATCACATGCTTAATGAAAGCCCATCTGGAACCCCCTTCTCTAAAGCATTTCAACTAAGCATTGGGCTTATTTATAGAGACTGTAAAACAATCCATATGAGAGAGTTTTTTCTGTTTTTGACTTGACTGTACGATACAGATAAAAACAAAAGCTGTTTGTGGCACATGAAATTGGCTATTAGTGCTAAGACAAAGGCTGGGGCTTAGTAGGGAGAGGCCCAGACTTATGAAATGGATGAAGAACTTTAACAAATATTTACTGTAAAAGCCAATGACTGCCATGCTGAAGGTGCACAGATGGTGCTTACATGAGCAAACAAAGGTTCATGCTGAAGAATGAAATGGTGAAGGTTCAGATTAAAAGATCTGATACTTTTATAGATGAGGCTAATTAAGACCATTCATATGCTTTCATGAGTAAAACATTACAATTCTGCTTCAAAAAATGTATAATAATACAGCAGCATGGAGTACATCATACCTAAAAGTACAGGTAGCCCCCAAGATAAGGACATCCGACATACATACCGGTACAACTACTAGATACGAATGGGGCTTCCCTGCTCACTCGTGTGCAGGAAAGAGGCTTGGAGGGGGTGGTTTGCATGACTTGCAGAAGAAATCTTTTGCTAAACAAAGCTGAGGTTTTGGGTGATCTTAAGAGCTGAGCTGATCTGTAGCATCTTGTACCTCTTTAATGAGCAAGACAAACTCTGCAGTTGTTTCTTTTTACATATCGAAGCACAGCTTGCTCCAGAAGGTAATGAACTCACAGTGAGGATTTTATATAGAAAAGAAATCCAAGTGAGTTGCAATGTTGGATAAAAAGGCAGCCACTACAGGAACCTCCTAAAGTATTGTATTAAAATACCTTATTACAGGTAGTCCCCGAGTTAAGGACATCTGACATACAGATGACTCCTAGTAACAAATAGCTTTGATAGGGGGAAGAGGGACGGTATTTGCATGACTTGAAGAAGAAATATTTTGCTAAACACAGCTGAGTCTGAGCTCTTTTCTTTTTGCATATCAAAGCACAGCTTGCTCCAGAAGGTAATGAATGTCTGGGCTCCAAAAAGTTTTTTTTTTTTGCTTTGTTTGTGACTAACTCACAGTGAGGATTTTATACAGTAACTGACACCACACTGCCTAATAATATGTTGAGACAAACATCTGACCTAACTGCAGTTCTTAAAATATTGTACCTGTTCTGACTTACATACAAATTCCGACTTACATACAAACCTACAGTCCGTAACTCATATGTAACCGTGGGACTACCTGTACGTTACATCTTTGTGCGTCGTATAAACTTCTTTCTTGCTGTTTCTTGCCAGACTGGATGTTCTTTTATGTGTCTGCATGAGTGCAACAGAATTACTAGATATCAATTTCTATATTTAATTGAAAGCAAGAATATAGAGGAGTGGAAAATCAGTTAAGGGTAAAAATGGGGAAGGGATTAAAAGGAGAGATAGTATAAGGAAAGCTATGTATTTCTAAACTTCACTGATCTCCCATCTCAAATAGAGATCATATCTTCCATAAGCATAATTAATATGAATCATTGTTGTATCGTCTGGGGTGAGGTTTGACTCCATAAAAATAGAATACATGCTTTAGCTACATTAAGTAAGTGGTGTAATAGAGCCTTTGGTATCTTTTCCTGGAGAATGTGAATATATGCTAAGGGCTAGTTTTGGTTTGTTATGAATAGAAATGTCTGTGAGTTTATGTATGTCTGCCACCTATGACCAAAAAGAGGGTAGATCGGGCATTTATAAAATATTAGAAGCAGACTGCAAGTGTGAAATCAACTTTACCAGCATTCATCATCCAAATACACAAAGGTACATTTTTTTTTAAATCTTGGGTACCCAGTACCATCGAGAAAGGAGCATATAGTTAAATTCTTGATACGCGTTACTGATGGAAACCTTATGGCCTAACTAAGGTGTTGGGGGGGGGGGGGGTGCTATATTGAGGCCACGTTCACATTTGTTCACAAAAACATGCAGTTAGGTAAATTGACTTTTGACTGTATTAAAGACATATGACTATGCTAGAGTCATTACATTTTGAGCCACTTTGAGAGACAGCTAGTGACAAGACTATGGGCTTTGTAAAGCACTGCATAATATTTTGGTGCAATATAAATACTGTGTAATATTAATAATAATAATAATAATAATAAATGGTAGGCACATTGGAGATGTCAGTGACAATATTGTTCTGTATTCATAAGAGAGTTTGTCTCTCAAAGGTTCATGGAGCCACCGCTTGAGCTTTTTCTGCCTTGGGATAAAGCCCCATGAAAATCTAAAGGTTTTACTGTACAGATGTGAACACAAAAAAGAATCACTCTAGAACAGGTTGGAATGAGAGGCATGGTTTTTGTTTTTAAGGAATAAAGGTTTTAGAAAATTGTATAAAATCTTAAGTTATTTATTAAATTAATATTAAATTATTCTGTGGATTCAATACAACTGGAGTTCAAGCACTTTGCATTCTAAAAGATATTAACCTCCCTAGCGGTATTCCTGAATGTGTCTCGGGGTTAATTTTCAGTACCAAAAGCGGTAACCCCGAGCCACACTCGAGGTGGCATTGTAATGGGCTTACCTGGACCTCACAAGCACGTCGAGTCCTCCGGTGATACCCTCCCGGCATCTGTGTGCCCTGGCCTCGTGTCCCTGGCGTGATCAATGGGACATGTGCGGATGCAGCGGCAGTGCTCTGGGGGGCGTGACCTGGTGGTAAATTTAAAAGAATGTACCACTTGAAATTTACTGACCTAATCAGACTGCCAGGGAGGGTAATGCTACAGGGTTCTTGTTTAAAGGTCATGTGCCACTCTCAATTATTATTATTATTATTACACAGTATTTATATAGCGCCATCATATTACACAGCACTGTACAAAGCCCATAGTCATGTCACTAACTGTCCCTGAAAGGGGCTCACAATCTAATGTCCCTACTATAGTCATATGTCATTAATACAGTCTAAGGTCAATTTAGGGGGAAGCCAATTAACCTAACTGCATGTTTTTGGGATGTGGGAGGAAACCGGAGTACCCGGAGGAAACCCACGCAGACATAGGGAGAACCTGCAAACTCCATGCAGATAGTGTCCTGGCTGGGATTCGAACTTAGGACCTAGCGCTGCAAAGGCCAGAGCCCTGAGCCACCGTGCTGCCCATGCTGCTCAACTCTACCATAGCAAGAGGAAACCGGCATAGAGACACCTAAGGTTTATAGTTGTTCACAGAAATCTTGAAAATCCATTTTGTAATAGGCACTGGAGGGAAAAAAACAACTGTACATAGGTAAAAGTCTGATCCACCTTTAGAAAATGACTTTTAGTGGAATCAATTTGCTGTGTTTTGTTACATGCTAAAAAGAGATTTATGTTTTTCAGGAAATATTGCATAAACAAATATAAAATGCAGATTTTGAAAAAATATATTATGTAAATATTTATTTTAATTATTATCTTCAATGATATCGGTATTGGCTCAATTCATGCCAGGTCTGATTACAATACATAAATAGTTGCTAATTCTATTCATTACACTGCAATCCTCTAATTCATTAGCTGAAGCTAAAAACAGCATCATTATATTTATTTTCTGGATGTCTAATGATAGAGCTTTGATGGGTCAGAGCAGTACACTGAAGGGCATGATACGGAACACACTGCAAAGGTCAATGTACTACAAAGCAGACAAGCTGAAATACAACATTTTTGTAATGTAGTTCTATGTACAAGAAAATTTAACTCACAAGTGAAGGTCAGAGCAACAAAGTGAAGTCAGATTTCATAAACTTCACATTCGCCAGAGCAATTATGGTAAATCATTTTAAGTTAGTAAAAAAAAAAAGTTGATTGATATGCTTTCCAAAAAATATTAGATTAAATATATATATATATTTTTTTTAAATTCAACAGAGTAATTTTTAAACTTTAAAGTTTTCTAGAGTACATTTAGAAAAATACATTTTAGGTGGTTTAAAAATGTTAAAGATGATCTATCACCAAAATCTTGACTTTACATAAAAGGGTAGATAATCTTTTTATATAAAGAATAAATTATTATTTTTTTTTTTTAAAAAGGGGAAGCTCCTCCACTTCTGTCTTTACTGCCACGGCATAAACTCCTGGGATTCATATGTCAGATTGATATGGTTTCAAAACTAAACCAAAAATTTAGACATGAAAAACAGGTATTTTAGATGTTTAATAATTAACTTTGAGCTATTTAATTGTGTTTTGTTTTTGGAAGGAATATTTAGCAAAAATAGGCGGAAACGTTTTCCAACTGTTCAGCCTTCGGCTAGCCCTCTCACTGACCTAATAATCTACCAATCTACTACTGTTAGCTTTGGGTTTATGTTTCTGAATCAGAAATTATCCCAAACTTAACTTTGTTTAATCCTTTTTTTCAAGTCAGGTGACCGTATTCCCCCCCCCATAAATAAATGGCTGTTTGCTTGCCTTTGACCATGATGCACATTTGCACTATAAATAAATCTTTAAGATACAGGCCTACAGTATTAAATCATTTTATTTGTTAGTATGCCATCTTTAATTATACATCATTGAGAACTGGCAGGACGTATTTGTAAAGTTGTGAGATTTTGTGATTCTCTGGCCCTGATTTATGAAAGCTCTTTAGGACTGGAGAGGATACATGTTTATCAGTAAACCTGGGCGATCCAGCAAACCTGGAATAGATCTGGTCTAGGATTGAAAACATTTGCTAACAGATAGCAAATGACTTTTAAGAAATCCATTCCAAGTGCAGGATCACCCAGTTTTACTGAAAAAAGTGTATCCTCTCTAGCCCTGGAGATCTTTTATAAATTAGGCTACATTTAGTGGGCCTGATTTAACAAATATGCCCAAGAAAAAGATAGACTATCATGGAAAAACGTGGGTGGTCAAGCAAACAAAAAAATTGTCATTTCTTGGCAAATATTTTCAATCCTGAGCCAGAGCCATTCCAGGTTTCTGGGTCACTCAGGTTCTACTATGATACTCTATCTTCTCCAGTCTTCAAGAGCTTTAACAAATCAGGCCAGTGTCTAATGATGTAGCCTACCCTGAAGGTAATACCAGTGCCAAGGCTAGCCGTTTTATGTTTTTTTTCTGATGTAAAATTATTCATGACAAATTTAAATATTTATTGGTCAGATAAGATACATTTAAATATTACATTATAATACATTTTTTATGTATTTTATGCACTTGCTTAAAGGTCTTGCAAATAAAAATATTGCTACAACCTTTATTACATATCAGTCATTTCCTATTAAAAATACATTTTTAAGTTTCTTAAATAAAGTTTCTTTGATCTCGCATGTCCAAATTTTTATTAGAAATGTGTTATGTGGAATCACACATACCTTTCAATTTCATAGTTTATAAGGTTTCACCTTCTCAAAATGTTCAAGGTTAAACTGTTCAGTTATAAGACAAGTTGCCAGTTTCATTTAAACGTTATATTTCAAGAAGTCACAGGAGCATGTCAAGAACAAGGCAACCGCTACCAGGATACTGCAGATGATTTTAGAGTACGTCACAAAGTTCAACTTCAATTACACTACATTACACACCTTTAACTTAAATTTGACAAAAATAATGAAAGAAATTGTTGAACATGGTTGATCGAGTAAATAAATACAAATGTAATTTAGGTTTCTAAGATTTCAAATGTTTTATGAAAAAAAATAATATACAAAACGTCAAAATAATTAACTGTACATGAAAAACAAATGGAATTGCAATTTTATCTGTTCAGATCTATACACTTTTTATGATATTAATATTTAAGAATGTAAAGGCAAACTGCTAAATAAACAGTTGGATTGGATATATGAAATTAATTTTGTTTCCAAATGAGTTTGTATTTTTATGCATCCCATCATGAGCTTTACCAGACAGGTTGATGACATGTCTGATCTACTAAGCTAGTGTTTCTCAACTTTTTTAATGTGGAGGAACCCTTGAAAAAAGTTTCGGGTCTTCAGGGAACCCCTTCTATAAAATTATCCACAGCTCACAGTACATTAGCATGGTGGTCATTTGGAGGAATACCTCTTAAATTGCTGGCCATTGGTGAGAACTTTCATCCACACAGATCATTGGTGTCAGTTGAACTGACCTGTGAGGCACAGATTGCTCAAGGAACACCCTAAATCCTCTGGAGGAATCCTAGGTGAGAAACCCTGTTCTAAGCAGTACAGCTTGGTCGCCCAGAGATTGGACAGTAAGGGTAAAATAACTGCATAGTGATAAGTTATTATTCTAATCCAGGGGTCCCCAACCACCGGTCCCTCTGACAGATGGACTGTGAGCACTTAGACCAGTGGTGGTCCGTGGCTGTGGCCTGTGCACGTCCCAGCGGGGTCCTTCTCCTGCTTGGGGGGACGCACTGGCCAGAGCCGCAGACCATGTCTTCCGTACGGATTGCAGGCTGAGGGTGGTTGGTGGGTCATGTCTCTGGACACAACCTGCCCACTCTACCATCACAGGCTCTGGGGGAATTTACTTCCCCTTTGCGTGACACATGGCTCCCTGTGCATGTACGGCTTGGAGTCTGAAGATTTAGTGGTCGGCGAGCTCCAGAAGGTTGGGTACCACTGTTCTAATCACTCTGCCCTCTACTGTTGTAAGGATGTTACTTCCTTGCTAGCTCATGTGCACTGCAGCACAACTGATTGGCTCCTAGTGTTGCCCCTCTTTCTACCAGCGTGACCAGTGCTGTGCATAGGACAAATCTAAATCAAATACATACACTAGTTGCATTTAAAATATACAGTATTTTTTTTTATTAAGATTTACTCTTTTTTTAAACTGGATTTCTGCTGTGAACTTTTCAGTTTCATTATTTTTATAATAGAACTATTGGTATATCTGTCCAAGACATCCAGAACAATGTATAATTATGAATTTCTCCTACTCTTGTAACTAACATTCTCCTTCTACATGTGTTGGAATAAACAAACAGCATGATTACTGATGAAACAGTGAAACCTGGACTAAGGAAATAAAGTTCAAAGGAAGAAGCCAAGTAGTGACGGGGTCATGCTGACATCTGTCTAATTTTCAAATGAACTATCTTGGGTATTTAATTCTTGTTTTGCCAGATTTCCAATAGGGATTTGTGACTCAAAAACATTTTTATGACAATTGTCTGATAAGACATGCAGAGATATCAAACACATGTTTACTAAGAATAATGCCCTTTGCATACTATCCCTTATGTATGTACTGCATTCTTTACTGAGTCTTTTAATTTCTCCCTACAACTATCTTTGAACACAACAGGAAATCAATGTTTTATTTCAGGGTACATTGCTGTTCTCCCTATGACTTGGAGAAAATGAACAGTTTCATCAGTTTAGTAAGGATCTTTAATTACCCAGTCTGAAATAAAATTTTGATTGTAATGTTTAAACTTAGTTTAAGACACACAATCAGATATGCAGACACATAGACATTATATTAACAATCTCCACTGTGTTAGTGTTACCTTTTCTTTTCTCTTAGGGGAAGTGTAAAGTGTCAAAATATGACAATGCAGCCCTAAAGGTCCCAGAGTTAAAATATAAGCTGGGAGAAAAACGGGACTTTTAAAGGTCAAAGTAGATACACGTTTGATGTTTTAAAACATATCAATTTATTTCAAATACATTTATGAATACAGATACAGTGGGCCTTATGTATTAAAGTTCCCCAAGCCTGGAGAGGATACACTTTCATAAGTGAAGCTGGGCTGATCCATGTGTAAAACTTGCGTCCTAAATCATTTTTTTTACAGTCAGAGCCCCATTAATCCTGACTTTGTCAGAAAAAACATCCATTGATGTAAAAACCTGTTCAGTATATTCAGGTGTTCTCATTTTTTAGGCACAAAATTGTGTTAAAACTAGACCTGACCAATTGAAGAACCCCAGACTGTAACACTGCCCCCACAGGCTGGGGATTTGTTTGGCCAAGTGGTGTATTTATTTTCATACTATATGAATAAGAAGGAAATGACAAAGAATGTGTTTAGTGTCATCTCAAATTTTTCTCACAGATTGCAGTGTTTATAAATGTGCAATAAATTTGCTAACTGCTTCCTACTATGTGTATATTCACTTATAATACGCTACAGATCATGGTAGTTTAATGTATCAGATCATGCCAAATTCAATGGGATTTTATTCTATTTGTTATGAGTAATAAAAAATGCTTTTAAAATTGTATTTAAAAAGCCAAAGGTAGAAAATTTATTAAATAAATTGTTAGGGTTTACTCTTGTACAATGTCAGCTATATATCTTTCCTTTTTCTTTCCTTACACTGGGAAAGTGTATGATAATAATATTACGAAATAAAGTGATATTGTTCTTCATTATGATTTAGTATTTTTATGAATATTTAAGCAATAAAGTTTGTTTCCTTCCACTTATGAGACTTTATTCCTATAGCCCCTACAGAGACCACATTCTTGGATGACACTCCACCCTGAGAACCCGTGGGAACCGGCATCTATACAACCTACCACATCCCTGCCAACAATTTCAGTTGGATTAAATCTAGTTTGGATCATGTGACCATAGTCATGAAAGCCCAAAGTCAGAAGTTACGACAAGATGGCTGGAGTGCTACCCACATAAACTTCATATGCAGCCATTACACAAGGCCCGGCAACTAGTAAGTACTAAAATATCAATATAGGTCATTAGGATGATGCAAAGATATATAAATAGGTATAACTTTATTTAAAGGTCTGTTGTAGTTTTTTGATTTTGTGTAGAGCTGTGCTCTGTTGTTCATATCGTAAATATGGCTCTATAATTCAGTTAATGTAACATTCACCCAACATTTACAGGTGGTTAATCACTACTTCTAATTTAAAACACATCCATCAAGAAGATCAATCTACTGCTTTTTCTTTGAAGCACACCATCGATTTCTAGGCCATTGAAGCTCCTTTCAGCATGAAGTAGAACTAAACTTACTGATTTCACTGTTTCCCAACAACAATTGTTGGAAATGTTAAATAGATGTTATTAAATCCTTGCTCAATATTGCTTTCTGCAGTGTTTTAAGTTACATTATACCTACAATTAGGAAAAAGTGTAAACCATACTTATTAAAGCTTCCCAAGACAAAAAAAAAGTTGGCCTTTGATTGGAGAACCCTGTTGATCCAAAAAAGCTGGAATTTATTTCCTGAAACCCACTTGCTATAAGTTGGCAAATATTTTCAGTCTTGAACCAAATCCATTCTGGGATTGCTAGATCACCCAGATTCTCCCATAAGTGTCCATCTGCTCTAGTCCTGCAAGGAATACCTTTGGTGATAACTTTTGCAATTGCCTATGTGATGATGTCAGCTCTCAACTGCTTTCAAGATCTCAAATGCTGGTGGGTTTGGGTCACAGGTGATCGTTTATGCAGTGCCATGTCAAGTGCACTTTTTTACATACAAAGATAGTGCTGTCCTTGGTGGAGTTGCAGCATGAAATGGTTCCAAGATGAGTATATTGATTTTTAAATGTCCAAGCCTATCAGTTCTGAACAAGAATGCAAATTTAGAGTTATTTCTACTGAAACAAAAAACCCTATACCAAAAGTTGTATTTTCTGAGTCTGAGCATATATAGTAGTTTCTAATCGATGCAATTTAGATTTCATTTTCGGTGTCACTGTATATGCATCTACAATCTATATGAATACATGGCATTTTATGAACTGGGATATCTAAGGTCATATCCAAAGGCAGAAGAATAATTTGTGACCGTGTAAGAAAATATCTCAAATCCATTACTGGTGATTTCATTAAAAAATGCCTAGATTAATTTGTCGGAGCTGATAATCACAATACATACATCTCTGTAGGGGTAATTTTTGACGCATGGTCTCCCTTTCTATAACCACGGACCTTCAATCCTTTCCATATCAGTGAAAGTGAATATTGTCCTGCACCATTTTATATAAAAAAAAATGTTTTGCTGAAGTTATAAAACTTTTTTTCATTTAGTTTCTTCAAAACTTTATGCAGGTATATTCTCAGTAAGTTTGGTCACCATTGTTTCTATTCCATGTAACATATTGCTTATGTCATCACACCTGAAAAAATATTGCTATCTCTTTATTGAGCTTTTTAATCAATCTGTATATTGAAAACGTAACTTTAACATACATTTAAACTTGATTATTTAACCAAAACCTGAAATCTTAAGCCTAGATTTATCCTTTATTACTATTCTACAGCACATATATTTAACAGCTAATACTATTGAAGATTTTTTCATCTCCAAAATGAATCTCACAGAATCTTTGCATTCATATCATTGCAAAAAAAATTCCACAATAATGTTATAGAAAAAAAAAATAAATAAAGATGATACTGTAATATTCGTTTCAGACATCTGTACATTGCTACTGGTTAGTGTTCTATGATCCAATTTACTGTAAGCCATTTTAGTATATTTTATCCAAGCTTAGCAGAAGTAGAAGGCTGCATTTGATAAATTCCAGAAATACAGCAAAATACACAATAGAAATACCCATATATGAACAATTCTAGCTGCCAAGGTATTTGTAATTGTGTCCAGTCATTCTTCTGATCCATGAACACCTGTCGGGTTGTTGACCTAATTTTCTGAAATGAAATTTTGCAGCTTTTGATTGGATAAATGGCAACTAATGACTGATGATTAATCACCCTGATTTTCATACCATCAATGACAAGTCTCTTGTGGCTCATTGTACTGTTCTTCACTGTCTTAGTATAAAGTGAAATTTTATATGGAATTTTATGAGGCTGAAACCGAGATATTTTCAGTTTTTTTTTACAGACATTACAAACATGTAAAATTGATTATTTTCATTATAATTTTATTGTTTTATAAGACATCTATTTGGGTTACAATTCATTTTTATTTGAGGTTGATCTTTAACAATTGAATTTAGCACCATTGCTACTCAATGGAAGACATGAATCTGAATACATAATACAAGAATAATATGTTGATTTAGCTATTAAATTTAGGTGAATGTCTATGAAGGAACTGAAGTGACTTTTCCAACTATTTCTCTCTGGAAAATTACGGCCACAATCTGATTGATTGCTCTGGGCGATATTTTTATTTTATTGTTCATTTAGCTATCCATGTAGCCATACAAGTCCATAGAGAAATAGATTTCCAAAATACTGGTAAATGATTTATTTTTTATTGGTCACAGGACTGTTTACACACAGATGGATCTGGCAGACTTTTTTAGCTGAAAAGGTCATCTCTTCTGTCCAACATGCACCTGTTCTATTTACTATGATGTTGGCCGGGCAGACAACAGCAGTTATTAAACACACAGACTCTGTTGACCAATAGCCAAATGAAAAGTTCACAACGTAATTGTCACATGGAATATCAGTATGTTGAAGAGGAAAGTTGTTTTTTTGCTTTTATAAAAGGTCAAGAAGACAGTAAATGAAAAAGACTTGTCTTTGATATTGGAACACAAAATACAGATATCTGAAAAATAATTGTGCTACTCTGTATGGTCAATAAAAATTCATGCAGTTTATATATGATCATTAATGAATATAATGAAAGCGATGAAAGTGCAAAGACAATTACAGGTTTCGATTGCAACAAAGGCACTGTCATTTTTTGACATATATATATATATATATATGAAAATAAATATTAATAATAATAATACTATATATATATATATATATATATATATCCTTTTTGTTCACATATGCTTCTATTGAAGTATGTCAAAGTAGTCAAAAACAGCACACCCCCAACCTAAACATTCAAACCTGACCCTTACCCAGGATTTTAGCTTGGGTGGCTAGGAAAGGTAGGGCAGCAAATGTGCAGACCGCCTTCATTTCTTGTCCCAGACCACATGTCTTGCAAGCCGGGGGGCCAGATATTCACACCCCAAGGGAATAGGTATATATAGATACATTTCTATACAGCCCAGAAACAGTTCAATGTAAATAAATACAGTACACTAATAAATTTAAAAAAGTTAAATATTTGTGACAAGGCAGATCCCTATTGAAAAAAGGGAGAGACAATATCCCTTCTGCAATAAGCAATCTTACTTGCCTGATCATTTTGTGTATGCAAGGCTTCTCTGGGGTTGGCGGGACTGAAAAAATTCCCAGCCCCGGCCAATTAAAATGGGCAAAGATTGAAACAAAGAAGAGAACAAGGAAGAAGATAGCAGTGCCCACAATGGAACTAAGACAGGTGAGTAAAAACAGGGGTTAGTTCAATTGTATTACACCTAAAAAAAAATCTAGCATTATCTATGTCATCTGGTGATGTAAATCCACATCAGTCAATGTCCAGTGATCCAAAATCCCGTAAATCCTTGTAACAAATTGGAGGTTCATGCCACAGAGTTCACCATTCAAGTAGCCAGTCAATGTGGTAAGAAATAGTTAATGAAAAGGGAATCACACTTTAAGTCCCCTAATATCAAATTGTCTGAAAAGCACTCAACCAGAATAAGTCAGCTGTAGATAGTCCAGCTCATCAACTCTTGTTGGGATTAAAGAAACACAGCTGGAGGGAAGGAAGTTAATAGAAAAGGGAATCCATGCAACCAAAGAAATCAACCTTCACTGTAACATCAAAAGCTCCAAAAAAAGCTCCCAAAGCCTCACAGGGTCCTCATAGAACCTCAAAGCAGTCTCCGATTTCTAGTAGGCTTATACACTAAAGCATTGTGAAAGAGCAAACCTAGAGTCCTCAGTACACGTTTAATTACATTTCAGATGATAAATTATTTAAAAAACAATGCCTGTTCTTTGTAATGTCTTTTGTTCTTTGGATTCAATTGAAATGCAACTAAGAATTAAATGTGTCCCTGACTTCATAATAAGCATCCATTCTCAATTTTACCATTTTCTGACAAGCTTTGACTGAACCTGATTCTAAGTGAAAAAAGGGAGAAGAGGTTAAAGCAGACCTAAACTCAAATTTTCACTTTACATAAAAGGGTAGACCACCCTTTTATATAAAGTAAAAATATAGAATTTTTTTTAACTGCGACACCTATTTTAAAAAAAAAAAAAAATTACCACGGTTAACAAGACTGAATGGGAGCGCAAAGCCCCCGGGATACCTATGTCACGCATCCCAGGAGGCTCCTGGCTGCTCCTTTGAGATTGGGCATGTCCAGATAGGCCATTTACACCGAGGGGACTGAGATGCCGATCTCATAATTGTGCAGTGAGATTGGCACTTTTTTACCCCCTTTGCAGCAGACTACGTCACACGATCTCGCTCCTGCGCAGTGCAAGATCAGGTGACATAACCAAGAAGGAAGAAGAAGGCCAAAGATGGTGGCGCCTGGACGATGGAGAACTCCAGGACAGTGCGGGACCCGATCGAGGACTTTTCGAGTGCAATGGAGGGATTTGTGGAATTAAAGACATTTTTGGTTGAATTGACTAGGGTAAGATTGGGTCTTTTGTCTAATTTTCATCATTACCCGTATCCCTGCTGGGAAGATTTGGCCCTATACTTGACCTGGACCCATTTGTCACTGAGTAAAGGGAAACATTAAAATATTTTGATAGGGATAGAGAATGATGGAGACTCTACTTCTCTTTTGTAGAAATTTCTGCCTCCCAAGCAGGACACAGGCTGCAAATTATAACCCAATTAGGTTTTTACCCATTCCCTAGTATATCTACATAGAAAAAGGCGCTCAGTCATTCACTGCTTAAAGAACCAATATCTGCAGATCTGAGTGAGTAGTAGCAGTTAGGAATGAGCAAGCAAAATTTTAAAATTTGTTCTCGCGGCCAATCGGGCTGTTCTCGCTTACCAAACATATAAGAACGGCCTGTGTAAATTCGTCCGTCGAGATCAAATTCTTTTGGGACCTGCAAGAACAATCACCTGCCCTTGCAGCCCTGTAGTATGTGTTCTTGGATAGAGATTCTCCATCCAAGAACACAAAAGTCCCGTGGCTGTGCTCATCATGATCAAATGCAGCCGTGGGAATCATCCTGTGCTCGATCCCCAGGCACTAGACGTTAAAAGCAGGCAAGCCCTCATTTAACTTCTAGTGCCCGGGGATCGCGCACAGGAGGATTCCCATGGCTGCAATCTCTATCCAAGAACACATACTACAGGGCTGCAAGGACAGGTGATTGTTCTTGCAGGTCCCAAAGGAATTGCAGCCCCAGTACTCCTCCTGTAATGATTTCCTCGATCTTCCGATGGATCTGCAAAACCAGGTCGCCGAAACTTCACGGACCCATCAGCTGTTCGAGGAAATTTTTTCGAGAATGTCAGAGGCATTCTCGCTTATCCCTAGTAGCAGTGAGTAGTACTAAACCACTCACTTCCGTCCCTTCATTCTCTATGACGCTGCCATGGGTAGAAGCTACTTGTAGAAGGTGCTTTTCACCTTCTTACAGATGCTCATCAATTTCTACTTTTGCAAACAGAACTAAATCTTCTATCCTAACATGTGACTTTAGTGTAAAGAAGGTTAAAGCACAACCCTAATATAAGACCTACATACAAGTGCCCTGTTTACTGATTAAATCATTGGTTATTTTGTTTGGACAAACAGCCTTTTATAATATATTCATGTGTTATATAGCCAGAGAGTGACATTGAAAGTCAGAGTCTGCAGTTTTCTGCATAAGCTCTCCAGCTTTTTCCTGCTATGAATATGAATCAATACGCTAGTCTGTCTCATTGTTTTAAATTACATGCACAATCTGAGCAGAAAAAAAGATTTCATCAGTTGCAAATTTCAATATACACACATAAAGTTATAAAGCAAACACTGTTACTATAGAGATAACATAATAAAACCAGTGGGTAACTGGGAGCTTGGCATGATTTCTTGAATACTGATTACATGCACATATGGGATTTTTATTGTTTTAGGCTTATATTACTATAACTAAGAATCTTAACAATTGGGTGATTTATTGTATTATTGCCTTGAACTGGCCATGTGGAATCTATGATTTGACACCAAGTCTCCATATTCATTTATTTATGATGTAAATAGGGTCCAAACAATTAAACTGAAATATACCAGTTTCCATTATCTTTTTTAGAGAAAACTCTGCTAATCTTAAAATACACATAACTTTGAAGTCTATTGACTCTGCATTTTCCAGTTACCCACACAATTTCCAAAAAGTGCTGGGGTAGGGGGTGGGTCAGGGGAATCTGTGGGAACATACCTCAAGTGAAAAAGGTGTATTTTCTGTCAAATGAAAGTAAAGCATGTGGCAAAAGGTAGCTGATAATTGTAAAAGATTGGATATTAGCTTATCAGTAACCCATTTAGAAAATACCATAAATCTAATATATATAGTCTGTATGTGTTAAAGTTTACTTAAATCTGATGTTACTGCAGATCTGCTACATTTAATTATGTTTTTATAAGTTAACATTTTATACTGAACTGAATGTTGTAGGAGATTGAATCTAACAATAACCCTGGCTTATTTTCATGTCCAGTGCAAAGAATGACTCCACGTTGTCCTCATTGTACATGCTGTGTGTATTTTTCTCATTTACACAGCGCATGCAATGTGGACATATTGGATGTCAAAAGCAACTAAATTAACCAAATATCGAGACTTCATTGCTGATCCTAATGTGATGTCAACAGGATTACCATGCAGAAAAGAACTTTTTAGATATATTTTTTTTCCAATAATAATCACTACGACCTAGGGGATTTATTTCCATTAATTACTCCCATAATATTTTGTAACATTCAGACAACACAACCATTATTATTTTTGTACTAGAAAAAAAATGATTATGGGATCTATCCTGAAGAGTAAAAGGAACGTTTGCATATTATATTTATTATTAGTATTGTGTACTTATGTATTGTAATTGCCTAGTGAAATTGCTTCTACTAATCTTTTATGCTATTTAGATGCAAATATTTACATAAATTCAGTTCTTGGTCTGTTTTGGTGTTTGAGGTACAAATCGAAACCGAAGCTTTCCCTGCCAACAAACAACCTTGGGCCCATTATTGTACACAGAGAGCAGCCCCAACTCCAAGGAAATACAAAATTATTTCATGCACTCTATTCTATTAATATATAAACTCCATATTTTTGTGATAATGGCGTTTTTACTGATATGTTTAATCGTTCTTCTCTAAAGTCAATGTATACCCTAAGGGTCTATTCACACCAAGCTGTTCACATGTGTTAACATCCACCAGCATAAATCACATAGCTGTGAATGGGTCCTAACTAAAAAATATTTTGTTGCCTGAAATGCTGTGTATCATAAACAATATCCAGTGTTTTATTAGATTACTTATTTTCCCCTATTTCCAATCTTTGTTATATATAATATGGTTGGTAAAATATGGAAACTGTTTATTTCCAGTTTTATTAAACTTTTAAGACACCAAAAGTTGGTTTTGTTTGTTGCAGTATTGTTTTTGTCCTGTATGCCTCCTGAGGAAGCAATGCTTGTGAAATGTGTTGAGAAATATAAAATTGGTTATCGTTATTGATATAATCTATGGAAAATTGTCAACTGATATCTCACATGTATGCCTTTTAATGAATAATACGTTTTTATAATTGATGTTGTTTTAAGAAAAATTACTTTTGATGCTTTAAATGTCCAATTAATCTGGAAAATCAACATTGTAGAAACTCTAACTATGGATGTGGCACCTGAATTTTATAGTTACCCCCCAAAACTGATAATTGTTTTAAAATATGGAAACTGTTTCATCATTGCATCTGGTCCTGAGGTTTACATAGCCTTGCCAGATAGAACCACCAGGCTTGTGACCTGACCTTTACCCGTTAGAGATAAAATTGAAAATTGTGAGTAGGCAGGTTCTTTATTGCAGAAAGGACAGGCCTTTTTAATAAAAGGAACTTACCTGTTTTGAAATAAAGTCACCTCTCCAATCTCCTTTTAAAGTCACCTTTACCTGTTCCTCTTCCGGGTTTGAGATCTTGATTGGCCAAGCTGGAATGACGCAACTCCCATACATGCCAATGGAAGTACTTTCATTTCCAGCAGCCAGCTATGTTGAGGTTGTACACCGAGCTGCACACGCAGATGCTTACACTATTTGCATTTTGAAATGCAATTTTTGTATTTGGAAAAAAACAAAAATGTTTTCATTGGTGTTTTTTATATCTGCCCAAAAGTGAGCTTTAAAATACTTGGTTGGTTTGTGCTCAGTTTAATATTGATTACAAATTGTCTTTTGTTGCCTTATAAAATATACCGCTGTTTTGAAAACAACAAGTATTGATTTGTATATCTGGCTCTCAGTTTAAAGACTGTGCTTCCACTGTGATCCGGTTCTCCCAAGAACTCTGTCCTTTATTCCTTGTGCTTGTTTTCCAAATGTGTTAACCTTTGTATGAAAAGTGATTTATTTTCACTGAGCTTTAGATAATGAATACCGATTTACTTTACACTTTACACCATAGAAATACCTGCACCCAAGGGAGCATGCAGTCTAATGTTGCTACCGTAGTTATACACACCTAACACCGAGACTTTTTTTGAGTGAAAACCAATTACTTTTACAAGCATGTTTTTGTAAATAACTGAAAGCATCTGGAGGAAAATATGCAAACATAGGGAGAATGTACAAACTCTTTCACATTGTTCGATAGACCCACTGTATCTTAAAGGATGATAGCTCACTAACAGGCAATGAAGATGCAAGGGAGGTTTGAGTCCACCACAGATGGACAGAGGAAGGAGCAGATAGTAGTCAGCAGGCTGATGGTCAGAACAGGAGGACAATGATCCAGTAAAGTACAAATCCTTTACAGTATGAACCAAGGCATGAATAGTCATACTAAAGAGACAGACAGGCTTCCACATAGGGTAGGAACAAACAGACAAACTTGTTGATCAGCCACAGAGTAGATCAGTGCTTCTCAACCTATTTGACATGGGAGGACCCCTTATTATGTCACAACAAACAGTACATTAGTGAGGTGGTCAGTGGGAAAAATGTCTCCTATGTTGCTGGCCAGTGGGAAGATTGCCACCCTTACAGACAGTATCAGTTAAACTGACCTGAGAGTGACAAGGTGCTCAAGGAACCCCTAACAACCTCTGGAGGAACCCGAAGCTTTCATGGTACTATGGTTTATTACCACTGCAGTAAAAGTTCAGCAGTCTAGTTAAACCTTCATGCTTAGTGTATAGGCATGTACAACAGAGACCCAAATTGTTGTTAAAGACAAAGTTTTAGGCAAATTAGTTCATTATTATTAATTAATGTTTAAGGTTAAGGTTAGGGATATAGTTTAATGGACACATTTTAGGGTATGTGTTAAGGGGGAGGGTTTGGTACAAGTTTATTTGTAGGTTTGGGTTAAGTGGAGTTAGGTTGAAGGTTATGTGTTACAGTCAAGTTAAAACGTACCTAAACTCAAGATTTTCATTTCTTCATTTTATATAAAAGGGAAGACAATATATGTAATAGGAAAATCTTAATCATTTTTTATTTTTTGACTGAATGGGAGCGCAGAGCCTCCCGGAATACCTATGTCACGCATCTCTGGAGGCTCTGGGTTCTTTTTCTGCCCATGCCCGAGATCTAGTACATGCACAGAAGGGCATAGCACAGCGGCTACCTCACCTGATCTCTGTGCAGTCTGAGATCGGGTGACGTGCCAAGAAGACCGAAGAAGAAGGCAAAAAAGAAGAATAAAAATGGCAGCACACAGCTCTTCCTCAGCACCAGGACGAAGAGGAATCCAAGGATGACGCAGGACAGGATTGCGGTCATTTTTTTGTTTTTGGTTTAGTTCCGTGTTAAAATTAGAATTAAAGGCTTTTGCAATTTAGGAATAATCTCTGCTTTAAGAATGAATTTAGGGAAATAGTATGTGTTGTTTGTGAATTATTGTTTTGCATACTATGCAAGGACCTATGAGAAGTTTTCTGACAATGCCCTCTAAGAATAGAGCTCTTTAATATACAGTATAAGGGCCAGAACAACCTATGAGATACAGAGTGCCTTTGTAGCTTTTAATCCTAAACAAAATAAACGTTTTAGAGAGCATTTAGTTCAATTATTTCTAGTATCATTTTAGACCTATTCTCTCCCTTTGTGAATAATAATATATTTCAATATATTCATATATTTTAAAAGCTTTTGTGTAGATTGCAATTACACTAGATGTTTATTTATCAGGAGGTAAGGCAGGCCTGACATTTGTTACGCCTTTTATGGGACATAATTAGGTATGTGCCCCCCCGTCTCTCCTTTTCCTGCCAGAGCAGTGCAGGGGAGGGAGGATGGTTGTGACTGGCTGCCAAATGACTTTGATTGGCCATACCCAATGAAACTATATGAGTGTGGTAATTATTATTATTTTTTTATGTATTTACAAAACATGACGTTTGTATTGCCTTGGGAAAAAAAGATCCTCTTCTGTTGATCTGGAACTCCTAAATATACATTTGTAATATTTCCCATTTTGTCTGTTAAACTAGAAAGTAGCAGAGTGATTTCTGGCCAGCAAATATGTAAAAGCATATCATTATATAAAATATAACAGAAAATGTTTCTCCCACAGTAGCAAATTAATTAGTTAGTTGAATCGTGTGGCAATATTTAGATTTACCATGTTGAATATTTTAAAATTAGGGAAGATTCTGTATAACTGAAATAATGAAGTAAAAAATTATACTGTTTCCAAAAAAATCTTGGTTGTATGACAGTCATCATTTTGTTCTGTCTCCAGCCTCTCCCTGGAAAAAAAGTTCTTTAAAAAAGTTATTGCAGTGGCTATTGTAGGGGGTAGAGACTTGATAGCTCTCTCCAAGGATGGTTGTTGATCCATTCCAGGTTTGCTGGATCACCCATCTTCACTGATGAATATGTATCCTTATTAATTATTATTTATTATTATTATTATTATTATTATTATTAATTATTATTATTAATTAATCCTTATTAATATATTTCTTGAAGATATGTCATAAAGGAATTAATTGTGTGTGTATACAAAAAAAAGTAAAAACCTTTGTACCTGTCCTTGTTTTAATAGAAAATATTAATAAATTATTACATTAAAATCATATATTGCATATGTAAATGTGACTTGCTTACACCTAATTCAGACACAATTTTAATATGTATATCTGGTGCTCAAGGGATTCCAATTAGTCTTCCTTATGTCAGTCTTGCACATTTAAATTTCTGCATGGTATCAGCATTTAATGAATGGATGCATTATTTCCAAATTATAATCACACAGATGTTTATTTATTTCCAGAAATATTCAAACATCTTGCTAAAAGAAGATACTGCTATGATTTTGCATAGTAACCGCTTTGGCGTGATCTTTTTATATAAGTTAAATATCCCAAACAGAAAACATCAGCTAAGTGTAAGGTTTAGTAAATGAACATTTTTTATAAGCTTATTTTCCGTAAAGTAGAACCAAATAAAAAAATAAAAATAAAAAAACTGCAGGCAGGCAGGTTCTATATTGCAGGAAATGTTCCTTGTGCTACGAAACATACTTACCTGCCTGTTCACATTTTTTCTGAAATGTCCAGCCAGCTGCCATGAATAGACGAACTCCTGTACATATACACAAGAATTACATAATTCCAGTCTGTCAATGCAGATGGTTACATATGTCAAACCTATAAGAGAACCGGGTATAAATTCCGGTGGGTTGCCTTATATTAAACCGGAAATAAACCCTGTTATACACTCACCTGTCCCCAATCTGTCGCAGGACACTGTTATTCTAATTTTGACAGCTCTAGGGAGCTTTCAGGCAGGTAAGATTGCTTATTGGAGAATGAACATTGCTGTTTTTGCAATAGGCCCTGCTTGGTCACAAATGTTTTAAGTGGAATTATAGTTCTACTTTAACAAAGACCCTATTATGCAGCTCCATGTAGTGTAGGATGGGCACACCATAAAGAAAATGCTGTTATTGCATTTCTTGTGTTTAACATATTGAATGAACATAATAATATAAATTCAATTTCCAATGCTTCGGTTCCATCTGGTTTATCTTGTGCTGTCTTTTTAAGGAAACGGCTCCTAAGGGAGGATTCTGTATGGTTATCATAAGTTTTTTTACTACTGTACACTTGGATAATAATATATGCTCATTCATTATGCTCATATGATTAAACGTGTGTTCTTTATGTTTTCAAGAAACTCGTAGATCTCAATTCAGTTCCTGAGGAAGTGGAGATAAATCTACGAAACGTATTGAACAAACAATATTTGAGACTTACCTATGTCGTATTTAAATGTTTTTTATTTATATATATAATTTTTAAATAAATAGCAATTGTAATTTAAAATGTATGTTTGTTACTTAAAAAATGGAATATAGGTGCAAAAAAAGTTTCCTTTTGCCCCTCAATTTGTATGTAATTTTTTATGATCAGGGATGTGACATTGTGAAAAGCTACTTTATTCACATTAGTAAAATAAGTAATTATATAACCTTAAAAAGGTGCAAGTTTGAACTTCAGAACTTCATTATTGTTGGTATTTGCAAATATAAGGTGACACTGTCACATTTTAAATTAATGACTGTTTCCTGTGAGGGGAAATGTGCTTGTCTTGCACAGACAAGCCTCTGTTCCTCTGTTTTAGCATTGCAGCCTCCACCAGTCTCCTTCAACATATGTGTGCAATGTTCAGAATGATATTTGTGGATCTGTTACACAATTTTAAGAACTAATTTAAGTAAATCAGGCAAAAGACCACCCTTTTAAATTTAAAGCGGACCTAAACTGAACATTTTTAATGTACATAATAGGGTAGACAACCATGTAATATATAAAGGAAAAATGCTTTATATTTTTTCAAGTGCAACCCCTTTTTTTTTAAAAAGAAAAAAAAGGGGTGCAGCACCTCCCCTTTCAGTATTGATTGGTGCTCAAGACTTTAAGGGAGCGCAGAGCCTCTCGGGATACCTACGTCATGCATCCCGTAAGGCTCTGAGTGCTCCTTCTGCGCATGCCCTAATCTTGGACATGCGTAGAAGGGGCATTTTTTCTATTGAGGGAAAGAGATGCAGATCTCACGCAAGCGCAATGAGATTTGCTCTTTTCTTTACCCTTTACAGCGGCTACATCACCTGTGCAGTGTGAGATCAGGTGAAGTGCCAAGAAGACAAGAAATAGACGGAACAGAAGACTGAAGATGGTGGCATCCAACGCTTCCTCAGCGCAGAGACAAAGAGGAATTTCAGGACAATGTGGAACCAGATCACTGGAAGGACCAGCGTCATCGAGGGGTCTGCAGGATTAAAGGTAAGTTTGATTTTTTTTTCAGTTTAGTTCCACTTTAGTAAAACACATAAGGTTGGTGATGTGCATTTAAATGATTAAATGTGTGTTGCAAATATATTAATTAGAAACTGACGCCCATTGATTATCTTAGGGGAGGACGACACTGTCTTTCATTTTTTGCATTCTGGAATTTGCTGTCTGTCTATAGGACTGGATGTGTGCTATGAGCCCTTGGTTCTGGTTGTGACACGATATTGATAACTACACAACACATCCAAAGATGTATAGGATACACTTACATAAACATGTCCTTGAATTAGGAATAAACCTATTATTTTTTCAATATGGTAAAAGTGATAACATGCAAATCCTCGTGCGGTGCTTTGATATAAAGGAATAATTTGCCAGTCATTCAGACATTATCTACCTGACATCTGCATTACGTTGTCTTTGCAATATTGCAGCTTTGTTAAGTTTTCCACACTGTTCTCCGCCTGTGTGTCACAAAGAGTAGACTTGATCATTTTTTTGTAAATCACTTCTTTGAAAACACAAAGAGCAAATTTTGCTGGTGTACAAATTGTCCTGATTAAAATAAAGCACAATGATGAGTCATTTATCTTTTTAACCTACATAACGTTTAATATTTTATGCTATTAAGTCTTTTATTATGCCTTAAGAATGTTTGTATCTTAAGAGGAACATTGCCCAGATGTACAATGTTTGATAGTGGATAATTAAAAAAAAGTTTATTTTATTGTGTTTATGTTTCTATATTATGAGAGCAAACCAATGAAATATTTCATCCATATGATTTTCAAATATTTTACTTTAGCCACATAAATACCTGTAGGAATAATGCTCCATGGGACGATTCTGGGAACACAGAGAATGTCAGTGACATTTGTGCAAGATTGATGAGATTGTTTTCCATGACCGATGAGATATCTGATGATCTTTAAACAAGATTTGTTGCTGTTTTGCAATGGTCCATTTTAGGTGGTTTAAACTTCCTTCAGGGACCATATTTCAGGAATTCAAAGTAAGGAGAAATACATAACATCTTGGAACAACAAAGGATGAACTTGAGCACAAAGTTATTTTGGAAACATTGATTACAAAGATCCAAACGTGAGGGGGTTATGAATTATTACTCTGCAGGAACTATTCCAAAGTAGATCACATCCATTTCTTGCTACATAGACAGTATAACTCCTTTAGCAAATCAACCCAAATGAAACAAGCTGAACGTATACAAGTGGGTTCCACGGTGATCTTGTGCTTCAAAGACCTTCTATGTTGCAGTGACTTTGCTACTCTGTTTACCATTTGTGCTCCAGTGACCCTGTGTGTTTTAGTGGTCCGTTTGCTCCTAAGATGTTTGGTTTGATAGCTGATCACATGCGCAGCATCATGGCAACTGCAAATTTTCAGAAGAAGTGGATAGAAGGGTTTAATCCCACTGTATAAATTGTTACAAGCTGTTACCCAGAGACTTCTTTTATATCTTGGTGTAGATTTCACCTTTAAATCTCGGCTTTGTTTTCCCTACGTATCACATTTTTGTTGTTGTAATACCTAGATTGGAGTGGTCTTACTTCTCTTGTATTCACTATGATATATAGGGAGTAAAGACAAATGTAAAAATTCAAGAAGTTAATTGGATAGATCTTATTCCTTGGATCCCTAAAAGACTGAAATGGTATTTTTCTGTAAAGGTTCTCATTTTTCCAGGAAATGTTTATCTAGTAGTAGGTAATCATTTTCAAATGAACTTGTTCTTGTGACGTTAAAGAAGCAGCTGGGAAAGTTGCGAATCCTCTTGAATATTATGGGAGCAAGTCCAAAGAAAGTGGAACATTCATTAAAATAAAAAAATACCACTTACCTTTACATCTTCAGAGCCCTCCATTTGGTCCACTGCCATCCTGGATTCTTCCTTTGGACCAACACAGACGAAGTGCCGAGCACTGCCTTCTTTGTCCTTCTTCTGCCTACATCACATATTATCCTGTAAATATAAAAAATCCCAGTAGGTTCTGCACTCCCATTCAGTCTTTAATTGCTCAGCAGTAAAGACCGAAGGGAAGGGGACCCTTTTTTTAAAAAAAGCATTTTTACTTTTTATAAAAGGGTTATTTACCCCCTTATATAAAGTAAACATTGTGGTGACCGGTCTACTTTAAATGTGACTAACTACTTCTAGATATAAAATATTTCTATATTTGTTTAGCTAATATATATTGTTATATATTTATATTAAATATATTATTATTTATATATATAATAATTTATAATATATATATATATATATATATATATATATATATTTGATTTTACTCTGCAACTTCTACCATAATGTAGAGGTTTGGTTTTGGGTAGAAATAATTTTGCAATCTATATCCAGTTGAGGGGGTAGGGACTCAACATCTACCAAAAAGGAAAATGTTGGTCACATGGAATAACCCTTTAACCTGCATCCAACTTGAGGGCCTTGGACTGTTGGTTGAGAAGTACAAATCTAGAAAGTACTATGATACTTTCTTACTTTCTGTGAGCCATTAAATATGCACCACATGTTTGGAATCAAATGTTAAAAGTAACTTTGCATATTTTGTATTGTAATCCATTATAAACTATTGAAATAGATTCTAGTAAACTGCCTAAATGAATATCTACATTTAACACTCCAAGTTGCCCTAAGGTAGAGTAGATATAGTGTTTCATTTCACTATTGGCTCCCTATTAATAATGAATCCTCTTCTTCGTCCTAAGCCATGAAAGTTCATTGCCGTAACAAGTGCAGTTTTCTCTGCCTGTGGCCCATGCCCTCGTTCTCATTTTTGCACAACCTGGATGACACATTTTTATGGATATTTTGCACAGTCGCATTAATGTGCTCATGTCATATTTTATTCAATTTGTAAATCAGAGGTTGCCAGCTAAGCAGGAAAAGTTCTGTAAATTTAAGTAGACATAAAAATGGCCTTTAAATTCAGGTATGCATTATTAAAAAATAATAATGGGTTTTTCAAATAAACATTGATCTGTTGATGTACTAACCTTATGTAAGTCCATTCATGTTGCTATACAGAGGGACGACATGGCAGCATTATGAGCCAATTGGGCTTCACTGCATTGTACATTGCCTTTAATAAATATAGAGCTTTCTGATAGCAGAACAGATATAATCTGCTGCCCCTTCCTTTTCCAATCATAGTCTTAGCCAATTTTTTTGGGTGAAGAAAAATACATATTTAGTATCTCATTTATCTGAGCAGCTGAGTGGATATTTTTGAAGTGGTTTACCCTCTAAGAAATTATTACACCCAGAAAAACATCCACCCATATCAGTTAATTAGAACATCAGCAAAATGTCTGTGAATGCTTTTATTAGTATTTGTGTAACTTTTTTAAAATTGCTGGAATTTAGCTTTAAAATGCAATTGTATGCATGTCTCTTAGGTGGTGGATGGACAGGAAAAGTTTCTAAAATGTGTAAACTTTTTTGCCATTTTTTCATTATCTTGGAGGTACAGCAGACATCCCTTCTTTTAGCCATCATCTATATGCAGAGGTTGGACTAAGTCATCACCCTTCAAGTTTCAGTCGAATCCCAAGTCATTGACACCAAGTCCCAAGTCAAGTCTCAAGTCACCAAGAATTCAAGAAGTCAAGTCACTTCAATTATCCCCATTTTTCCCCACATAGAAACAGAGCTTTGATCCTGTCCTTGAGCACAGGATCGCAATCTAAGTCGACGGCTTTCTCCTCTGACAGCTGAAGGGGGAAGAGAAGAAAGCAGTGAGCATTCTGTAACACAGCCCCCCCCCCCCTTCAGCTGTGAGAGGAGAAAACTTAGAACGCAAGAAAGGTGGGAAGGAAGGCTGTGTTATGTTACAGAAGACTCAATGCCTTTCTCCCCACTTTTCTTGCATTCTAAGTTTTCTGCAATGACAGCTGAAGGGAGGGGGAGAGGCTGTGAGTCACAAGTCAAGTTGCAAGTCGCTGGGGAAAACCCTGAGTCGAGTTGCAATTCATTCATTAGGTGACTTAGGTCGGACTCGAGTCCAAGTCATGCGACTTGAGTTTCAACCTCTGTCTATATGTCTGTGTAAACAAATAGCTGCTGAATAAGCACTAAAACAGTAACCTGAATGACAGGTTACAGCTCATGTATATGAAGCCTATACCTTTACGACAGCTGTCTGAATCAGATCTGAATTACAAAACTGGCTAAACATGAGCTTGTTTTTCAGTTTAAGTAATACCTGTGTAATTCATTGTGTGTCTACTTTGCACTGCTGTTGATAAACAACACATTATAAAAAAACATTGTTTTCAAATGAGACGCCCCTTTAAAGCTGCAATATTAGCATGCTCCTAGGTACATACCTGATATTTTCACAATTTCTGGCCCAATGTTTACTAACCACCACTTCACTGTTCACCACAAGATACATAAATATTCATGTAATCTTTTTTCATTTTCATTTTTACAGCTAAAAAATTGTCTTTTTGCATGTGAATATATGAGAAATCCTTCATGATTTGGCTTGCCAACATCCATCCTTATGAAAATCTAATTCTTCACTCTACAATTAATCTGTTTTGAGTAAAACACATCAAAAAAAGGAGCTCAGGCATGACATGCTGTGAGCAATAGTTTTTTTTGCAGGATCGCATTAAAGTGTGTAGGGATCATTCCTTGGATGTGAAAACATGTTCTTTGTTTTGTCTGTGCATTGCTTCACTGCATTGTGCAAATTCATATTACAGAGTATGTAGCAGCAGAGCAGCAGGAACTTCTTTTTAACGAAGATAACTAGATAGATTACTATTGTTACTATTATCTTTAGTTGTATTATCCTTGGTATTACTAAATAAATGCAAAATATTTCCTTTTTCTTGCTCATTATGGGTTTATTTAATTAGAATCTAAGACCAAACAAGAAATAATAGTTATCAAAGTCAAACTATTTTTTCCATTAAATATAACAGTTAAGAAAATACACAGTTAAGGTCATACTTACCTAAAAGATCATCTGAGAAATAAATAAATAAAATAAAACAATGGGATGAGAATCGGTATTGGCAGAGTGGGGTGACTGTTGTAATGGTGGAAACAATACTGAAGCGTACGGCTCGGCAACAGTTGCCTCATACAACTTAAGACTATATTGACGTCATACTGTGCAAAAATTGTCATTCAGAATATAGGAATTTATTAGAATAATACTTTATTTTATTATTAACATAAAAATTGCAAATAATGTCCAAATTTTTCTGTGGACCACCAACATTTTCTCATGGACAACCACTGTTTGGTGACCACTGGTGTACAACACACTGCAACTGTACTGAAGAATGAATAACTGCACTCAATGAAAATTAAAGCAGAACCTTTATAAGCGCAAAGCTATTGACACCTCCACAATCCTAGTCCAGTTGGTCCTGTGCTATCCCTCTCTTCTTCCCAGCAAGGATTGGACACTAGGGATGAGCAAGAATGCCTCCGACAGTCTCGCAAAAATTTCCCCGAACTTCAGATGGGTCCGAGAAATTTCAGCGAATGGATTTCATAAATTCCATTGAAGTCCAGGGTGCAGGTTACCACGGTCCCTTGACACGACCTCGTGGCGAATCACAAGACTGTTCTCGCTTACATGTTCTGTAAGCAAGAAAGGCCCACTTTGCTGCAAGATTGAAATGACAAATCCCTACTGGACACCAGGCATTGCTATCTTGTTCCTCTTCCTTCTACTTCTTACACCACCTGATCACTTCTGTTAGCCACCCTTGCCGTATATATAATCACAAACATTTACTTGAAGATTCAACTAAATGTTGCATTTGTTTTAAATATAAGCATAAAAAGCATAAAACTCTTGTACCAGTTTCCTTTTTAGGAAAGGGTTTGCTAACTGTGTCCGGTTATAGAAGTTTAATTTTTTTTACATATGGCTTATTGGGAAATACCTTTTTAGACACTTGTCAAGAAAACTAGTGTCCCCATTGGGAGATTACTACTCACTGCTTGTTATGCATTTTTTATCTATTATTTCAGATAATAGAATTAATCTGTGTTGCCTGTGTCCCAAAGGTTGCAAAAGACAGTTTCACATAAAGACATGGCTATCCTCTACAGCTTTCCCCTGTGAGCCCAAATAACTTGATAACCCACCTCCAGGGGGCATGTTCCTTGGTTCACAGGAAGTGGGGTAAATACCAATGGGTATCTGGCACTCACTAGAATCCAAAACGTTCATTTTTCTGTTGCTCTCTAACATTTGATAACCTTTTCTCTTAATATAGAAATTCACCCTTGCCTTCTATGACCTTTTTATTTGAATGTAGAGTTCTTCATTGCTATATCTTTTGATGTCAGTGCAAAGAAAATTGTATTGTCACTTGTCCAAAAGCAGTGATATCTTTTTTTTTTTTTTGTATCCTTTGGAGTTTACCTAAATTAAGGTCTCCGTCTACTCTTCCTTATGTTACTTTTGTTGAAATTGAACATTTTTATATTTTAATATTGTGTTTTTCTTTTCATTATACATACTGACTGCTCATCTGTTCTATACAAAAGACTGCAAACATTGCTCTTACTTCTCAGTAATATTCATCTGTGCTACCATTTGTCAAAATACTCCACTAACTTAACTTCAAGATTTTTTTTCTGATTTCCTAGGAATAAGTGTTCCGGCAAAAAGGAACGAAATAAAACAAGCTGATTAGCAGCCCCATTATTTAGATGTCTTTGAAAAATTAAGTACTTCATAAAATATTTTAGTGACATTACATTTGTTATGCTTCAGGATCTCTATACCCTGAAATCTTAATTACAATATGCAAATTGGCCCTGGTAGTACATTTTGAAACAAAGGATAAAAGAAGAGAGAATGACAAATTAGGTGATGTTCTCATATCCTTGCAGCGATGGAATATAAAGTGTTTCAATGCTGAATGACATTCTCATTCAGAATTTGTTATTTTATCTATATTATGTAACAAAAATGTGTTACAAAATAATGAAACTTCACAGGTATATAATTTGCTAAGTCAAACTCATACTTGCTAGTTTATTGTTCAGGTTTAAGGTAGGAGGTCAGAAACAACAGAGTGATTTAATAAACAAACCATAGGTATTGCTTTTTTTATTTTTTGCAAAGATTAGAGATAGAATTTAGACAGAATTGTAAATTAAGTCTTCATATGCATAGCAAGACCACAGCCTTCCTGCTGAGTAAATATATCTGTTCTGCAAAGTCTACTTTACTCCCATGTGTCAATATTCTGTTGATTCTGGAACACACCTGTTGGAAAGGCTAGAAGGCTGGTGATCCTAGAACTTGCCTGATAGCAATTCTGGAATAACTTTAATACTGTCTTTCATACTCAATGAGCCAAAGGAAAAAATATCAGTAATTAGATGATTCTTACAGATTCTAATCAGGTTGAACTCCTTTTGTATGTCTTAGTAAATATGTCCTACTAAAAATGTACTTGCACACGGTTAGCATCCAAACGTCCACTAAAAATAGAAATATACAGGTAGTCCCCGGGTTAAGCACATCCAACATACGGACGTCTTCTAGATACAAACAGGGCTTCCCTGCTCACTCTGTGCAGGACAGAGGCTCAATAGGGGGGAGAAGGGCAGTGTGCATGACTTGCAGAAGAAATCTTTTGCTAAACACAGCTGAGGTTGTGGGTGATCTTAGGAGGGTGAGCTCTTTCTGCAGCCTCTCGTAACTCTTTAATGACCAAGACAAACTCTGCAGTTGTTTCTTTTTGCATATCAAAGCATAGCTTGCTCCAATTGGTAATAAATGTCTAGGCACCATTTTTTTTTTGCTTTGTTTGTGATTAACTCACAGTGAGGATTTTATATAGTAACTGACACCATGCTGCCTAATATGTTGAGACAAACATCTGTCCTAATTGCATTTATTAAAATAATGTACCTGTTCCGACTTACATACAAAGTCAACTTAAGAACAAACCTACAGTCCCTATCTCGTATGTAACGTGGGGACTACCTGTACTTTTTTTTATCTACCTCCAGTATCTGATATGACCACAATGGCACAGGAATCAGAAGCTGTGCACTGTCTATCCAAATATGATGATATGTACCTTTAATGGCACACATCCAACATTTTAGGAAGCATTGGGATACTGGAGCTTGCTATATGAAGATGTATGGGTAAGGACCTAAAGCCCAGAACATAAATGGCTATCCTGAAGACCTCACCATGGACAGGTATCCTGTGCAAGTGATATAATGCAGAAGGGACTCACATATTAAGCTGGAATTGCTTTTGTTTTGAACTTGAAATGGTAACACCTCTCCAGAATTCATGGCTAAACTAGTTACATTTGCTAGATATTTGCTGAAGTCCACAACAAACTCTATTAAAATCAATAGCAGGCTTTGAGTGGGGAGTCTTTTCATGTGATATAGAGGGTACATTTAAATATACACAAATCTTTTGAAAAACATGCCTAAGGAAGCTTTAAAGTAGTGTATGAAGTTCATTTTTATTTTTTAAAAAAATTGTTTTTCCTTATTCTTTAATAAAACCAGTCTGTCCAGAAAAAGGGGTAGAAAGTGTATCCCTGGATATACCAAGCCCCCATGCTTCCTGCCCTATAATGTGGGATTTTACAAATGGGGGACTTATTAGAATCATAAAGCCCTCTTCAATGAAGATATCTGTCTGGGAAATAACAGCTCCATTCACCCATTCCCAGACAAAGTTAAACAGAATTCCTAAAAGAAAATATAAAATGGACAAAAAAATTATTTAAAATAAAAACAACACATTCTTTTTTTTGCAAGTACCTTTATTAATGTCCTGTAAATTGAATACATCAATGATTACAACAACCAGTGCTTTAATTCTCTTGATTTACGAAAAGCAATGATAGCTGAACAACACACACTAACTCGTTGGGTCTGATTTATGAAAATTCTGGAGAAGATACATTTTCATTAGTGAACCTGGGTGATCCAACAAACCTGGAATGGGTTTCTTAAAAGTAATTTACTATTTTTTTGCAAATGTGTTCAACCCTAGACTAGATAAATTCCAGGTTTGCTCGATCACCCAGGTTCACTGAAAGAGTATCTTCCCTTTAAGAAGTAGGTGAATTGATAAATGTCTTGATTTATCAGTGTTAGGTTTCATTTGGGTGTTATATTGAATTTGGAAGCATGGGTGATCTAGCAAACATAGAAAATATTTCCTGGCTAATAGCAAATGATTTAAAGAAATCCATTCCTGGTTTGCTGGATCACTCAGCTTCACTGATGAAAGTGTATCCTCTGCAGCTTTGGAGAGCTTTAATAAATCAGGGCCCAATATGATCTTTCTTGATATCATTTACATTTTGGTTGTTTATTTTATTAGGATATTTTATGATTGAGTTGAATGAATAGCAAGAAAAAATTACATCTTATGGAGATATAAAAAATGTAAAAAGATAGCATCTGGCACAGTGTGATGTTGATACATTCCTCAACGTTGGGATCAATTAATTGTGATCACTGTGCAAGAAATAAAAAATTTAGTTTTCTGTAGTTGCTACAGGATGTGAAATAAATCAACCTATCCCTGCAGCTAAAAAATGGGGTCCTTTGTTACCTTACTAGAAACAGGGATGATTTCTGCAGATTCGAGTTTAGCTTTGGTGCAAATCGATGGGAGGCATATTATGTATATTATGTATGCAGTCAATCCTCTCCTGAATCTATGCTTCTCAATGTATTTTAATATTATAAACACAGGTGGGTCTTAGGCTGATAATATATTTACTATTAAATGTATTTCTTGATTTATTTCCCTGCTATAAAGAAATGCAATAAAAAGAAAAAGAAGTTCATAGCAAAATAATCCAATTCAATTATTTTTTTAAGAATGTAAAGCTGACCCCACTGTATAAAAGCCAATTATGCCACTAAATACAAGCTTGGGTAGAGAGAGGAAATGTTTTTTGGCCACATTGTGTAAGCATATAAAAATTATACTAATAACTGAACCTGCTAAAATGAAGGCAATAAATGTCTTCATTCTGTTCTATGTCTTATGCAATAAGGTTTGCTTTATTATTGTTTTAAATTACCTACAGCAGAAAAAGTAAAGGGGAAATACAATCATATTAATCTTAAACTTTGTTTGTCAGTTAAAAAGGTAAAATAAAGTGAGTTGCAAGTGAGTTGCAATGTTGGATAAAAAGGCAGCCACTACAGGAACCCCCTAAAGTTTTGTACTAAAATACCTTATTATAGGTAGTCCCTGAATTGAGGACATCTGACATATGAATGACTCCTAGATACAAAACAGGCGTCTTGTGTGCAGGATAGAGCCTTGATAGGGGGGAGAGAAATGGTTTTTGCATGACTTGCAGAAGAAATCTTTTTCTAAACACAGCTGAGACTAACCTCTTGTAACACTTTAAAGACCAAGACAAACTCTGCAGTTGTTTCTTTTTGCATATCAAAGCACAGCTTGCTCCAGAAGTTATTAAATGTCTAGGCTTCCTAATTTTTTATTTTTTTGCTTTGTTTGAGAATAACTCACAGTGAGGATTTTATACAGTAACTGACACCATGGTACCTAATTACATGTTGAGACAAACATCTGTCCTTATTGCATTTATTAAAATAATGTACATGTTCCGACTTGCATACAAATTCAACTTAAGAACAAACCTACTGTCCCTATCTCGTATGTAACATGGGGACTAACTGTATTATATTTATAATTATATTGTTAAATATAATATCAATATTTACATTACATTTAAACAAACAGATCTGAATCATAGGGTTGAATATAATAATAAAATAGGAAAACTGCATTGAAATAAGAGGTTCCTTTTTATAGCAGCTCATACATTTTAAATGGTCTGCTTTAATGCCACATACCACACAAATATAATACATTTGAAGGTATATTCAATTACCCTTAGAAAATAATACTTTGCCCTCCATTTTTAATCTGATTGCCACTTCCCTGTGTTTTGATCATCATACCTTATTCACACTTAAGTGGAAATCAGAAACTCCAATCACTTGAATAGATTAACTGATCACCATACTTGGATGCAGCACTTGCATCTCTTTTACTTTTGTTCCGGCTGTGTAAACTACTTTTGAAAAGTGATAATCAGGGTATTGCCTATGATGTTCACTACTGTGATTGATCTATCTACAAAGTGACAATCATGCTAATCACAAATTAATCAAGGTGCTATCACTAATACATGTGCTGCTACATCATACAAAGTAGCATTTATTTTACAAACCAGCAATCATTCATAAAATGTATGATCTTTAAACACTTAAAACACTAAAACACTAAAATGGGGCATTTTGAAAAGTTAAAGGTCTATAAAAAATACATATTCTTAAGTGACTTATCTTTGATGGTTCTTTGAATGCTTAATAGTTTATTTTTAAAGGTCATGTATGATATTAAAAGTACTTTAAAGTTATGTTTACTCAGTTTCTAACAGCTTAGAAACATCTGCTGTGTTTTTCCTTAAGAGTGCTTAAGAGTAGGCTGCCAAAATCTGCTCTCAAAAACACAGTGCTCATGTTGTGAATTTTAACATTTAATTCATCCACTATTCTTATAGATACAGAAATAACTAGGGGTTTGCTTTAATTCTCATGTGTTTGGAATGCACCACAAAAAAAATTTACATTTGAACACAGTTGTATACAAATAGAAAAAAAAATCCTGAAAAGCAGGGCCGCATTTACATTCTTTACTCCCCTAGGCCTGCTACTTGATTCCCCCTACTTCCCCACCTGTCTCTGCCTGCTCCCTTGCTGATTGGCAGAACAATGACCCCCACCCACACGGGAAAAACTTCTGCCATTAATTCCAAGTGGAGATTGCTGGCCCTGGGAAGGTTCATGTGATTGCATATTTGGACATAGCTCCAAATAATGATTATATAAATATTAGTTGTTAAAAAAACATAAATCAAACTATTTTTTTTGTTGTCAGTGTCATTATTTCTAGGAGTTAATAACCCTTTCTGAAATTGGTAAGGGTACTATGTGCCCCTATACTTATTCCCCATGGTGGCAGGGCACATATTTGGAGACCCTTCCTATTAAATGGGGTTTTAGGAATTTTAATAGACTCCCCATCCCCAGAATCTTTCTACAAATTCATGTTCACAGTCACATTGTGGCAGGCTGGAAGGCTAGATGCTGCCCCTGGCATCTATGCTGCCCTAGACTATAACCTAAATATCATAGCCAGAAATATGTTGGTTCCTAATATTGTGAATAATCTGGGCACCGGTTTGCTTTATCAGCTGTAAAAAAAGAGTTAATAATTATTAGGAAGTGAAAAGAAAACACATTTTATATATAGTTTTATGTTCTTCATATTTAATGTACACGTTTGTTATAAAATATGTCCTGACATATGTTGTGGGAATTATTTTCACCAGACAGCAGGAAATAACGATGAGAATAATATTTCTGTCTTTTGGAATGCTAATAGACTCTGGTGCCCAATACATATTATTACTTATATAATGGCTTACTATGTCAGTTTCCCCTCCGTCAACAAGGGTGAGTCCTGGAAAGTGTAAAATAAATATGGAGTATTTAGAAGACTAAATAATAAAATGGTAAACTAGGAGTGATTTTTTCTGTTTGTTTTTTGGGAATGTTGTTACTGTTGGTACCACAAAAATCAAGAATTACATTCCTCCCTACAAATTCTGCATGACCAATCTTCAGCACCACACCACACCAGATGTTCAAATTCCCATTATTACTTTTCATATTTATTTTGTTTGTTGTTACTAAGGCCTAACTTTTCCAGGCTTATAGCTAAAATATTCTATATTCCAATTAATGTACCCTTATTAATTTATAGGGCAGGCTCATCAGAAAATGGGTTGTACGCAGGACTTTAATATTAGGACCGGGAAGGAGGTCCTAAAGGATACTAGAATATAGGTAGAAGAAATTGGAAGCGAAAGGTGTCAAAGATGTGAATAGAGTAATATTATGAAGCAAGCCAAGTGGAAATAAAAAGCATATTGCAGAGTCTACTACTGAGCAGAACTTTTATTTTTAGGTTAAAATGCTACTGCAAGCTCTAACCAAACTCTAAACATAAACTCTCCTTATGTGCACCCTTTTGGTTCGTTACCAAAACCTGTTGATCCTTCAAGAGGCCTAATAAATTCCTTACTCTCTGTGCTTTTTAGCAACTTTGTTCTTTTTGTGGACCACAGAATAACTCCCCCTATGTTTTAGGATCAGGAAAAAGAGAGATCATCCAAGCACAAGAAATATGCTGCTCCCTTATAAACACAATACACGGAGTGAGTGTTATCACCCTAGGTCAAGAAATGTGCTACAATCAAGATCACCAAAAGCAAAAAAAAAAAAAATAGAACAACCTTTATGCAACCACCAAATCTAGGACTGGTAAAGTGCAATATTTCACATTTTTGTTCCTGAGTATACATACAGTTTAAAGGCAGGTTTAGACCTGCTTCGGGATCAAGCTATCCTGTACAGCTCCCTGACACGTTGCCATCCACTCGCAACTTTCCTAAAGAGCCAACGTCTGCACATTTGACAACATTTGTGAGCTGTTAGCAGTAGTCAGTACTGGTATCACCCACTGCCGCCCCATCCTCATACTCATGCTCTCACTATGCCCATTCCTCTGTACAGAACAGCATCAGCACGATATTGATGAGTTCAGGACTTTTCCTTTTATTCTTCTTTACCATTCTTTGGCAGTCTGATTTGGCACTACTGTATATAAAACTTTGTCTATGCTGAGTAAAATCCATAATGATATTATTTGCTAGTCTGCCCATAATAGTGCATACTTTATGTACAATGAAAACAAAAATACAGAAATATTTCTAAAATAACCCAAACAGAAGCCCACATATGCACAATATTCACCAGTGTATATATTTGTTATGTCTCTTTTATTACTGCTCTTGTACATATTATGAACAAGTTTGGATTTTGCTTACATAATGCTTCATATAATGTACAAAATAATTAGCTATTTTATCACAGCAAACCAATAAATAACACATTGATGCTGATTTTGAATAAAATAAATGAGTGTAATATTGCAGCAAATTTTGAGTTTCTAAAAATATATATGTTCACACTGGAAAAAATCTCACAAAAGGTCACAGGAAGAAGTATCATTTTAAAAACAAGGCTAGTTTAAAATGTCATTTTCTGAACAACATTGCCTTGTCCAAAATGTCATTTTAAACAATAAACTGTAAAAAAAATTCTGACAAAAATCAATATTTTACGTGATAAATACATGAAAATAAAGAAATAAATGTCTATCTGTAGTCTTTGTTTCCCTCTCATTGAGACAGAAAAGGAAGTTACAGAAAATATATCTCTTTTGACAATATCACTAATAAAGGAGAGCTCATTGAAAAATGTCCCCTCCTATTGAAGATTAAAATCCAACAGATGTTCCAACCTTCCCCTACTGTGCCATAAAAAATAATATTAATAATAAAAATAGGCTAAAGATACACCTTAGGCAGATTTTTGGTTGGCATTAGGGATGAGCGAGCGAGTTTTTAAAACTCGATCTCACAGCGAATTTGGCCGGTGCAAACTACATCAAATTTAAAAAAAAGCAAAAAAATAAAAAAAAGATTGCAGGCTGTGCTAATCAATGAATGCAGTGCCGGCTACATTTTTTGATCAGCTCAGTGTGCGATACCCGGCACTAGAGGTTAAATGGGGACAAGTCTCCTCATTAAAAACCTCTAGTGCTCTCTGATTGGCTGAGGAAAGCTTTCCTCAGCCAATCAGAGAGCACTAGAGGTTTTGAATGGGGGTGACTTGTCCTCAAATGATTCCCAGGACTGTATGAACGAATGCATCCCTAAGATTCCACTGCGATCCCAGGGCACTAGAGGTAATTAACCTCTAGTGCCAAGGGATCGCAGTGGAACTGCAGATGAACTCTCAATGGAGTTTCTTCATTGAAAGTTCATCTGCAGTCCAGTTCCCACGGTCACTAAGCTGATAACTACAGCCGGGTGACTGTGGGAACTTTGCAGTCACAGCTGATTGGAGGCACATGAGTGCCTCTAGTCAGCTTGTGACCACAGAGTTCATCTGCAGTTCAGTTCCCACTGTCACCCGGCTGTACTTACCAGCCCGGTGACCGTGGGAACTGAAGTGCAGATTAACTCTCAATGTAGAAACTCTATTGAAAGTTCATCTGCAGTTCCGCTGTGATTCCCGGGCACTAGAGGGATAGCAAACAGGAGGATTCTCTGGGCTGCAAGCTGAATGCAGACCTGAGAATCCACTGCGATCCCAGGACACTGGAGGTGAATTAACCTCTAGTGCCAGGGATCGTAATGATTTCCTCGATCTTCTGATGGTTTCTCGAAATCAGTTTGCCGAAATTTTGCAGACCCATGGAAAGTTGAAGGAAATTTGAGCGAGAATGCCAAAGGCATGTGATTCAGTGGCTAGTGCTCTTGTCTTTGCAGTTCTTGGGTTTCAAGTTGTGGTCTCTTCTCCAGTTGAAGGAAGTAGCTTCATCTTTCTATGTTCAACTAGAAGAGCATTTGAACCAGGACTACATTAAAAAACAAAATATGTCTTCTCTTTACTTACGCAGAACCTCGATCCCTGAAATACTCCTTCGTCCGGCGTGGGGGAAGTGCCGGGCACCATAATCTTTGTTTGTCCTATTTCTTCTAATGGCTACATCACCCAATCTCAAACTGTGCAGCTGTGACACAGCCTGTTGTAAATGGGAAAAAAAAGTAAAAAAATGTACAGCTCATGCTTGTGATCTGCAATTTCCCATGTAGAGAAATCTCGGGCATTCATGGAAAGAGCAGCCAGAAGACTCCAGGGATGCATATTGTGGATATCCCAGGAGGCTTTGCACTTCTATTCCCACTCCATTACTGCAGCAGTAAAGGCAAAAAGCCAATTTTTACTTTACATAAAAGTGTTTTCTACCCTTTTAGGTAAACTAAACATTTTGGTGATATGTCTGCTTTAAGTGAAAACAGATCATATTAATAGGAAAGGTAGAATCTAAATAATGTTTGCTGTTTGGGATATAGGGTAGGCTAAATAAAGTATCTAAAAGTTATAATGGCTTACATAAGAACTGTCACAAAAAGTATTTACAGTAAACAGTACAGTAAAAACTGTATTCTGAAATGTGTCTAATACATTTAAAGATAACATTCCATTTATGCACCCTTTTTTATTTTAAATACTTTCATTCATATTTTTCTTCACATTTGCATGCACATGACGCTGTCCAGAATAAGTGACAAGGATTGGGACAAACAATAAAGCAGCCAGGAGTGCTTGAGCAGCTGCAGCAATATTTTTTCTTTATAGGACGATATAATCCATGGGAATTTAAAGATGTCTGTCGTAAGTACATCTGGCAGTTTTATAGTTTGTTACTTTCACTAGCAGTACAGCTTGGCCTGCATGTAAATGTAGAGAAAGATATAAAGTCAAAAAAGGAATTCATATAACAAATGCTAATATTATATGTATTAAGCACAGTTTGTTATTAAAGTACAATTATTCAGTAGTGGAACTATAATTTTACAAAATGAAACCTGATAAAATTTAAATTGCTAAAAAGCATTACTCAAATTTAAAGGAAAATATTGGCAAATTAACCTACTTATATTATTTTAAAAAAGTATCTTGATTGACCATGACTTATATTGCCATTGCCACGACTTAAACTACAACCTAGCAATCCTACCTTTTCTTGGAAATCGGTAAGGAGATGTTAAAGTGGCCCCAATAAACTATTTTATAATTGCTGGTGTGAGATGGGTTTTACACTAATAAAACTAGCTATATATTGGTTTGGTTTGGTTAATTCATCATTGCGTGGTAATAAAATATGGTCTGATGAAGCCGATAAACACCTTGAAGCGCGTCACCATTGAGAAAAAATGTAATTTATAGCACAAAGTTTTGTAAATTTTCTTAATATACATGTGGCAATAAATCTTATATTAATCTTATCTTATATCAATAATTGTTGTTTGAACTGAAGAAGCTACACTAGTGAGATGCGTAGGAAAATGGACATGTTTAACCATAAAGGGTAACGCTAACTATATGAAAAGCCTGCTGCATTAAAATGTAGTGCTTGTTTATAGAAATTTAATTCTGGATTTTTTTGTATTACGTTCATCAATATAATATTTTAAATTATTTAAATAATAATAAAAAAATAGTGTGTGCCTTATGAATCTCACTATTTGGGTGTTTCTATGTTGTAATTAATCGGTATGTAGTTAGTACCGGGTTTTGGGACTAAAATGTCCATTTCAAATGACCAAATAAAGAAAGTTTTTGCAGCACCTAATGAATTTAATTTATTGAGTTAAGATTTACAACTCCTTGAAGATGAAAATTTGCCCATATATCTGCCATATTTAGACTATTTATTGTATGTGTAACTGGAGTTCATGGGGAAGTTGTATGTTATCCCAAACTTACAATCCAACTTTAAAAAACAAACAGTTCCAGTCCTTGTAAACTGGCACCCTTCCATCTCTATTATATTTTTCTGACTGGTTTACTAGAGGTTATGTTTTTCAGAAGATTTATAGCTTATATAGTTTTCTTTCAGTACTATACCTAATCTTGAGGTCAAACTTCATACCAACATATTTCAGTTGCTGCTCTAGTAAGAACATGTTACATCCTATATAAAACACTGTTTCTGCAATGTACAGTTAGATTTACTTCAGTATGATTTTTGCCCTATATACCTGACACGAAAGGTATTTAAATTTCAGATCAAAACCAAAGGATATTGTTTTGTATTCTGTTCACGGAGAGCTGTGTAGCTTGAAGGTAAATGTATTTGAATGTATTGTAGTCTCTGTAGTAAATACCAAGTAATGCTAAGACAATTGTAAATGGTGTTAAGAGACTCTGAGACTTTAATAGTACAACATAAAGTCAAATACAATTTAAAATTATGTTTTTTATAAACATTTTAAAATACATAAAGCTACACTCATCAGTAGCTATTGAAACAGACAAGTTAACATAACATTTAGAAGAATTGGATAGCAATACCTCTAACTGAATGTCCCCTGAACAGTGCACAAACATTTTAATCCCTGGTAATAAACTATTGTCATAACTATACATACAATTTATTTTTTTGTTAGAGATTTGCTTTGCCTTAATTCCCCTCTTTCCTCCACTGGTGGAGAAGTGAGTCCGGCACTGTGGACGGTGATCCAGGTTCACCACATTTTCCCCCTGCATTTTTTGTCTCTCTCTATCTCTTTTTCCTTTTCTCCTCTTCTGCCTTTTCTCTTGTCTTCCTGTTTTTCTTTCCTATTTTGTCTTGTCTTTGCTCACCTTTTTTGGTTTACAGGCCTTATTAGCATAGAGATGCAAGACAATTGTTGACCCTGTTTTTCTTTTCTTGTCTTAAAACACTTGTAAAATGTTTGTATTTTGCTGTTGATATTGCTCTTTTCTACTTAAAAAAACTCAATAAAATGATGAAAAAAAGATTTAATTATTAGCAAGATGTTCTACTAGGTAATATCAATACATTTCGGGGATAAGTTTCCCCTTTATAAGTAGCGATGCCATGATGAGTGTCTTTTTTCAACCTGAGTAAAGGCGAGCTAATATGAATGTTTGCTAGCAGTCATCCCTAAGTTTTTGTTTACCTTGCCATAATTTTGTGTATTGTGCCTGTCAGGAAACACTATCCCTAACTATTACTAGGAACTGTGCCCCTATTTACATTAGAACCTGTTTCTCCAGTTACTATGTACATGATGGGCATTACAGTCTGTTCTTAGGTTCACCTACATAGGTTAGCAGTGCAACAGCTTGGTCAATGAGTTTGCCCATCACTTTTCTTTAGGGAATCATAGAGGTATTATCATTTTCTCATGTCAGACATATATGCATACAGCTTCCAAATATGGTAGAGCCATCAGTAAGACATTAAGATTATATGGGGAGTCCTAAGGAATAAGGCAACTCCCATACCACTCTCCAATGAAGGGCAAAGTGTGCCCAAAAGATAATTTTTTGAGAATGGCTTTAAAACCTATGATATATCTTCAATGGAATTTGTCATACTTTCATTAGTGACAATATAGATCAGTGTTCTATGGTTCAAACTGTCCCCATATTTTTAAATCGTTTACTGGATTATTTTAGGCTAGTTTGTTAATGGTTACAGTATTATATGGTTACATGGTTACATGGTTTTATGGTTACAATGGTTACAAACCAACTCCATAAGACAAAGACCCCAAGCAAGGTCCTAGTAACACAATATACTACCCTACGCATGGGGTTTTGCACAAACTTTATACCTTGTGTCATATGATTGTTTTAGAAATCTTTATTTCTTTATGCAGGATCACTTCACAATGTTGCCAACCACCAAGTAAAAAAGTAAAGATGGTTTCATATAACCTTAACTTCAAATAGCCTTATAACATTTGTCACCATAACTTTCTCCTCTTTACAACTCAAACTCTAGAAATGTCCTGAACTAGCTGAAAAGGCAACAAAACAAAAATGAATTTTCACTGACTATACATTTTAAGGCTTTTGACTGCAAACAATTCCCTGAAGCAAACCATATTTTTATTACTACAATGACTATGGTTTGCTAAAAGAGAAACGTATTTTCACTCTCAAAACAAATTTTCGTTTATCTTAGTTGATGAGTTGAATAAATGTATACTTATCTAAGTGAATTTACTTTACAAGGATAAAATTCAATTAACTTTGTGAATAAAACTTGTTGACTTCAATCATCCAACCGAATGCAAGCAAAAATTAAATTCAGTGGGTAATGTGTGCATTTTAATGAACAAAAATGGATTTCAATTGTCTAAAGGTTTTATCTTACATGTAGATTAAATGTATCACTTGTACTGTCTTATTAGCCAAAACCTTTCTCTTTTCCTAGAATCATGGGGTTATGAAATGTTACAAACTCATGTAAGGCTCTAGTCCGAAACCAGTACTCGTCAGACGCCAGCCCCCCAAAAGAGGGCTGCATTCTTTGCCTATAGCAAGCCCTGAATCAGCCTTGGGAGGCTGGTTGTGCCATCCCAGCACATGGTTGCAAAGGGATGGCACCTGGCGAAGGACTGAGAGAGAACCAGGAGCCCACAGATAAGGCAGTACCATGATTCCAGCAGAGACAAGTCCAGAATACAGAGCTAGAGGTCAATCATGAGCAGGGCTGTAGTCTTAGAAAAAGAAGAAGGGGCACGATATTAGTGAAGGCTCTCTATGGCAAGCACGCAGGGATAGCCTATATGGGGGTCCTTAAGAAGGTGAGGGTACTGCCCACGCGTGCCTGCCCCACTACACCCCTGATCATGAGTAATTAGTCTTCCAGATGAGGTATTTAACGGTTAAGACAAAATCAGAGTTGGGATCACAGGCAAAAGGTCGGTCCAGACAGTATACACTCACAGGGTCAGAAACAGTAAATCACACAAAAAGCCCTAACAGCCAATGATAGTGCAGGATTAGGTCAGGAACTAATCTGCCCCTAAAATCACCTTCAGCTGTGCACAGCCTCAGAGTGTGTGCTGGTGATGCTGATAAAATACATCTATGCACGGGTAAAGGGATGCAGGGGCTGCTGCTATTTATTTGTTCTCCTTGCTGCTGGCAAGATAGGCATCTACTAACTCCCTCCTTTGCTTACTTTTCCAGTATGGATGTTGAGATAATCAGAGTATACCAGTACAAAGACAGATCAGGGTACTATACAACAATAGATATAAATATTTTCTGTTAAAAGCATATTTACACCTTCTTTACAATTACCTTTTTTAAGTCCTATCTCTGTGCAAAATCAGCCACCAAAACAAACTAACAATAAGCGACTCTAGTTCTGGGCAACAAATGGGAATATTCCAAGTAGTGTTGGTCAAATGTCTCACTTTTCGATACAACAGCTATTCAATCAAATAGGGGGATATTGTTCGGGTGATCGAACGTTGAATCCGAACACCATTAAAGTCAATGGGGCCAAAATTCGGGTTATTTTTCGTGACTGTGTATAACTGCAAGAGCAATCAGGGGAGCAGAACTGACAGAGCTGAAAAATGAACTTGAGACAGACATGTAATTCAGCAGCAATAAATAGCAAAGCACAGAGAATGGCTAGATAGGTGTATGGCCACATATATGATTTAATAAAATGACTCCCTAAAGCTTAAAACTTCAGCAAGGACCAAAAGCAGAATATCTTTGACAAGTTAATTTATAAACTTTATGAATTGTCACAATCTAAAGCTGATGATACCATTCAGCTAAAAGCCTACCATCTCAATCCAATATTGTTCAAAATCTAAGTTCTATGTTCTATATGAAAAGCAAATTACATGCTGAGTACATACTGTTCATATGCTTTTTATCCAAAAGTGGTGCTGAATTAAACAGTAAAACATCAAAGCCAGAGTGACAACTACCTAGAGATCTAAATGTTGCTGTTAAATATCTTTGATTACTGTGAACCATTTTTCAAGCCAGCAGAAAATATGATTTGTTTGTTGCTTAAATAGATCAAACTTTTGAACTGCTGAACCCACATTGGCCTGATTGTATTTGTTAAGTATAAGCAAGGACAAATTCTGATTTGTGCTGATTTTACTTGGAAATGACTGTTTTTCACATTTCACAAAATAAACTTTGTAACATGTAGTGCCCATTTAGACATTTGTGGTTTTCTGAAATGCTCATTATGTTGTGCTTTAAAATTTTAATAGGCTGCCAATGCACCACAATGCAGCTAGAATTGACCTACGCTATTATTCTTTTAAAGTCACACATCATGACCCAAACAAATGGCACTGCAATAGTACTTGTCTTGCCAGGTGTTGCAGTAATGCACAATGAAATTACTAATTTACTTAGCATTAATGTAACGCATCTGATTAGGTAATTCATGTAATTCAACTATATATAATGCAATGGCTTAGGCTACACATGATAGATAATTTACACCTTTAGCTATTGTGATTGTGATCTACACAACTAACTAAGGGCGACTGCTGTCTTTTTTTATGAAGGAACATGAAGTTCTCCACTGTGTTTACAGTGGTTGTTCCTTCTAGTGTTACTGGAAACAATCACAAAAGATTGTTTCCAGAAGCATAAATTTGACCCATCTACATAGCTTAAGTCTGACTTCTTGTTTCTACCTTTGTCATCCTGGAGGAAAAAAAAAATTAGGTCTCTGTAAAAATAACATAAAAAGACCATTACACTCTTTACTTGAGATACTAAAAAGATATTTATGGTTTGCCCAGTAACACATGCCTGCCCTGGTGCAGATACTACACTACACCATTGCCCTGGGCTGGATGCTACACTACACCATTGCCCTGGGGTAGATGCTACAGAGCTTCTACCTGTGACAGCCCCATAGCAATTGAATAGGGGCAGCAGTCCAGCACTGCTCACTGCTGCCTGCTGTCAATTCTGCAGATGCTTGTTCTTTCAGAACCAGTATTGTGGTGCTGGAGCTGAAGTTGGCCTAATGAAAGTTACAAATACACAACATGTGTTCAGGTTTCGCAAAAAACATTCTAAGGGCAGCCAAAATAAAATAAACTGTATAATATTAGTACTTATTATATATATATATATATATATATATATATATATATATATATATATATTATATATATATATATATATATATATATATATATATATTGAACAGTGCACACAGAAATAAAATACAACTACTAGCTTTGTTTTGTCAGGATTTTACAATTAAATGTATCTTCCCCTAACACCTCCACATATAAACACTGAGTCATCTAGCACTGGGACCACTTTATAAATTCTGTAGAAAAAAAAATGCAGAGGCTTGAAGACTGAAGCCAGTCAGACGTTTGCTATAGCAAACTTACACAGAAAAAAAGATTAATGGCTTTGCAGCACTTTTACTTTTTGTAAGGCAATAATTTAAGACATCCAATTATTACATTTCACAGGGTCCTTTTTTCTTTATAGATGGATAGATTATCTTTATTTTTCAATAAAAAGTATCTGTCAGTATGTCTATCTCTGTGGACAACTTCTCTGCTTATTTATTTCTGTATTTTAATAAACATGGCTTATATTTTGTGCCCACATAAACTTGATCAAATTTATTATTCTGGGCAGATGAAAGTTATGGAACGTTTTTGAACATAGTTTGGAACAGAAAATAGCTTAATAAGTCAACCAAGGATTTGTAGGAATTGCCAGCCAGGTAAGGACCTTAGACATATCTTCTATGTCCTATTATTCCTACTTCAATAGGCACCTTCAATAAGGAAGCTTGAAAAACCTGCTGTCATTTTGACAGTCAAGGTTCTGAAGAATGGAGCATCGGCAGGAACAGATGTTTACTTTGTTGCCTTTGTAACGGTATTAGTTGTAAAGACCACGTAGTCTCTAAGTTTCCCCATATAACACTTGTCAGCAGCAGCATATTGTAATGAGAGAGAATTGACCGATATGCCCTAGAGAAAAGAATACAGACAGATGTTTTAATGCATTGGTGCACATGAATGATTTAGCATGGGTCAATACATGGTAACTTCAACAAAAGTGATGCAAATCCAGTCCTAGAGGAAGAAGCACCAGTTAAGTTACAAGTATTTAAGCACTAGTTATAACTGAATGTTTAATTTAATACACAGGTAGTGCCCGGGGTCACATACGAGATAGGGACTGTAGGTTTGCATCTGTATGTATGTCGGAACAGGTACTTTATTTTAATAAATGCAATTAGGACAGATGTTTGTCTCAACATATTATTAGGCAGTGTGGTGTCAGTTATTATAAAATCCCCACTGTTAATCACAAATAAAGCAAAAAAAAAAAAATATGGAGCCCAGACATTTATTATCTTCTGGAGCAAGCTGTGCTTTGATATGCAAAAAGAAAGAACTACAGAGTTTTTCTTGATCATTAAAGAGTTACAAGATGTCGAAGAACAGCTCACCCCCTAAGATCACCCACAACCTCAGCTGCGTTTAGCAAAGGATTTCTTCCACATGTCATGCAAACCTGCCCCCTCCAAGCCTCCGTCCTGCACACGAGCGAGCAGGGAAGCCTGTTCGTATCTTGGAGTTGTCCGTATGCCGGATGTCCTTAACCTGGGACTACCTGTAACTGCAAAGTTTTGTTTTGGTAGGGCTAGGGCGGTAAACTTGCATACACCTTAGATCCTATATTCACAGATCCTCAGGTGGATTCACATCCTCAGGTGGAGAACCAGTCACTGCCATTGTAAACACAGGGACCTGGAATATTTTCCACCAGAGAATTTATTACCAGGTCAAGACTTTTTAATTGTATTAATTTCAATAAAGAATCCAAGGCTTTACTAGCAAATATTGACAGCAACCTCAAGGGGGAATAGCATACTTCCAAAACCAACTGCATTGCATCCGAACTTTGGAATGAATTACTAGGATATCTACAAAAGTAGTGAGTGGAGGTTGAGGAAGTCAAATCTTAGGTTAAATACTGTTGGCAAGAAAGCCAAAATATCTGGCCTTGCTCAGAGTACTTATGACTAAACATACTCTCAAAGTTGGCAAAGAGTCTGAAAAAAAAAAGGATTGATAACTCACCATGACACTACTTCATGTAACCTATCTTCGTTATTTCCCTAGTATTTGATAAACAAACCTTTCAATTTGTTTTGGATTTCCCTAATTTAAAAAAAAAGTCTTACTTAATGCAAAAAAAAATCAAAAAAGGTGTTTCCATCCCACTGGTCTTTTAAACCATAAAGAAAAACAATAAAAAAAAAACTAAAAGACAATATGTTAAATCAATAAGAGTAATATTCATAATGGATCAGAATGACTTACTTACCATATCCTTACTTAAATGATTTTTAATAAATGATCGTTTAATTTTTAGTAAGATAGTAAACACTCATGGCGTGCCAAGGAAATGGACAATATAGAATGAATAGATTTAATTTTTATGAGTGACATTTTCTGAAGAAGCCTATATAATTGCTTATGAAAACATTTTATCAAGTCACTGCAATTATAATGCTAGACTTTTCCTGGGCAATAAGTGAAAGGCAAATCATTACATACTGCACAAAGCTGCTTAGGATGGCATTTTTAGCTATGTGTATTACTGGTGTAATTGAAAATGGATGTTCAACTAAATAGCTCCCATTTGTCTCAAATGTTAGCAGGAAAAACTGCTTTGCAGAATGTGTAAAATGTAACCCCTTCCTGGATAATAAACTCAGCTCAACAATCTTAGGTTTATAGTGACAAGTCTTCCGAGCAAGAATACTTAGGGCTCTATTCATAAAGCGTGGAATCTGACATTCCCTCAAACATTTCCTGGTAGGAATATTCAAGGTCCACATGTCTCAATGGAAGGGATTCCTACCAATGAATGTTTGAGGGAATGTCAGATTCCTTGCTTTATAAATAGAGCCCTTAATGTATTATATGTTATATTTTCCTGTATAACAACTTATCTGACATATTAAAAGTAAAGTGGAATATCAACCAAATATTTGAAGTTTTAGAGAGTGGGAAAGGTATGGAACTATTTATTGGTCATTGTTTTTTGGAAATGGCGTTTGGGCTGAATCCAGAACTATTAAGCCTTTGCCCCATGTGGGTTAGGCCACAAGGGGTAATAATTTCAAAGATACCAAGCTTATCTCCCCAATAAAAGGGAACTCCCAGCAACCATAATGTCAGTGTGTTGTATATGTTAGGGAGAAATGAAAATTCTGTTTAGGTTCTTTTTTATTACTAATTATTAATTATAAGATTCTTTTTTATACTAGTGGTAGGCTTCATATGTTTTGATACCTTATTCTGTAAGACCACGTACAGCTTTAAGCCCAGCAATTTAAAAGCTTTGTGTATTTTTATTAGCAAAACCTAAAAACTTGAATGGACACAGCTTTCCGGTTGTATGGAATTGTACATATTTAACAATGTCAAACTTCCTGTCCCTTTTTTATTTGTTTTTTTGCCTAATATTTAGTTCCCTCGATTTCATGCACAATCAGGACCAGGAAGATGGGCCTTAATTTTGCCCTTACTATATGTTAAACCCCATACACAACGTTATCCTAGAACCCAAGGGAATCCATTCACGTTGCCTCCGCTTAAGCACTGTTGTTATTTGTAGATTTTTTTTTATTTTTCGCATACTTAGATAATCAGGCTAATGTAAAATAAATTATATATTTTATATATAAATAAATACCTTAATTGCCTTTGCTTAAAAGGAACAAAACATTTTTCTTTGTTTCATTAAATTCACACTGTAAAGGTCTGGGATTTACTGCACGGAGAATCACAAAAAATCCAGCTGGTTTACCAGATGAAATGGATGTATCTGTCAAACTTGCTCATTAGTGTACATGTACATAACTCTAAAAGTTAAGAATTAGTTAAAAACTTTTTAAGGGAGGACAGCATTGGAGCACATTTGTTCCCTGAGGAACTCAGGAATAAAATTGAGCTGGTGTCCTTGAGTAAAGATAGTTTCCTATTCAGATATCAATTAGAGTGGAACTTGAAGTCAATGGCACGTGCAACCTTCTCCCAAACTTAAAGCACAAACTATTGCTGTATGTTTTGGAGATGTTATGTGAACAAAAAAAACTGATACCGGAGGCAGTAAAAATATGTGTTGCAACAAACCATATCTTTTAGGAACACCAAACTTTCCTATGCTCAACAATCAATTTACTCCATGGAAATCCATCCTTGCCAAGATAAGGATAGTTGGTAGAATTTGCCCTCCCCGAGACTTTAGCTTCCAAGTCCATCCTCATGTGGGGCACGAATGGGTGTGCAGTTTGTAATGTATCCATATGAGTTTAAATTCAGGTAGGTAATAATTATAATATAATATAGGTAATTTAGGTAGTTTTCAAGGATTGATCTTGCAATAGAATTCTGCTGCCATAATATTTCAGTGCTTAACACTTTAAACAATATTCAAGCATGTGTCATCTGTAGTCTCTGCTAATTTTATGGATATTTTAGTAGCTAAGCTGACCTGTAGCAAACATGTTAATCATTGGCATCCCAGAGATCAATTTTAACTTGAATTTTATTACTAAATTAAATATTTATATACTGCCTTTAGTAAAGCAATAATATTTGAGAATGTTTTTTTTCATACCTCTTTACAGATGTATCGCCAAGCTTACCGATTGTTATAATAATAACCTAGGCTCAACTTTTTAAACTAGTTGATGATTAGTTATCAGTTTATGTTTTTTTGTGTGGGATGAGTAACAAGTAACCCAGTCTTGGTTTTGTTTTTGCTATAAAAGCAAAATGAGACAATAAATGTAACTTTCACTTACCAGCCTTAAAATTATGAAGGAGGCAGGCATAGCACCTGGGCACACGTCAGGACAAATTATTGGAGCACAGCTCACAGTAACATCCTGTACATGCAAGAGAACAGTTATTATCAAAGCTATCTGCAAGCAATAGGAAAGAACTGTTATTACCAGATCACCGTTATTTATTTCCTTTGGTGGAATGCCACAGTGGAACAGATCCAGAAGCATCTGAGTTCCTGCAAACATACAGTTTTCAAAAAGAAAAAAAAAAAGAAATATGGTAGTCAGTTTGAGTCATCTATATATACAGATAATGTGACCATTTTTTAGATTTTATGCAAATCATCCAATTTGATAATTAAAAGTTAAAAATTTGCACTTTCAGAAGAATTGACAATTTTGTCTTTATGGATTTTTGACTAATATGTGAAATGAGAAATTTAACTCCTGTAACGCATTGCTATTCTGTGGGTCACTAAAGTCTGTTTTCCTCTAGGAATCAGTCCTGGTACTTGATAAGACCTACATTTATAGTTTACTCTTCATGCATAGATCTTTTTTTACATACACAAGATAGAGCAGAGGTAGCCAACCGGTGGTCCACGAACCACTGGTGGTCCACAAGAAAATTTTGGCGGTCCGCAGCTCTGGTCCTTGCACCCCCAAGTGGGGTCAGGAGAACGACCCTGCTGGGGGGACAGACTGGCCCGAGCTGCGGAACACCTTCTCGTACATGTCCCAGGTGTAGGGAAGCGGGCGGGCTGTGTCCCTGGATACAACCTGCCCACTTTCCTATCGCAGGCTCAGATGTCATGATGATGTCACTATGGGGGGGTTTCTCCCCCTTTGATTGACACCCGGCTCCCCGCACATGAGCAGTCACGAGATGGTGATTTTAGTGGTCCGCAGAACCAAAAAGGTTGGCGACCACTGAGATAGAGAGTTCCAATGCACTTTGTTTATCTAATGTCCACATCACAGTTTTTCCATCATCTCCTCTGAACCTAGTGTGTAAGAGGATTTCCTCTTTAAAAGTAAATTAGTCCTTTGTCAAGGGTTTCCTGGCGTTTTTAACGTGGGGAACCCCTTGAAATGACCGTCATGTCTTCTGGGAAACCCTGCTATATTTCTATATCCACGGCTCACAGTACATGGTGGTCAGTAGGAAGAATTCCTCTTCAATTGCTGGTCAGTAGGAAGAATGTCACTCTTATTGCTATCTAAGAATATAATTTGTGTTAGTGGTGAAAATTGCTCATCTCTCAAGGAACTCCTTGGAACTCTTCCAGCAACCTCTGGAGGAATGCTGGTTGAAAAACACTGATCTAGAGTGTGGTGGTGTTGTGAACTGGTTAAGATTCAGATTCCTTTAGAGCAGACAGATAGGACTGAACATATAGCTTTGGATAGTGTTTTCAAAAACTGCATATGTTTAACGCTAGAGCTGTTTGACCAAACACATCCAGATGCCCAGGCCAAGAATAAATACAAACACCCTTTTTTACCCACCCAGTGGTAATACAAATTCCAGTCCCTAGAGGGCAATAGAGTGGGTGACACCACTAGGTTTCAATGTGATCATAAAAGTTTATGTTACATTTAGTGACTAGACATATTTAATAAAACATTTTACTATTCATCTTTCATGTTGAAATTCTTTTTTGTAATATTAGCTGTGCAAAGCTTCACAGAGTGACTCACTATTACACCGCATGTAGAAATTTCACCTGTGAATTGAAATGCCAAGTGAAAATTGCAAGTTTACATTCTCTAAGATGTTAGCGATAGAGCTGAATAAGATGGCAATACACCCAACACTGTGACTCCACCAAGACATTTTAATAGGTTTTGGATAAATCTATGAAATGTTAAAAAGTTTGATTTATAGCAGTTTTTTTTAAATAAAGTTAAAGTTTGTTTTTTTATTTTTTTAGATTTTACAGTAGGGATAGGAATGAATACATTCTATCAACCTTTTAGTCCTGTCTGTGTCCCAGTTAGGGAGAAACTCCCCTTTACATTGCCCCTGAAAAAGAAAATGAGTAACGGGGAAAATCTTTTAATAAGGAAACTTGTTTTAGGAAAAACTTTCTAAAAGGGAAAGTAGAAGGTTTACACTAACTTACTGCTTCATCTGCAGGACAAAAATTGCAACAGTACAGACAGCAAAAAATAACCTAACCTAAAAATAAAACAACACTAAAACACAAATCAAAGTAACCTGCAGTGCAGTGAGCAATGCAAGGACCTGTACATTCAAGAGAAAAATGAATGGTCCACCCATAGGTGGCAAATTTTACAAATCAAGTTTTTTTATATCTTACTTTTCCAACACCTTAGGCAAAATGTATATACTTTTGATGTGTGTGTATATTTTAGGCAGAGAGGACAAGTGGTTTAAAAATATCTTGAAATAGACAAACATCTACATCAAACTGAACACCAATCACTGAACAAAGTTTGGCACTCATTAAACCTGAAGGTGAAGTATGGGCACGTAATAAAATATCTCCTGAGGAAGCAAACATCAGTTCCACGAAATGTGTTGAGAATAACATATTTGCTAGAGTTCCCCAGGTCATCTAAAACTTTACATCAACGGGTGGGAAAACATTGCTTCAACCTAAGTTTCCTATGCATGTAGAGATACATACCTAAGGATGGCTATGTTTTTATGTCAATGCCTCTGTTTAATATAGAGAATAAATGTTAGTGTTTTATAATGTGATGTTTTAATAAAATACATTGTAAATTGAATCTATGTATGATACAATGTATTACTGCCTTTAAAGTCCCATATGCTTGTTTGTTGGTTTCCAGTCTATTGTCTATCTGTGGCAGTTGTTAATTGGGTAACTGGGTGGAATAACATTTTTTTCTTTTGTCACTTTTCTATAATAAGAGGGGCTTTTGTCCACATGTACACACAGAGGAAAAACCCAGTTGTACTCACAAAGGGGTAATTGACTTTCAAGTTTATTTAAACTTTTTGTAACCCAATACATGCACCTCTGCATATTGTCCAGGGGGTCTATTTAGGAAGCAGTGAATCTGAAAATCACTGAAATATTCCTTGGTGAAGAATCTTCCAGGACCATGTGCTTTAATGGCAGTAATTCATTCTCCACCAGGGAATGATTCAGTGAATATCAGAAGAGCTCCTTTATATACAGACCCGCAAGTATTTTCTTCAGCATCTGAAAATATTGGGTTTGCAGTATTTCCAAATTTACCACCAAGACCTACCTCCTTTGCACCACAAATAATCATAAATGTATCACTGCTATGGAAATTTTCAGTATCATGAATATTCCTAATGGATTTTGAAAACCACAGTAAATCTTTTCTGGTGATGTTAACTCAGCTTTTATCTCAGATTTGTATTTGTTTTTTTACTGTCATGTATGATCCAAAAATTTTAAAGTCTGGCACTCTCTCTTAAATGTCCCTAGCTAATCTTGGAGTAATTTTATCCACAAAATGATATTATTCCAATAAGGATTAAAGCTGAACTCCAGCCTTGCACAGCTGTACAGACTCCACTCTTGTATTGAGATTACTTACTCAAATTTCTTTGCACACTATTCACACAATGGGTCTTATTTATTAATTAAAGCTCTCCAACGCTGGAGAGGATACACTTTCATTAGTAAACCAGCAAACCTGGAATGGATCTAGTCCAGGAATTAGAACATTTCCTAACAAATAGCAAATGCTTTTTATGAAATCCATTCCACGTGTGCAGGATCACCCATGTTCACTGATGAAATAAATTAGAGCCAAAGTGTTTCAGCTTCATTGCCTGATTGAGGGTTGCCCAGCATCATCTAGTTCTTTGTTTCCCACCTGATTTATGTTGGCCCTCACTTCTATTATTTAGATTTATTTGCTTTCAATCAGGAATGCTAAAGGTCACTTATCTAGGGTGGTTTGCATACAATGCAGTTTGCCTAGAAATGCCCAGATGGTCAACCACTTACCAAGGAATTTTGATATTTGCATAACTCCTTCAAAGAGTAATGAGAAAAAGGGGTTCTGCCAGTCCCTCTCACCTGCCATGATTTGCCTGTATTGCACCGAGAAGCATAGTGCCCCAATGATGACAATATTTCATTTAAAATAAGGCATTTAATAAAAAGCATAAACATAACAACTTAGAAGAACCTACTTAATTTATTTTGCGTTCCATGTCACTGTTTTTCTTTTTCTTTCTGTCTGACATATCTTACCTAGACAGGTAGGGGAAATCTGTCTGATGGGGGCAATAATGTAAATAAAATGAAAACAAAGGATGTAACTATTTCAAACTCAAATAAAAAAGGTTTAGCTTGAGATTTTCATTTAATACTAGCAATGGGGACGTGCTAAAATTTAAGAACAATTTAATTGTGCAGCACAACAAATGAAAGCTGAAAGGAAGAGCAGATGGCTACATTACCTAAGCTGAAAAGTCTTGATGAAACTGACAACATTTTAACAACATTTAAGTGGGAGTAATAAAACTTCTAACACATAGTTCTGGCTCTGAAAATCACAGATCCATTATATTTAATACATTAAATTATATTTTAAGTATGGGTTGCAATTGTAATTGTAGTGCAAAAATGATGAAATCTCTAGAAATGTAAATCTATATTTATGGGATATTTTGGGTGGCTTTCCGCTACATTGGGCCTCATATTTTTGTGAATATCCTGTTTATTACTCAAAACATAAAGGAATGATAAGGTCATGGTCAGGAAAGCCCTAGAACCCCCCAATCATTCAATTATCAGGAAGTGTAAGCAATCCTGATTGCAAAGCTGGGAGGTCAGGCCAGACCTTTGCACTTCTTCACCATAGAATGCATGGGCCACACCATAGAATGACTTTATTCCATGGGGGCCCACTATTGTTCATGTCCTCCATTGCCCCTGGAATACCCCTGGAAATTTAAAAAAGGTCAAAGGCACTGGGTGCGGTGATTTGTGAGCAGATCCAATAGACTAAAACCAATTTTACAACATAATCAATGTAAGATGAGCTGTTACCTATCTCCAAATTATCTGACATAACCAGTGTTTTGTTTGTACTCATTTCCCATTCTTGGTATTACATTTTAAGGTAAAACTTAGTGGAATGAGATTAGGTTTTTTTGACTAGTACTTATTTATTACAGCAATTATTAATTATTTAATTAATAATAAATTGTATTTGTACAATAAATAGGGATCGCTGAGCTGAACTGATAACCCTGTTGAAAAAAACAGATTAAAGTATCCACCCAAAGAAAAGGAATTCTAGACTTGCTGATCTATCATCAGATGACTATGGCTTGCACACCATTGCTTGTTTTTGCACTCCTTTTGTTGGCACTTTTTTGCTAAATCTATTCTGTCTTTATGTGTTGGAATAAATAACTATAGAAAGGAAATATTTGAGAAGAGAGTGAACACCTATACAAATATAATAATTGATAATAATTGTTATATACAATTTAATAATAAAATACTGACTTACTGTAAATAATGATTATTCATTCAACATAGAATTCGTCCCATTCTCTATTAAATAGGACTTCACCTGGAACTTAATATTGTCTATATTGCAGTATGGATAAGTATATTCACCATCAAATTGATTTTCTTGTATAAATATACAGTCTATTTTATGTTACAAATTACAATGCACAACAAAAATGAATTGAGACGGTTATTCTTCACTTGCTAAAGGATAATTATCTATGCTTCTGCAGAAAAAGACTTATATATTACAGATGTATTCTGCTTTAGTAACATTACTTAAATATTTGTGACCTTTGTGTAGACATATTTTATTTTACTTTATATTATTTCTTCCAAAAATTAGCCGAAAGGGAACACATTGACTTCTGGAATAGTAAATTTGTTGCAAAGGTTAAGGGAAAGGATTGGACTGTATGCCATATTTTTTGAACTAGTGTTGGGTGGGGAAAGTATAAAAAGCATACAATGTCATGCAGAGCCCCAACAACGGCCAATAAAACAATTTTAGGATCAGAATTATTGTTTATACAGCAGTATAGCAGTAAAAGCAGTGAATCTGACATTCAGCAAACATTCTCTAGTACAGAATATTTAGTGAAAGTAAGTTTTACTAGTTTATTGATAGATCCCATTACATTTTACCTGGAGTTCTGCTCCATTACAAAAAAAGTCCCACTAATGATATAAATATATATGCAGGTAGTCCCCTGGTAACATACAGGATAGGGACTGTAGGTTTGTTCTTAAGTTGAATAGTATGTATTTCAGAACAGGTACATTATTTTAATAAATGCAATTAGGAAAGATGTTTGTCTTAACATATTATTAGCCAGTGTGGTGTCAGTTACTGTATAAAATCCTCACTGTGAGCTAATCACAAACAAAGCAAAAAAAAACTAAAAATTTTGGAGCCTAGACATTCATTAACTTCTGGAGCAAGCTGTGCTTTCATATGGAAAAAGAAACAACTCCAGAGTTTGTCTTGGTCATTAAAGTGTTACAAGAGCTTGCAGAGCAGAAAAAGATTTCTTCTGCAAGTCATGCAAACCGCCCCCCCCCCATCAAGCCTATGTCCTGCACACAAATGAGCAGGGAAGCCCCGTTCATATGTAGGAGTGATCCGTATGTCAGATGTCCCGAACTCAAGGACTACCTGTATGCAAACATGATGTAAATATTGCTTTGGTGGGAAAGATGCAAAGTTTTGCTATTTACTCTCAATAATATAATTATGTATATAACAATAATATAATGTATATATGTATATAACATTATGTAATGTGCAACAACAAAAAACTTTGCCAAAACTGAAGGAAAACATTATTGGGTTCAGGATATTTATGGAGAAAAAAAGTTTCAAGGGCTCAAGTTATTAGAATAGTATAAAATGTGCTTTCTAAAATGTTCCCACATTCTAAATTGTGAAGAAGGAAAAAAAGTAAGTTTTCTCAATTGCAAACTTTTGCTCACATTTTTTTTTTGTTCTTAAAACTTAATGTTGTTTTTTGCTCATGAGAAAACAAATTAGCTGCAGAATTTAAATAGTAAAGACATGCTTCTGTGCAACATTTATAATGCCCTTCTTCTGATTGCCTGGAGCAAGAAAAGGACCGGGGCAAGGACAGGAATAGCATGGGAGTTAAGCTCATACGGCAGTGGGAATGTGCTTCTTGGTCTGTCCAGGTGACCAAGCAGAAATAATAGATGCCTGGAGGCTATATTTCCCCATGGAATTTTTGGCTCAAAAGCCACAGAACATTGAAAAGCTTCTACTTTCATTAACAAGATTTATGTAAAAAATGTGAATATATTTTTATTTAAATAAAAATGTATTTTTAGAATTATCAGAGCAATATAGAAGATAGTCAATATGGGCTAATAGGATGCTATAAAAAGTTAGTTATTATCTAGTGTTAATTCCTAATCAGTTTAAACCAGCGCTCATCAACCTTTTGGACCTCACAGACCACCTAATTCATGATTTTAAATCCTGCGGCCCATTAATATGATTTTTTTTAAAAAAGATAAGTACATTTGTAAACAAATGAAGGCAAACTAATTGATGCCATTATATATAACGGTTAAAGAAAATACACAGTTTAGGTCATTCTTACCTTAAAGAGCATCTGAGAAATAAAATAAAACAATCGGATGAGAATCGGTATTGGCGGAGCGGGGTGTCTGCTGTAATGGTGGAAACAATACTGAAGCATACGGCTCGGGAAAGGTTGCCTCATACAACTTAAGACTACACTGACGTCCCGCTGCGCCTCCCTTGTTTTACCGTCTCTAGTACAGTTTGTGAATTTAGTGCAATATAAAGATGAAAATTGTCATTTAGAATATAAATCTTTATTGGAATATTATTTTTGTTTTATTATTATTCAAACATAAAAATTGCAAATAATGTCCAAATTTTTCTGTGGACCACCAACATTTTCTTGTGGACCACCAGTTGTCCACGGACCGCTGGTTGGTGACCACTGATTTAAACCAGAAGTAAACGAAAAAATCTTACTCACCTTTACTTCTGCAGGTCCCTCAATCCCTTTGGAGCTTTCTTGAATCACGTCCTACACAGTCCTGTTATCTGCCTTTGTCTCGGACCAGGGGAAGCGTTGAGCACCACCATTTTCTTTCTCCTTCATCTGGCTCCTGCCTATGTCATCCAATCTCGCATTGTGCAGGTGTGAGATCAGTTGACGTACCCATCTATAATAGGGCAAAAAAATGCCAATATCACTGCCCATGCAAGATGGAGCATGTGCAGAAGGAACAACTAGAAGCCTCATGGGATGTGCGTATCTCCCATTCTGTCTTTATTGCCGCTGGGTTAAGGACAGAAAGGGAGGGTCTTCACCCTTTTATAAGAAAAAGGGTTTTAACTCCCCCCTCTAAAAAAGGTAATTTTTATCTTCAAAAAAGGATTGTCATGTATCAATTTTTGTGATACCAAAAAAAAAACAACGAGCCCTCTACTAAGGCAGTACAAAACAGCGCAGAGCAACACAGAATCATTGTTGTAAGTATTGTTTAATTCCAAATCTAAATCCAAAAATAAGAGAGGTATTCCTAATTTTAGGATATTGGATGGAGCACAGCACAAATAGAGTCTTATGTTATAGTACTATAGAAGCCTAGTAATGGATAACGCAACAGAAAAAAAATATTTTCATTTAATTATGTGTTTTTTGTGAAATACCTTTTAAAAGCTGTCTGTTCTTTTTTGAATTATTGACAAAGTCCCTGATTATAGTATTCAGGGAAACCAATGAAAAAATATCCTGAATGTAAACAAATACCCCTGATGGGTTTTAAAGTACCTAATTTTTGCAAATATCTCTCCATTCACGAAATTATGAATTTTGTGGTAAAAGCAATTTTGCAAATCTCACCTGAGCATCTTTATGTTTATATAAAAATATGTAAAAATATACTTTTTATAAATACTTTGAAGTGGCAAATGAAGAGTTAGAAGTAGGATGAATCAACTATCACATAATATAAATAGAACCACCCTCTGTAGAAGTGTATAAAAAAAAAGAACACATAGATAAACTCAGATTTGGTTTGTCTGTGAAAAAAGAGGGGTCTTTTGGTTAACAGGAATACATGTCAAACTCATATCATCTTCGTCTGGACTACTGTAACCTCCTCCTCTCTGGTATTCCACTAACCCGACTCTCTCCTCTACAATCTATTATGAATGCTGCAGCCAGACTCATCCATCCTTCCCACCGCTCTTCTTCTGCTGCATCTCAATGCAGTTCCCTTCATTGGCTTCCATTTCACCTTAGAATCAAGATCAAGCTCCTGTGCTTTGCCTTCAAATCCCTCCACAGTTCTTGTCCCACTTACCTTTCTGACCTGATAGAAGAATACTCCCCCAGCCACTTTCTTCACTCCTCCAATGACCTACTTCTGACTTCCTCACTCATAACCTCATCAAATGCATGGCTCGAAGACTTTTCCTAGAGTTGCCCCAACTCCCTGGAATGGTCTTCCTCGTGCTATTCGGCTTGCTCCTACTTTCTGCTCAAATAAAATATCACTGAAAACACATTTTTTCAAACTTGCCTACTCATCTTCTTCTGTCTTTTGAAACGGTCACTACTTCCCACCACTACATACCCCCCTCCTATTGTGTGTTACTTCCCCCACCTCCTAGATTGTTAGCTCTTCGGGACAGGGTCATCTCCTGTGTCACTGTCTGTATTGGTTTGTCATTTGCAACCCCTATTTAATGTACAGTGCTGGGTTATATGTTAGCGCTATATAAATCCTGTTTAATAATAATAAAAAAATAATAATAATCAATGACAGTTTTATTAAGTCACCTGTAAGCTAACACCAAAGTAGCTATCCAGTATAGTAATAGTGTTTACTCATTTAAAAGGCCATAAGAAAATGATACCATGAGTTCATTCTGATTCATAGGCTCAAGTCATTCCAAATATACCCAACGCGTTTCCCAACACCTGCTTCTTCAGGGGATGTAGGTAACACAGATATCAAACTAGAGAGGTTATAAGAGATCAATTCAATTGTCTTAGCCAAGTCATCACATTTATGAATAAATAAGAGTAAGCCTATTTAGCATTCAGTGGTCAATGATGGTCCTGGTAATTGCTAATGTAAATGCCTGATGTATGAATGCTCATTTTAAAAATGAAATGACTACTGAAAAAAACTGTTATTGATTCATGTACTCACTCTGAAATGTACATTTCCTGTTTTGTTAACCAAAAAGACCCCTCTTTGTTCATAGACCAACCAAACCTGGGTTTATCTGTGTGTTAATATATTGAATTATACACGAATTATTATCCACAAGAATACATAGGAAAAAACAGGTTAAGAACAGCAGTTGGAACAGCTGAAAATAAAAGAAGTGTTTTCATTGTTTTTAAATATTTGGAAGTACAAATAGGTGCTAAATAAACATTTGACAACACGCATCTGTAATTGTTTCAATATTCCATACATTTCATACACAGTTTCAGCTTTATCCAGAACAGGATATAAACATTACAGACAACACTTTTAAATCAGCTATTTCCCATTCACCTTGATGATTTGTTAAGCAAGAGAGGTGACTGATTGACGTGAAGATAATTTAAATCCCTGCAAACTGTCATAATGAGCAGGTGCCCTTCATGACACTACGTTAATGATGGTAAGGTTAATATTGCAGTGCTCAGACACTTATCTGAGAAATATAGCGTTGTATAAATATTCTAGATTTCACCCACATATTGATGATACTGTCATTTGGGTGGCTGACACTTGATGCATTGTAAGCTGAAAGCATCCATTGCTAACCTTACAATTCAGGAGAATACTCTGAAAGAACATTACAAGCGTAGCTGCTACAAACTTTTAATAACGCCATAAAGCGGAAATCAAGAATCTCAGAATGGAGTTCTGTTTCATACATTCTTATTATTTAAAAATGAGCAACAGGTATTATAGCTGAACAGATACAAATGCATACATAAATATGTTTTTTCAATTTCAAGCATTGTAAGTACCAGAATGAAATTGGTTTAGTCCTTTTGTAACCCCTTGCATACCAGAGCTCAGACTGGAAGAAATATTAGAAGCATTCAGTGCTGCAGTGCTGATATTCCAAAAAGGAACAAAATGGTAGAAAAAGAAAGCAAAGTGATAGATGTGTTCACCAGTCAGCTGCTTCTATTTTCAGTCCAGTTAGTGGCTATTATTACTTAACTGTCTCGTCAAATTATATATTATATATTTTTTTGTTTTTGTCCTTTACTTCTAAAAAAGACAGCAAAAAAAAACCTGACATTTAGATTGTTCATAGAACATTCTTTCAGTATTTATTAATATTCAATAATTATATATATATATATATATATATATATATATATATATATATATACATACATACATACATACATACACACACCATACTCGAGTATAAACTGAGGTTTTTTCTGACAATACCATTAAGAAAAAGGATTTTTGATTTCTATTGGGTTTACTAGATGATGCCATTTCCTCATGTTAATTATATACCAAACACTTGCTGTCTTGAGACAGTTTGTAACAATATACACTACGACATAGCACTATCTAGCTAGATAATTTAGCAAGTTAGTACAAAAGATCATCGTTAGAGCAAGTGACCCATCAAAACCAAATCGAAGGTACAAAATACCTTTCAGATAGCGAAAAAAATTAAGACAGACAGCACATATGATTTTTACTTTTTCCCCTTTTTAAAGGAAATGTTAAAGAAAAAAAAGAACCTTTTTTCACATTGACTTTATTGGCATCTCCTTTGGTCATTGTTTTAAATGTTAACATTGTCAGCTACATTTGGTGCCCTATGATGCTTTTACATGAGTCAGTGGGCCTGATTTAAATAATGCTCTCCAAGACTGGAGAGGATACACTTTCCTCAGTGAAGCTGGGTGATCTGGCAAACCTGAAATGGGTCTGGATTGAAAATATTTACTAACTAATAGCAAATGACTTTAAGAAATCCATTCCAGGTTTGCTTGGTCACCCAGCTTCACTGGTGAAAGTATATCCTCTTTATTAAATGTAGTTTCCTTCGTTAGGTAAAAGTAGGTATCTGAGTTTTTAACTGTTTGATATTTGAGTATACACAGAATATGTGATGATAAAAAAAGTCTTTGTTAAGCAGTTTAATAATTAAAAAGTTGGAGTCTGTTAAAACATTCATTTTGTAGGTAAATCTCACTATACATGCTGACGTTAAGATTCAGACCAGTTGTAAGATTGACCCTGGCATCCAATATCCTAATTATTTTATTTGGTAATGACTCGGTTAGCTCAATCACTGTACACAATGGGCAGCTGCCACAGATACTAGCAAATGGGAACATTGACAATGGACTTTCAGCCCCATGAATTGCAAGCTTGTAACTACATTCAATATGGCAATGTAAGCCCAGCAATATTCCCTGAGAGCCTGGTAATGTACATAGTAGGTAGTGGCTGCCTGCTATTTGCCTAACTTCACATTTGGATTGTTGTGAATCGGAATCTTTGTCTCTGTATTGCCAAACATATCTTAAACTGAAAGCAAATGTGAGCAATACTACTCCCTATATAAGTGTGTTTTATGTTTGTGTATACATGTTTTTAGGCTTCTTTACAGTTATCCTAAACTCTTTTTCCTTACCTGATGTGGAATCTATAATATAAAATCCAAAGATCAACAGTAAGCAGAGTTTGAAAGCAAGATATCACAAAGAACAATATGAAAGTAATTAATATTAAAATATGTTTTGACTTCATTTAAATTGTCCTTGGCTGGAGTTATCTGTTGTATACAATAGTCGATACGCATTTTTTTAAGTGAGAACAAAAGTTTTAACTTCCAAGTTCACATGCAAATGATCAAACGGCATTTTTCTCCGATGTGTTTGTACAGCAGGGAATGACAGTTTGTTTTGCAATTCAAATGAAAAGCAGATTTACAGCGTTACATGGCCAGCAAAAAAAAATGAGGTTGTAAAAACAATGTCAAGGCAAATATTTTGCAGAATTAGAGTTATGCACCTTGATGCCTCCAGGATAAACACTGAGGAGAATTCCTTGTGTAAAGGCACAAGCAAGTGTTATCCTGGCCATGGTTAATGCTAGAGTTTGAAAGTTAGAAGCTTTTAATGATGCTAAACTACCATGCTTTGTATATGTATTTCTTTCTTTAGGGAAAACGGCTTGTGCAGTCAGTTTAAATTAATCCTTTCCCTCTGAAATATTGGTTTTGCTGGTTCTAAAAAGTTGTTTTTTTTTTAATACATATCTTGCAGATTTTGTCTATGGCTAGATAACAATATATTACAGAATGGATGAAAGCCCTAGAGTTTCAGAGAATTCCAGACTAGATTATAGCAATTTGAACTCTTCAAGTTGTACTTAGTCTTCCTCATTCTTGCACGATTAGGCTGTCTTCACTTGCTCGGCTTTTAAACTACGCTTTTTTTCCAGAATACACTGCAGATGTAATCTATAAATCTGTATTTCTATAATAAGGAAGAGTCAAAAGGATTAAAACAAACAAACAACTATGTGATATCAAGTTTTAAGTGGGTGTATTTTCTTTGATGTGGAACACATCTAAAAGTAAATCTGTAATCAGGAAACATTGGGTTTAATTCACCAAGTTGAAAGAAATACCACTTGCCATGTGAACGGACTAGTCTGCTTTAGGAAAAAATCAACCCATTTGTACCTGCTATCTATAGATAATGATACTAAAATACTAAAATAATGAAAATACATCATAAAGTAAAAAAAAAAGTAGAGAAAAGGAAGAATTTAAAATGAAGGTGATACTGGAGAAGTGGGGGAATATTTCAATACAATAAATATGCTACTAAAATCTTTTGCATACAGCAGTACCTTGCAGGTCTAGGGTACACAGCTAATAACAATGTTATATGAATAACAGGTATCTAGACATAATTGTAGTGTTACTGTACAACAATGGTCAATCTCTCAAATCAAATTCAGCCATGTGAAAAATAAGCACACCTCTTGGAAATGTAGCTTATATTTGAAAAAGCAAACATTGGATATCTGTGCATACAGTGCTTTTGTTTAATTTATATATTTTAAATAAACATTATTACAGATTTGACACTGGGAAAAAAATAGTATAACTTTATATTCCACCATTTCAAATTTAAAAAATGAGAATTAGGTGTTCCGGATTAGGTGGCAATATTAAGAACCCTTTTAGGAAATATACAGATGGAACTTTTTTTTACATTTAAGTCTCCTTTAATAATGGTTTGGTGTTTGCTTTTTGGTATTGATGGATGTGGTGTCTTCTTGCCAAACAATTACAAAGAAACTTTCCAAAAAGAATAATACTACAGTTTGCCATGGAACACGGGGGAAAAAAAATCTGGTATTCTGGAACAATGTGCTAAGGAATGATGCTTTAAAGATGAGAGTACTGTAAGTACTGTAAGATCAGATACTTTTAGCTGAAACCAAAGACAGAATTTCAGGAGAACAGCTATTTAATACACCTTTCAGCAAACACTTTTGCTAGATGGATTAAAGCCAACTTCATAGATAAAGGGTCTATTTCCTTTTTTTACACTATATCTTTACACCTACTAATATTTTTTGTAAACACATTATTGAAAACTCAAGTTTTCTCCATGTGTTTATGTAGTATATTACCCTTATATATAATTAAGATCTAATGTTTGCATGTTTAAATATATTGTAAAGTTATTATATTTAATGAGTTCTGTTTCTTTTGCTCAGAAATCACTTTAACGTTGTTATTCTTATCGAAATAGTTGCTTAGATGTTGGCACTATTGAAAGCCCATAAATAGTCATGCCTAGCTCTTCTAACACCCCTTTGGATTGATAGCATGTTGCTTTATTTACAGGAGGTCAGTCTCTAGAACCCAATCACTACATTCACCTTCCCGAATTGTAAATGACCTTCCCAGCTGCATTTACTATTGTAATAAAGGGGATAAATCTATTTTGTGTGACATTTTACATAATAGCTTGCATTGCATTTGGCTGTTTATTAGTCTAAGAAGTAATTAGAAAAAAAGACTGATAGTTATTTACAATTAATATAAAGCATGTGCCAAAAACGTCTTATTCGTGTACAGCAATTATTCCGAAATCCTATACAATCCGTACAAATCAAATGAAGAACATGATGAAAATACTTGTAAGCAGAACAACCTTATTGACTTACATGAAGGTTGAAGAGGTGAGAAGGGGTCCAAAACTGACTTTTTCAAGGAAAGTAACGATAATAAGAACTTCAGTCTATTTCTACTTATCATTTTGACATGCTGAACCTTTTGTGATGACTTTTATCACTTGCTCTGCTTGAGTTGTGCAAACTTTAAGTTCACAATTGTATGAAAAGTTGCTATTAATCCAAAGGATGTCTTGGTGCTTTACATGTCACCCATTTTACCCTTTGTTTTTATTTTTTTATTTTTAAATCCAAAAAATGCACTATTTTGTTAAACTACTGTAACCAATATTATATAGCTAGATGTTTTGGGAAACTTGACATTGGATTTGGTTTTCTCAAAATAAAGTCCAATGGTCTCAATTATATACTAGAGCACTTTAAGATATATGATTTTGTGATATTTAAAATGTATTTGTACAACAGCCAGGGTCAAAAATGTCCAAACATTTTTATCCGTCCATTGAAAAAGCTTAATATTTGAAGTTTGTTATTAAAGATCCATGCATCACTGCACTCCGACCCTCTCCCTGATGGCTGCTTTGGTTTTCCCTCTGACATCTACAGTAGGTCACTACAAGATGTAAGGGATGAAAAGATGAACCCCAGTGAAGGATATGCTATTCAAGTAACCCAGAAATGCAGGAAAGCAGTGGTGCTAGGAACTTTAAAAAGGAGTGCTGCTTCAACCAGAAGTTTTTCCTCTTACAGATTACTTTCTGTTTTGCTCTTTTGGGTAAGCAGGAGTGTCATTATAAGTACAAGCAAACTGGGGTTTTCTAGCTGGGTACTCCTAACCATCTTTTTATATTGTGTGGTGCTCCCCTTGGATGCCAATTTGGTCAGTCATTGTTCAAATAGTTGAGGTTAGCCTTATCAGTGAGCTTTTTAATGCCTTTTAGCAGCTGCGGTAATAAAAAAATGTCACTCGATTTACCATTATGTGTTTGTTTTTTTTTTAACCAATCACATTCAAACATTCACTCAAACTTTTTTTTTTGCATTAGGCATTATATAGGACAGGTGAAGGTGTTCCGGTAACACCAGCATTTATTCCAAGATCAGCAGATAATGCCAATAAAAAGGAATGGATCAGACTTATTTTCAATTTTAAAATTGCACCCATACAGTATGTTTTCTAATGTTATATTTTACCATCAGACTGCTGGTGAAATGTTATACCACTGCGCCTGCTAAAGTAAAAACTAGAACATTTCAGATCCACTCCAGACAATGGCTAGTGAATATCCTCCACAACCTTCAGGAGAATCTAGAACCCAACCTCTGATCCACTTAGTCCTTTCTTAGATTTCTTAGATTATTATGCAACACTATTAATGTAATCTAAAGGGGATTACACTAAGTACAGGTAAGCAATTACTTATTTTCCACAAAAATAGATGAACTGTGACATTTTTCACAACCTACTGTCTCCGCCATGTTTTTTGTTTGGGATTATAAACTGTTGTAGAATTTAGGAATTTACAGATACTGATCAGTACTTAGAATGGTTATAAAAGCGTGAACTCAACATTTTCACTTTACATAAAAGGGTAGACAACCCTTATATGTAAATGGAAAATGTTATTCATTTTTTTTTTTAAGGGCAACAAACTTTTTTTTTAAGATCTAAGATTTTAGGCCTAGGCGATCAAGACTAAATGGAGTGCAGAGCCTCCCAAAATATCTATGTCACGCATCTCGGGAGGCTTTGGGTGCTCTTTCTTGGTATGCCCTAATCTCAGACATGGGCAGAAGGGGCATTTTTTCCATTAAGAGAAAGAGATGTCGATCTTAAGAATGCGCAGTAAGATCAGCTCGCATTTTTTCCCCTTTGTGGTGGACTACATCACCCGATCTCGCACCTGCGCAAAAGAAGAAGAAAGTGAAGAATGAAGATGGCAGATCCCGGCGCTTTATTAGTGCTGGGACGAAGAGAAAATCCAGGGACCCGCAGGATTAAAGGTAAGTGTGATTTTTTTTGTTTTCAGTTCTGCTTTAAAGAATTTACGCAAGATTTGCAAATAAAAAGTCTTGGCACACTTTATATTCACTAATTTGTGTTAAGATACCTTTGGATTGTAATTTTCTTTATAAATATGTGCTTCTCAGATTCTGAATTTTAATCTAATACGAAGCAAAAGCTTATATTTTTTATGACTACTGAGTTCGCTAATAAAAGCTTTTATATAAACCCCAAACTTTCTGCTTTTATCTGTAGCTCATGTGGTAGAAAATTCTGCTGCTAATTAGGAAAAAAAAAGATGACATTCTATAATTGTTGTCAATAAGCATCATACATAGCCTTTCGATATATATGGTTCTGCACTGTTTTAGCTATAAATATGTGGCAGAGGAAAAACAGAAGCCTGCATTTTCTATTAGGAAATAACTTTACTTTATGTGATTGCTTTAAAGGGGGCTAAAGGGATTGCTGAAAATGGTAATGGAATATACAGAAAATTGTTCATCAGAAGGGCACTAAGCAACAAGGACAAAATAAAAGATAAATAAAGGAAGATAATCATTAAGGTAAGCTCATATCATAACTTTGACAGTAACATGCATTGCACTAAATTACTAAGAGCTTTCACAAGGTTCAAAACAAAGAATAGGAATGCTAAGATAAATCATTACTTTTTTTAGATTTTATTTCTTTTTGATGGCTTTTAGTCAATTTTAATAACACATTACTTTACCAGCCCCCCATACAAGACACTGCACTTAAGCAATAAAACAGAAACTAAGCTTAAATCACATTTATTCGTCTAGAGCGGTGGTCATATTACAAGTCTTCTAACTTCTAGTCTTTTTTTATTTATTGCTTATGGTAGTCAAAACCATGATGACCATTTCATCTATGTACAATTAAATTTAGGTTTGCAAAGGCAGGTTTTATATTTCTGCTCTCTTAGGTTTACTTTATGACACCCTGTTGGGGGCTATAGGATACTAGGGGACATTTTTTAAACTTCAAAGTGATATCACAGATAGTGGAATGTAGGGATTACCAAGAACGCCTTTACCAACTTTTGTGTCTTATTTTAAAGAAAATACATTTCCCTGTAATTTGTATAAAACCTTATGAGCATTAGCATTGGGCCACTGGCCTCTTCCGTTTGTACCAGCTCTTAAAAAAAAAAAACATTTTCCCATACCTTGAAAACAGCCAGATGGCCATTAAAACTGATCGTTTTTGCCCCCCAGATCCACACTCCTCCTCCAACTTCTGAATGGACAATGGAAGATGGCAAACAGATTAGAGTATCTCTCTTGTACTATCAGAAACTGATATTTTCCAATTCTGTAGACTATGTATTCCTTTGTGAAAAGGGCAATACAAAAGGTTGAGATCATGATAGATTTGGGTATTTATATCAGTTGCAATTAAAACTAAATTTGATCTTTAAATTATTACAATCAAAGATATTTTTTTAACATCACCCCCAAGTTTAGTTCAAAAGATTTTTATTAGAGATTAAAAAGGAGAAAAGTCAAAGGTTGTCTTTAACAAGCAACCTGATGTTCATCTGTGCTCAGCTTACAGTCCTGTTGGGAAATACCCAATTCATACAGAAAATGAAGGAATCTTTGCAGCACTTGGGCCTAAACAACCATGGCTATCTACCAATATTGTCACATGAGAAGAAGCCTACACAGAGCTAGGACTCCCAGGTGTGGTAGGAAAGCAAGTATCAGTGGGTGAGTATGTACAGGGTATTAAATACACAACCACATGCAAGTAAATGTAAAAAATGTGAAATATGATTTCACATACACACGTGCAATATTTCTCATTGGAAACAAACAATTTAAAACCGATTGTTTGATAATCATTAACAAAAAATGTTCGACAGACCAATGACGACGATGAACAAGGGATGTTGCTGGAAACGAACGACCATCCTGGCAGATCCATTTGGGCAATGATTGTTTAATATCTATAGTGTTTACAATTGTGTAGTGATCATGGATGGTTCTTCGGTACAGTTTCTCCGGTACACCTCACTTCCTGCAATGTTCAAATGATCGTATCTAATGTATGTACAATATTGGAGGATTAAAATAATCCTGAATAATCATTGATCTGTTGTTAGTCTTTCGTTTTCTAACGACAATTATTGCACATGAGTACTTAGTCTAAGCTAAGGTAAATATAAAAAGTGAACTGTATATGTTCCTTTAGTAAATCAACACCAATGACTGTGAGATCTTCACTTGTTTAGTCTACAGCACAAGCAATTAAATTCTTTAGAGTTGGACTGAAGGTAAAAATGAAAGTGTGAGCAGGCTGGCTCTTTATTGCAGAAGGTACAGGCTATGGCTAGGTACACACGTGCAATAGTTCTCGTCCGATAGTCGGGGGGTGTGTACAGCACTCGTTGTCCATCATCCGAACGACCATCCTGGCGGATCCACCGACGATGGACAACAAACAATCATAATGAAAGTGAAATAGAGAGAGCACAGTGGGGTGCCGCGCCGTCATTCTCCCCTGTCCCCTCTCCATAGAGCAGAACGGTGCTGTATGTTCAGCACTCATTCATGCATCGTGTAGTCGATAGTCGTTGGAAAGGATCATGAAATATTCTTTCCAATCACAATTATTGCACGTGTGTACCCAGCCTATGTATCTTCTGCAATAAAACAAACTTACCTACTCATTCACAATTTTTAAGTAAAATCACCTCTCTTTGCTCCATCACCGGCATCTTCACCTGGTTCTCTCTGAGTTACAGATTTTCAACCATTTTGATTGCTCAGGCTGGAATGATGTAACTCCCTTCCGTGTACGTGGCCATTTAATAATTCTCCTAGCCAGCTATGCCAGGATTGTGTACTGAGCTGTGCATGTGCAGCTCAGTGTACATAAAAGAAAATATTGGAAACAGGCAGATAGGTTCGTTTTATTGCAGAGGAGACATAACCTGTCCCAGTCTGCTGACAATGGGGTACATCATTCCCGTTTTTTGGACAGGCAGTACACTGTTTTGTACCTTGAAATAATACAAATCTGAGTGACAATAAGTGGCTGTTGTACTTCCTTCTCCATTTGATTCCAGTTTTATTTATTATCACTCACCTGTTTACCTTTATATATTTTTCTTGCAGTCAGAGTTTTTGTTATTGTTCAAATAATAAAATTTTACAGGATGTGCTTGACTCAAGGACTGCAATAAAAGGTAAAATTATAAAGGATTTTTTTCTCTACAAAAATATCCTTGGCATTAATATAACTTTCTCAGGATGACACATTGATTGTGGGCTGCTGCATTTAGAAAGAAAAGAAAGTCGTGTTCATGTTCTATAAAAAGAAAGGCTCAAGTTTTGTTTGATGTCAGCAACATATCTGTAAAGCTTTTTTCTTGATGAATAATAGCAAAAAATGTCCTTGTGTAAAATTGCAAGTGCCAAATATAACCACAGACACAACGTACGTACTATTTAAATTCCTTTTAGAGAACATTTTATGGTAGATACAATTAGAGATCAGTAATAATGTTTTGAAAGTTCACATCCAAGAATGCTTGATCAGAAATCTGAAAATGCTCATTGTCATCTTCCTAATTAGGCAATGAAATGAAATGAATGAAAACTCTGGATTTTAGGCTTCCCATTTTCAGTACAGACAGCCCAATGCAAAGCATATGGATATGCATGAAGTTCTTTGTAACTAATGCTAACTACTTCAATCACAGCTATGGGCTGTCATAATGGTTTCTTGGCAGATACAGATTATATGGTCAACAGCCATTTGTAAGTACAAACTGATCTAATGGGCCTAACTTATAAGGGCTCTCCAAGGCTGGAGAGGATACACTTTTCACAATTAAGCTGGGTGATCCAGCAAACCTGGATTCCTTGTAAACATCCAAATGTAAGTAATAGGTATGAGCGAGCAAGAGTTTTTAAAACCTCTGGTGCCCGGGGGTACTCTCAATGGAGTTTCTCTACTGAGAGTTCATCTGCAGTTCAGTTCCCACGGTCACCAGGCTGATAAGTACAGCCCGGTGACCGTGGGAACTTTGTGGTTACAGCTGATTGGAGGCACGCAAGTGTACTTATCAGCCTTGTGACCATGGTACTTGAACTGGGAGTTCATCTGCAGTTCCACTGCTCACCCCGGACACTAGAGGTTAATTACCCTCTAGTGCTGGGGACGGCAAACAGGAGGATTCCCAGGGCTGCAAGAATGAATGCAGCCCTGAGAATCCTCCTGTAATGGTTTCCTCGATGTTCCGATTGTTTCGCAAAATCAGTTGGCCGAAAGTTTGTTGACCCATCGGCAGTTCAAGAAATTTTCGTGAGAATGCCAGAGGCATTTTCACTCATCGCTAGCAAGTAGACTTCAGAATATATTATCTTAATATATAGTCAACCACCATTGATAGTCTACCCCTTCACACCAAACTAGATTTTACATAACATATCTTTCCAAACATAGTCAATCACCTTCCAATATACTCAATTAGGATACTGTATTTATATTGTTTCAACACGTGAATATATGCATCTAATTGATACTATAATAAACATTTATTTACATGACTGTGTACTTTATTGCTGTCTTTTTCTTCTCAAACGCCATATAGCCCGTACAGTCCCTACATCAATATACTCCCCTGAAGAAGCCTAGCGAGGCGAAACGCGTTGGGTTACAAACCAATACGGTTACTCATTGGATTATAGCTAGTACTATATGTCTAGTTTATATACTCCAGCCCAGAGAAGTGTTAACTGGACTGGATATATGCCTAATAAGCTATGTATGAAAATGATGTATGAAAACAAATATGTATCAATACATAATTATTTTGGCACCTAAGAATCTTGGAGCCTGAACCTCTTTCTTTCTTCTCCTTATTCCACTTAAATATTTTTACTACTAGGAAGCTCCACAACCCAGTATTGGAGGGAGATAAACTCATTGCCCCAATTCCTTTATATTAGGCAATTTATAATTAGGGAATTGAAAATTAGTTGCTTCTGTGCCACTTTGTTTAGCCACCCAGACACCCACCCACCCAGAGGACAGAAAATGCAAGACTTGTGTTTAATACAAACTAAATGAGCAAAGACTGTTTAACACTTTGACAGAGACATTTAAGACACTATCCAGCAACAAGTTTGCAGTGACTGGGTTAATGACTTAGTATTGAAACAAGAGGATCAGAATGATAACCAAGTAATTAGCATATTCAGAGGAAGTGCTTGGCAGCCACAGTCTCCTTGTTTAGCCCATGACAGGGCTCTTTCTAAACCAGAAAATGTATACAAATACTTGGTATGATGATCAGAAAAGTCTATTATTCAGGGCACAGGTGTCAAACACAAGGCCCGCGGGTTGATTGCGGCCTGTCTAGCCATTTGATGTGGCCCGTGGCGACTGTGCCACATCCAAGCTCCTTACATTTGCGGGCATGAGGACCTTTCATTGACAAGTTTTAAAGTGTATATAGAACCTAACATTTCTTTTTTATGTGGTCTTTTAAATATATCATTGGAAGTGTTATGTTTTATCCTTAGCAAAAGTTCAGACAATACCTGTTAATCCTTCCCAGAAAACCTGTGAGCTGATAATTCCCTGTTCTTTATGTCCTTGTTTGTATTGTGTTTATCATTGTTGCAAACCATTACACCATTTTAGTACAAGAAGGGTGTGTTTTGCTGTCCAGTTCTAGGGTGAAAACAAAATATTTTATAGATATAGTAGAGTAAATGAAGATTGTCACCCATAGATATAAAAGTGTTACAGACAGATCACACAGATTTAACATTAAAGAAAACAAAAAAACAGATGTAGGAAATGTAATACAGCAATATGCTAGATTTTTCTAGGGTTATATACACTTTATTTTGATTTGTAGACGTTATTAATGTGATGGATATTTAGGTAAAGTATAGCAAGAAAGGACAAAAGGAGCAACAAGAAGGCAAAAAAAAAAAAAAAAGGGAAAACTGAGCTAACATTCTAGATCATCTATTCTCAACCTTTTTACCCTAGAGGCATCTCTAAAATAATATTCAAGTATTAGGGAACCCCTGCTAAAATTTATTCTTTGGAAAAAGAGCTCCCAGCCCTGATGGTCTGTGTAAAGAATGTCGCTCTTACCATGGTAGTCTGAATTCAGTTCTTATGATTCTTTATATGGTTCAAAGATCATTGGGATCAAGTTTGTAGCCCTGCATAGTAGGATTAGACCTAATTAATGCAGACACCTTCAGATAGTAGGTAAGTCAGCCACAGCTAAAGGAACGTCTGGCAACCTCTGGAGGAACCCTGTTTGAAAATGGCTGTAGATGAATGAGCAACTTGTGCCTCTCAGTCCAGTTTTAATGATCTTTTTGGATATCTGTAAGGGTGACACCCCACCCACAGACCACCACACCAACGTAATGTGAGTTGTGGATTTAGTAGATATCGTAGAGGTTCCCTGAGGATTTGAAAACTATTTCAAGGGGTCGCCATATTAAAAAGGCGTAGAAAGTCTGATCTAAGGACATATATTTCTTGACAGCTACCCAGAGTTTGCTGTACCAGCCACATCTGATTTTTTAAGAAGGAAAGTACATATAATAGAGTACTGAAATCTGGCAAGTTTTTTTTCACCTTTTTCTTTCATTTCTGTTCCTTAGTGCAGGCTTCATTATGCCAGGTTTCTGCTTTAGTCACTTATGTTTAATTAGCAAGTATTCAACAAAAACGTTGATTATATTCCTTTAATTAGTGATACCCTTCTTGTTTGAAGTAACTAACTTTAATGGCTTGACATTGAAATACCTCCCTGTCAGCATAATTGTGCTTTATGCTCGCTCAGCGTGAATGTAACTAAAGAAGTGCTGTATATTGTATTATCTAGTCCAATTCTATGTATGCAGTCAGCCATCAAAAATTCAATGCATTATTTTATCTAGATTTTTTTGCTGGAAGGGAGAACAATTCTCTACATACTCCAGGTCTTCTGGGAAATTCTATACCCATTCAACAGAAATTTCTGGTACAGCGCAGAGTTATGTTAATTTAAAAGATAAGTTTGTGACAAGTTTTCACCTTGATGTGAAATTAAAAAAAAAAGACATTTGATGTATTAAATGTAATATGTATTTTCCAATTATTACCTCTTTTATTATTATATGAGCTATTCAATGAGAAGAAATAAATCTTGCTTAGTTGGTAAATACTTCAGCCCAATAAACAAACACAAAAGCATTTTTCAAAGAGGATTCTCATTAACTTTTGACATTTTATGTATATTGCATTTAACTAAAGTGCTGAATAAACACATTAAATTTCTGAAAATTCTAATCATGACACAGTGAAGAAAAAAGAAAAGAAAAAGTAATTACTTGGAAATGTATTGCACAGTCTGCAAAGTGTGTAAAAAAAATCAAACAAAGGATTACTGCCAGTTAGATATATTAGTGTAATGGTTTGAAAAAGCCGTTTGTCCTCTTTTACCTTTGTCATGGTTCTTTGGATGGTACTACAAGCTATTGTTGCAAAGAATCTGGGATAAATATAAAAACAAGCGGTTACATTTACATTAGTAAAGGTTGGGGGTGTTTGGGGGTTAGAGTACAGGTAAGTGTTAGGTTGTCAGGAAGGGTTATTATATAGGTTAGTGTTAGAGTTCCGGGGGAGTTAGAATGAGTGTAAGTAATAAGTTTGAACAGAGTTAGAGAGAGAGTTTAAGGCTATCATTAGGGTTACAGAGAGGGTTAAAGTGAGGGTTATTGTTAGGATTTCATGTAGGGAATGGGGCTTTAAGTATATAGTTGGAGATGACAAGGAGTGTTTTGAGCAGTGTTTCTCAACCAAGGTTGCTTGGAACCCTAGGGTTCCTCCAGAGGTTGCTATCGGTTCCTTGAGCAATGAGCAATTTGAACCACTGGACAGCAATATAAGACAGCAATATAACACGCATTCTTGCTACTGACCATTAGTGTTGGTGTTCGAATTCGGGTTGTCCTTATATTCGACCTGAATATGGCTGTTCGAATTCAGATAGACCCAAAAAACACCGGATTACACTTTGCAAATTGATGTGTTAAAAAAAGGAGAGGCTTTAATGTTAAAATAATTTATTGAATGTGTGTGATTTGTGTAACTAACCTATTTTTTTACAGGTTATCCCACAATGACAGGATGAATCCTCCTGTCAGTGTGGGACCCCCGGGCACTAGAGTTTAAATGAGGACACATCTCCCCATTCATCACCTCTAGTGCTCTGTGATTGGCTGAGGAAAGGTAAACCCTAATGACAGCTCAAGCTTCATCAGGATTTTCATTTCCTCAGCCAATCACAGAGCACTAGAGGTGAATAAATGGGGAGACTTGTCGCTATTTAGCCTCTAGTGCCCAAGGATACCGTAGGACCCCTGTGTTCTTGGATAGAGAATCTCTATCCAAGAACACATACTATAGTTACGCTAGGGTGGCAAGAGCAATCAGGGGAGCGGAGCTGTCAGCTCTGTACCCCTGATTGCTCTTGCAGTTCTACACAGTCCCTAAAAATAACCTGAATTTTCCCCCCATTGACTTTAATGGTGTTCGAATTCGAAGTTCGATCACCTGAACAATATCCCCCCATTCGATCGAATAGCTGTCGAATCGAATAGTGAGATATTCGACCAACATTACTGACCATGCTAAATGCTGTGAACTATGGTTTATTATATTAGAATGTGGGCGATTATAGTAGGAGTTTGCTGAAAACCTGAATGTTACTTAAAAGGGTTCCCCGTAATTCCAATGTGGACCAACGCAAGCTTACCATTTATGATATGTGCATACCTCGTCATGCGAGTTTTGTAAGTTAATTGGTAGCCTTTCGGAAATAATTGTTCTCATTCCTCGGATAATCCATATACAGTATATGCTGGTAAATTAAATGACTTTGATCTAAACTGGCAATATTGTACATGTGGACATAATAGAGATATTACACAGCCTTTCAGCTCTCTTAGATATGCATTGCATTTTTTTTTAAATAAAAGCAATACTCCTGAAAAGTTTAACTATTCATTTTATAATTGCTTAATTTGTTTTATTCCTTTAGGGTCGTTCCTTTTTTTACCTAGTTAAGTTTCATACTTGTTTTTGTTTTGTCTACACTTAATGATATCTACTGTAGAAGTCTTGGCTGTCACAAAGGCTGGACATTAAACACATCTGCTTTTCACAAGATGAATAGGTAGTTTCTGCATTGGTAAAATTGTTCTTAACAAAGGAAACTATTGCATTCACCACATCTCAGATTTTATAAGCTACAATACAATTTTGTTTTTCGGTTTATACACTACAAGCTGTACCATGCTAAGACAAATGATGTGATGAGAAACTTTATGGGCTTAATTTATTAAAGCTCTTCAGGTCTGGGAAGGATACACATTCCAGCAAACCTGGAAAAGATCTGGTCCAGGATTCAAAACATTTGCTCGCAAATTTGTGGGCTGTGGCTCATGTCTCCCGTACACATTGCAGGCTCAGGGCGGTGAGCGGGTAGTGTCTCTGGACACAACCCGCCCACTCTCCTATTGCAGGCTGAGACCTGTGGGCGGGTTCTAGTATCATGACGTATCATGACTTCACTCTGGGGGGAAGTTTCTTTCCCTTTGGGTAATACACGACTCCCCGTGCATGCGTGGTCCGAAGTCTATTTATTTAGTGGTCCATGAGCTCCAAAAGGTTGGGGACCACTGCTCTACAGCATTGGATTGATTTATTAAATCAAGTCCTATATATCAACACTTCAAACCAATACTAGAACTACAAGCCTGCACTTCAGACCTACCCCTCAGACACCATAGGGGCATATGTAAGGTCTTGGCTTGCAGGTCGCAAAAAACTAAAATATTCAGAGAGTTACACCATGTTGATGGCTTTTGCAGTAAGTATTGGTTCCCCAGAGAGTTGAAGAAACAGGGTCTAATTTAATGTCAAGATAATAAACATAATGTGTCTTTCCTTTAATTAATAAATGGTTCTGTATTGCCATTCTATTTTATACAGCAAAAACTGGAGCTATGTTCTATGGTTTGCAAGCCATTGTATTTTAGAAATACTTATACAATAAAAAATGCTAAAAGAAACAACTGGATTTGACAGCCAATTGCTCTTGTCAGTGATAAACCGGCTCTTGTTGTCAACTAATAATCAGGAGCCAAGTAGTAGTGTCCCGATGCATGTGATCATCATGACAACTATTCATGGCGATCACACAAAGTCGCCCCTGGTTCCAGTTCTCAGTGCATTTCTAAAAAACAACACTTTTCAGTGTTCAAAAATTGAATGATCAAAATAAGTAAAATAAGCAGAAATCATTTACACAGCTCAGCTGCCCATGGTGGGTACAATTATCCTTCCTTCTTGATTCTCTCTGTGGCCTATAATAATCTGCATGTAGCAGATTTGGTCATAAAAATAACCAGTACATCCACAAATCTCTATTGCTAAACTTGATGAATGTGCATTATGGCATTTGAAAGGACAAAAGGGACAATACTGTTCCAGCCCTGGGCAGAGATAATTATTATTTGTAGTATTTGGATGGGGGAGTAAATTAGATGCGAAAATCATTAAATGAGTGGGTAAAAAAAAGTAAAGTAAAACAGTTTCTGTGTTGAGAGTTTGATAGGAGAAAGTCCATATTATCATCATCTTATCTGCAGCCCTTAAATCATTTTGTGATTCTACTCCATGGAGTGACTAACTTTCTGAAAACTGATACAGGGAACAGCAGCAGACAGCTTGCAGACAATAACAAATTTGTGTCTGGTGTATAATTCATTTTTTTTCATCGCCTTATGGCTTTATTTGCTTAACAACTTATGAATGGCAAAGTTGAAGCTTTGGCACATTTATATTGTTGAAAAACATGTAAATCAGAAATTTTTTTTAACCCTTAGCAGCTTCATTCCAAAAATTCAGCTCTACATAAAGTTTCACAATTGCTTGAAGCAAACCTGTGCTTTTCAAGGATTCCTTTACAATAATCATATACAATAATATTTTTTATAACCAGTCTATGCATTTCGCAGTACAATTAGTATTTCTTCTTTAGTACTGGAAATATCTACAAAATATCTAAAACAATCCCAAAAATTCAAAAGAATCAAAACAGAATATTGATCAAAAAAAGGATATTAATAACAGGAAGAAATGGAGATGGTGAAACTGTGATGGCTGCCTTCATTAGTGTTGTTGTACCCTAAAACTGTAATGTATGTAGAAGAAACCACCTATGCTTAATTCAGACTTGCATCTGAAAGAGCTTGGCTGTCCAGACACCCGTGCTAGTGCTTTAAAGTTGAAGTAAAAACAAAACTAACCCAAAACAATAAAATCACACTTGCCTTCAATCCCGCAGATCAGTCTGTTCATCGGAGGTTTCTTCTATTAAGTCCAACGTCGTCCTGGTATCCGTCTTCGGCCTGGTGCAAAGAGAGCCTTCTTTTCTCCTTTCTTCTTCTGGGTTCTTCTTCCTACATCACACAAACTCGCACTGTGCAGGCACGAGATTGGGTGACGTAGATTGGGAAAAAACTTGCCAATCTCACTGCGCATGCGTGATGCAATTTTTTTCCATATTGATGAAAGGGCTCCTTCTGCATATGCCCAAGATGCTCAAACAGCAACCAAGAGCCTCCGGAGATGTGTGAAATAGGTATTCCGGAAGGCTCTGCGCTCCCATTCATTCTTGATTACCTTTTTTTAAATTTATGTATGAGCATAATAAAGTTTGAAATACTTTTTTTTAAAATAATAAATAATAATAAATTAAAAAATAAAAATTAATACTATACTCATATTATTATATTTTACTGTAAAGTACATTTTCATGAAAGACAATGTACTGCTTTTAGACATATAAATCCACTGTATTGCATTCAATACAGTTATTTTGTATTAAATGCAATACAAACAGATTCAAAATTCCCGCCACACCCCTGACGCAATGGCCGCACGCACTGACGTCACCGGGAACTCCCAGTGACTCATCAGGAGCAGAGTATGCCAGCCGGAGGAAGTGAGGAGATGGAAATCACGAAGAAGGATACCTGCAGACCAGGTAAGGCTCTATTTACTATTGTTTTCCATTGTTTTAGCTACCCTGAGTGTGACTCGGGGTTACCACTTTCAGCAATTTTTTTTACTGTGAGTCCGCTGGGGAGGTTAAAAAGTCAGTTTAGTTTTTAGAAATGTTTCTAAATAATAAACCATAAAAAAAAGAAACAACCTCTCAGCTTTTATTACAGTGTAACTTAGCAAACTTATCATATCCTGATTAATAAATTCCACTTGGTACTTAGATAAATCTTCTAAATTACTTATATAGCAAAGACATAAACAAAATATGAAATGAAATAATGCAGATCCTGTATTGCTATACCATACAAAATGAAGATGTCATTGAAATATTTTACAAACATACTTATCAACACTGTAAAGCAACGTCTTCGTATCCTTTTAACCATGAAGAAACTCTTGAGAAAATTCCAGGATTCGGGGAACCCCTGCTAAAAATGATGATGTGTACAGATCATGACATAGGCATGATCAAAAAGTTGTAGAAAACTAAATGAAAGGAAAAACCGTGAGTGTAAAAGACGCAGGGCATGTCGCTCACCTATTGCAATAAGCAAACCTTTTTCAGTAATAAAATTCTATGCTATTATAGGATTAAAATTTTATGTTCATGTCTCCTAATTGTATCCCTGTATGTTGTCCTAATAAAGAGCAGTGGTTGTTTCAAAACATTGTTGTCAAAAAAATTCTAACATGGAATATCATACAATCTAGAGGTTGTTTGTGGCTTTTAACTCATTATATTGCATTCTAATTTATAAATACATACAACAAACAGAATGAAATTAAAGTAAATCTAAAGCCAAAATGCTTTCTAATTTTGGATAGAGTAGGAAATATTTAATACCCACCATTTTTTGCTGTCTTTGTTCTGTTGGGCACAGCTGTGTCACTTTCTATCATTGCCCAGTGCTAATGAGTAAAACACAAATGATTGTCATTGAGCACAATGGATTTTTATGATAACCCAACATGACGGAGAGACATGGTATTTAGAATTTAAACATTTTTATTGCTAATAGTATAAATATTCCTAAGGCATTCCCTTGTTAAATAACTTTATTTGTATATTAGGTCAAAGTTAAAAGAGGGGGAAATTTGTTCACTAGTGGGATCCTTGAAAATTCTTCTGATTGCCAAGCCTGAAGTTGTAAAAGGGTATGGAGAAGAAAAGACAGGCATTTTTTGGCGGGGGGGGGGGGCGCAAAAGCGTCTAGAAAATTCAGACAATAGAAATCTTTAAGTACAATATTACTATTTTCTTTTTTTTTCATTTTTTTTGAAAGATTATTAATGATTATGCACTATGTTTGTAAAGAACACTTTGTTGTATGGTACTATTAGGAACCCAATGTCTAGAGCAGGTAACTAGATCAATATGGTAACAAAACTTTCCATTATTCATATTTTGGTTTAACTGAATACATGAATAAACACAATAACATACAAAACAATTAAAGCCAAAAAAGCTTTTCTTCTCCATACTCTTTATTTGTATATTATAGTGTATTAGTTTATTAACCTGCATTATTTTTAAATTTATCAGACATTGCTTTAAAAATAAACACAATTTCATAATTCAGCAAATAAATTTAAATAAATGGCCTGGAAAAAATTAACCTCGGATATTTTAATAATTTGTTTTGTTTTATTAGCATGCCATATATGTAAAGATGCAGCAAGAGTTGTTAAGGAATAAAATCTAATTATGCGGCAAAGGTCAGGTACTTTTTGGTGCCACAATTACATAATAAGATGATACAGAACTTTGGAAACCAAATTTATCCTTGACATCCAATTAGTAAAAAAATTAATGTCCAAGGAGAAAAGAACTTTTTTTTCAAATACTAAACAGCATGAAACTTCTGTATTAATTATTTAAAGTGATTGAAGTCTCTTCTTATCAGCCTTTTTTTTGTTAATGTAAAATTAGAAATGAACACAATCTAATAATTTTTTATTCATTTACAATAGGCTTGGCTGCGTGTTCATTTTCTGTTCCAACCTTCCCATGCCACTTTATGCTACTTCCGCTGCAAAGTAATACAGCATCAAGAAACTTTACTTTTTAGAAAGAAATGTATTGTGAGACACAGGTTACCACTGTGTAGTAGCCAAATGTTTTGTTTATAGACACATTTTTAATATTAAATATTAATATACCACAATATCCCACATTGCTCCATCTCTTCTGCTGCTTTGCCTGAACTTATGGCTTCTTCGGTCATCTTCACTGGTTGGGTAAAAATGATTAAAGGCTATGTTGAGACTGGTGGTGGTGTTGTGGTGCAGTTAAAGCTTCATAGCAGTGAACCATTGCCACAGGGGAGATTCTACATGTAGGGGCTATCTATAACAACCCAAGAGAAAATAATTGGGGATGGCAGTTGAGCACCAGAGCTGCAGTCCAAGGTGCCAGCTTTGGGTAGCTACATGGGACCTCTTGCTTACACCATAGGTCTAAACTTGTCCTAACTCTTGTTCATGGATAAAGAGCTACTTATGGAATTGGGATTGTGTAGCTATCTCATGGAATGTGGCAAGGTCTGCAGTCACAACTCAGCGATCATAAATAAAAAAATGGAATAATTAGGTAGAAAGCACTTTACCATAGAAGTAGCTGCCAGGAAATTTTATGGAACAGAATTTATTTATTAATTAGTATTATGTGGAGGGTAGTTTTTTCAATTTTGTCATGATGTGTTAACATTGTATTAGTTTCCTGCACTGGGTGATTTATCAGGATTGATTTATCAGGATTGATTGAAAATAAAGTCCTGTTGCCATTCCCAATGCGTTTCGCCCCATATGGCTTCTTCAGGGCATTAGAGAACTTAGTAAAATTGCTGAAGCTTTTGACCAAATGGAACAGACGCTGGGTGCCGGCTAATGCTCAGGGATATAGTAAAGACCAAAAAAGTAGTTTGGAAGTTTCAATCCCCCACTGTAGGTTTAAAGAGAAGTACTTTGGTAATGGATGATTTTCCAGGCCAGGTAATAGATTATAATTATTTAGAAATCAAAAAATTAAGGATAAATATTATTCACTTAACCAAACAAGAATGATTCGGTTCCGGTACAATCTGTGACTTGTGAATTAAGATGTGTAATGAATTCTTCAATTTAAATCTATCCACAAACCCCTCAAGTCTAACAATAAATATTAGACTGCTGACTTTGTAGAAGGTACAATATGTGAATTCAGTTAATTAATGAAGCGGGCGGATCTGTGGCAGCGGTCCAAAAAGATCCAAAAAGGATCTATGATCATATAATAAAGGGTCTTTTTATTTTTTATTTAATTGTTTTTTTTTACATTTTTTTGGGGAGGACCGCTGTTCTTCCATTTTTACTGCTGCAATAACAAAGACTGAAGGGGAAACCTGCAGCCTCCTGGGATGCATGAACCACATATATCAGGAGGCTGTTTCTTCTGTGTATACCTAAGATTAGGCATGCATCATAGGGGCTTTCCTAGAATGTAAGAAAAAAAGTGATCGATCTCATGCATGTGAAATGCGATTGACGCTTTTTTTTTACATCCTCAGGAAGACGTGTCACCCACAACTGATCTCGCAAATGCACAGTGTGAGATTGGTTGACAAGAGAAACCTGGAGCCGAGGGCTGAGGCCGTTGGTGGAGGGCTGGACAAGAGGGGGGACTCAGAGCTCAAGTTGGTAAGGGTTAATTGGGGGATGGTTAGTTTGGTGAGGTCGGGGCAGGACTGGCTGTTTTTGAAGTATAGGGGTAGGGGTCACAAGGTTATAAGAAAAGGACAGAGAGGAAGTGGCATTGGTTAGAGAGGAAGCAATGAGGGAAACGTGACCCACCCATTTTTTTATGCGGTGGGGAACCACCTTAGGTGTGTGTCTCCAGAAGGTGGAGTGGTTACAGAAAAGGTAACTAGAGTATGGATGCTAGTGAAGGGTCTGCTTTGTTATGGGTAACGTCCCAGAGTCGGTGTGATGTGGCTGGGGACATAAGAATTAAGGATAGGCAGACCTTGTTTGGAGGTGGTAAAAGGATGGCCCTCCTTGAGGACCCAGAGCCAAGTTTTAAGATGGTTGAAGGATACTGGGGGTTCATTTGGGTACCTGAAGAGAGGGACTGTTGTGTTGGAAGTTTTGGGGATATTTAGGTAAAAAAAATGTATGTTACGTGAGAAGATGTTGTGGTTGTTGTGATATATATATCATTTAATTCCACCAATTGGTTTTGTGTCATTATTGGGATGGTGGGAGGTTACATGGAGGGTGGTTAGAAGGTGGCTGGGCAGCCAGAGGGGGAATATGGCATCTGGGCTCCCCTACTCATGAGAAGAACACAGAAGGGAGAAGAAAGTAGATGGACCCACCGGCTGTTTTACCCATGACAGAAAGAAGAGGGAACGTGGTTTACAGAGTTATTATGGACAAGAAAAACCATTTGACAGAAAAAAATGTATTTGACCACTTTTGTCTGTAGTTTACACAATAGATTATGCTCCATCACAACACAAAGCAGGTCAAAGGCAGCCTCTAAACTACCTTGTCCATTCACAAACTAAATTCTGTTGTGCCTATTTACCAAAAATCTGAGGGCCATTATTTTTTTTTGGAGACCAAAGACAGCTTTCACTTGTATGTCATTGAAGTATATGACCTGTGTGAGAGATGTTGAATAAAAACAAATCTACAGCACCCATTTATTAGTTCTTTTTATTTTATTCTTTAGTCCATATTTGTTCAAGTGACATGCTACCTATTTGAATTCTCAATCCAAATTGTTGGAGTTTTTCCATACCTGGTTAATACCCTGGATAATATCCTAGATAGGCAATACTAGGAATAGCAGACTGTTAAATGATAAATATCTAGAGATGTGTGTAAAGCAGTATCAAAACAAAGTCTCTGGGAATTAAGCAGGGTAATCTTAACATTTACAGTACAGCAGATCTATTCATTTCATGTGGGGATTGAAACTTACAGTATTAACATTCAGGCCTCTATCTCCACCTGTGTAAGGAACGTCTCATCAAAATGAAGATCTAGTTTTTAAATCAGACTTTAAAAGGAGATTATTTAAAATGTCTGGGCTGAAAATGTATTTGATTAAAATGCAAGCTGTGATATCTGTCTTTAAATTAAAAAAAAATATTAAAGTTAGTTTAGTTTACAAAGACATTCAAATGGTAGTTCTTTCCTATTTTCTGTAAATATATATATAAATATATATATATATATATATATATATATATATATATATACTGAATCATCTCCCAAATGCAGAAAATGAGTGTAGATACTGCCAAACGGTCCATTTTCTCAATACATTTTCCAAGGGCAAGTATGGGAAATAAAGGTGAATTGTATTGCTTATTATTAGAAACAGTCTTTTTTCGGTTCTCCTATACTCTCTAGTAAAGAAAAGGAAGAGTATTACGGTTTGATTGCTTTTCATTTTTCTAATTTGATTCTTGTCACACAAGCAGTTCTAAACAGGTCATGGAACTGAGCATTAGGTGAAGAACTCATCTTTCTCAGCACTTTATAATCCCTAATTTTCTATAAGGCAAAGTGCATCAGGGAATAACAGAATTGCAACCCAGCTGTGAATGGAAACAGCAACAACGGAGATGCTGAAAATTTGTTTCATTTTTTTATCAAATAGCAGAATTCACTCAAGGTAGGATACCGCTACAAGATTTACTTGAAACTGTATGATTTGAAAGCCTCCAGTCACAAACAGACCACTTTAAAGTTCTTTACACAAACTCAGATCACGTATTTAAGCAATGCTGGATAGGGAATACAGTGTAGTTGAAGTACATGAACCAAATCAGCAAATATTGTACAATGACTAAACTTAAATTGTAAGGTTTTCAGTTTGGGCCGATTATCAAATAACCAAAAGGGACTTACCCAGAGTTCTTTATTTGTTTTAAAGTAGAGCACATTCTGTTGTGTCCCCAAAGCAACTGCCATATTGTGAAAACATGCATAGCATATTATGGAAGATTTATCCTTTAATTTGACCTTCTGCCTTACTGACAGTTCATTGCTGCATCCACCACCACTGCCATCTTTTTCTAATCTGCCACAGTTTAAAATCTTGTGCCTTTGGTGAGCCACTAATGTTGGATTTACATCGTCCCAGCATACTGCTCTTGTATCATCTTCATACAAATGCAGGGGGTGGTCCAGAAAGTGTGTTCTATAAAGTGCATGGGTCACAGGCTGTACACACAATTTTAAAAAAGTTGCTAGCAAAAAGGTAAAATAGTTTACTTGTTACTTTTATTTTCATTTCAAGTTATATTGGACACTTTGTTCTAGCTACAGTTTCCAATTAAATAAGGATGATGGTTGCATTAGAGTTAGCATGAATTCGTGTTTGCTGTGAGCACAAACTCATATGAACTTTCTTTGGATCAATGTAACCAAAAATACTTGATGGGTACAGACACATTTATCTGTAATTCAACGGGAAGCTTCACATGATGTGTGTGATTGCACATCTGTTCTTTAATTGAACAATACATTTCTGTACTATTTGACCTCTTTATGACTCTGCAAATGTAGATTTATTCTAAAAGTTCCCCTAACCATTTCTAATTTTTCACTTAGCACAATATGCAAACAATTCCCTGGTTTAAAGTTGTTTGTTGTAGTTGTTTTTCATTTTTTTATTTGCAGAATTAATAACTAAAATGTTGTTTTCTCCTATATTGGGCAGCATGGTAGCTCGCAGGTTGGCCTTTGCCGCACTAAATCCCAGGTTCTAATCCTGGCCAGGGCACTATCTGCCTGACGTTTGCAGGTTCATATGGGTTTCCTCCCACATTCCAAAAACATTTAGTTAGATTAATTGGCTTCCCCCTAAAATTGGCCTTAGACTGTATCAAAGACATATGACTTTGGTAAGGATATTAGATTGTGAGCTCCTTTGAGCGACTGCTAGTGATATGACTATGGACTTTGTACAGCACTGTGTAATATTGTTAAAAGCACTCTTTTCTCCGGAAATAAAACCTGGCTGAACAAAACTAGAGGGGCCTCCAGATATCTGCCCCCTTGGAGAATAGGCGCCCATTACCCATTTTCACAAAAGGTTGAAGAAAACACACCATATACAATAAAAAAAGATGTTATCACAGATTCCCAAGCTGGTGCATAGAAATATTGCACTAGCCAGTGAAGGTATATTCATTAATTTAATAAGGCATATGACAACATTTCAAATGTCAATTAACTGTCCAGTCAAAAATTTAGAATGAAATGGTCAGCCACTTTATCATTATAGTGGTAAGAGTTGGTGCGTCTCAGCATTTGTTGCTTGTTATGATTGATATCAATGAATAACTAATGCTATATTTGATGATAGATTTTCTTCTTCTAGGGATTAAGTTTTTTTTTTTTAAGTGTCTTTTTAGGACTATCTTTAAACTGGAAATGAAAGTTGGGTACTATGGGTACCATACTCATTCCCTAGAGAGCGGGGCCAATTATCTGGGGCCCCATTATTAAAAGAGCCTTCAAGATTTCAATAAGTCCCCACCAGATGACCCCACAATATTTGATACAGGTTTTGGGCATGAAGATCTTTCCTTCAACTATGGGGACACTAGACTGTTGAAGGAGCATAGGGGTCTTGTTTGTCTGGGAAGGGGCGAACACATGCCCTCTGCTCCCCCTTTTCCTGAAGGAATTGATTTTAATATTAGGGGGGACCCTATGCTTTTATTTTTATAAAAAAAAAATGACACTATGCCATATTAAAGTGGAACTAATGTTCCACTTTGAAAAAAGACAAGGTCCCTTTTACAATTAATCATACTTACCTGCCTGATTGCTCTCTTCTTCTTCAAAACAAAAAGCCTGTCCCTTTTGCAATTAAGGACCTGCCTAGTCATTTTTATATTTCTAGAGTTTAGATACACTTTAAGGAATCCCAAACCAGTTATTTTATAGATTTGTGTATTTTCAATGTTACCCTTCTAACCCCATAAAAAGGATCAATCCATGCTGTTCATAACCTTTGCTTTTCTTGAATGCAGGCAAGTAAAAATGAACTTAACACCCAAAGCTATGCCCAAGCAAGACATAGTAGAGGGTAATGGATTAGTAATTACTAGTGACATAGCATGCTTGTTGTGTCTTTTATCAGGATGATGAAGAGAAACAGGTACACAGATGAAGGTACATATTTGCAGGTACTGATTTGGCACAATTAGAGGATGAAAGGTCTCTGTAAAAGAGCACTGTTCTTTATTCTTTAAAACTGGACTTTAACTTTTGAATTATTCTCCCTAATGTTATTTCCTTTGAAATAAATCGTGAAACATCAAATGCATGTTAATAACCTATGACTCCCATTCCAATGCATTGTTAGTGTGCATTATAATGCACATTAAGAGGTCTTATTGACTTCTATGTATATTACATCAAGCAAAAATGCAAAGGTATAAATCCAACCTTAGATATACAGATATAGATAGTATACTGTTGGTAAATGCTTGGGTATTTTCTTAATGTCTGCATGTATAACGACCTAGAATGTTGTTTATTATATCAAACTCATTATAGTAACAACACTCTATTTTATCCAAGAAAATACACAATAAAATGTTTTGCACTTTACTAAACAAATGTTGGATATAATAAAGATCTTTGTTAGAATAGGAAAATAACATATTGGAAAATGGTAACTGGGTTCGGGTATTTCATATAATGGGATAGATGAAAGGTATAGTTTGCATCTGCCTTTCACAAAAAAAGTTTAACATCTAAAAGTCTAACAAAGGTCTGTTCTTTACAACAGAGATCTGTTCATACCAATAGCTCTCCAAGACTGGAGAAGATACACTTTCAGTGGTGAAACAAAGAACTAGATGATGCTGGGCAACCCTCAGCCAGGCAGTGAATCAGATCTGATTGCCCTGCTACAGCTTTTAAAATACACATTGGGCCTGATTTATTAAAGCTCTCCAAAGTTGGAGAAGATACACTTTCATCAGTAACTTGGGTAATCCAGCAAACCCAGAATGAATTTCTCAAAAGAAATTAATTTGCTATTTGTTGGTAAATGTTTTCCATCCTGGAGCCAATCCATTCCAGGTTTGCTGGATCACCCAGCTTCACTGGTGAAAGTTTATCCTCTCCAGCCTTTGCTGCCTGTCTTTTACAAGGACATTCTTACTTTTTCTATTTGACCCCCTGCAAAATCTCTTCAGTGAAATCTGGTGGGGATTGAAGGGCAGGGGGTAGAGTTTCTGCACTGTTTCTGAATCAGAACAAATGTACTACATGTAGGCTTGCCAGTGAGATGAAAAAAATGTGGGGATTTCAGCATTTTCAGTACACTTTTCCAACCCATTAGCCTGGGAGCAGTACTGCGTCCATTGCTTACAAATTCCATTATGATCTGTAGTGTCTGGGAGGGGAATGTGTGAGATACAGTTGTGTATATTATTCTTTTAGACTGTTATATAGAAGTCAACTAAAAGAAAGTAGAGGCATGTTTAAGTGATCTCAAAAAATCTGAAGTGTGCTACCCATGTTACATTTTATACATTGTAATCGTTTTGACAAAATGAATGCCATTTATTATGAGCATGTGTTCAACAACATACACAAGCTCTGTGAGTGATCATGGTGGTAGCCAACGGAACATCAAAGGCTGGGATTGCAAATACAATCTGTAGCAATAAAAATACGCCATGTGTCACTATCTTAGTTATGAGCAGATGTCTCATTCATTGAGTTTAAATGAATGTTTTTAATTTTTTCCACCCCTTTAAGCCATGTAGATTTGACAGCTTAAGGTGAAAGCTATTTGTGCACCTGATTGCTGTATCCCATCCAAGCTCTGTGTAATGCTTGGCAGAACTGATTGCTGCAAGTCTATGCCAGTCTGCTTTTGTTATCTAAAATTCATGGAAATTCATATTTATTCAGTCATTGTCTTCACAGTACGGATGTTCTACGAAAATGCTGCATCCTATCTTCTGCAGATCTCCATGCACTTTGTCTTGTGCGTGTAGAAAAAAAAAAGTTAAAAACAAAAAAATCAATAAATAAACCTTCCCCTGAGCCATATACACCAATCTACATCTTTAAGCTAGAGATAAACACAACATACACAGTCCTTTTCATTATGCAAACATTTAAAAAAAACATTTCTACTATTTTATTGTTTTCTAGGCAGGATTGTAATAACGTTGGTGGAATAGGGACGTGAGTATCTTCATGTCTAACACTTATTAGTAGTTCCTTATATACTGCAGGAATGTGTTTGATTGTTTATAGATACCTGCAAGGTGTTTATTAAAGTATGCCCTCTTTCTGTGCTATGTAATCTAACATAGTAATAAAGGATGCATCAGCTTCACACAAAACACATCCTGAGCGTTCGATTGTTGGTCAACTTTCTCATTCCATCTCATCTTGACTATGTCTGTGGGTGTTCATATCCTGTCAAGGCTGAATTTCTTAGCACTGGCTCCTAATCAGAACATATGTGCTATAGCTGAATATTTTATGTTGTTCTAAAATGTATTATATACATATAAGCTCGACATTTGAGAGAATTGTGTATAGCATCAGCGGAATCACAGAAAATCAGCTCTAAGCTTAAGAAAGATAGTGAATGGTAAAATGGTTCAACTATAAAATCAGATATCTGTTGTAGGCTGCCCATACGAGTAAGATCGGACTGTAGCCCCTGAAATATTTTGTAAATGCCTACTATAGGAATTATTATTACACAGTATTTATATAGCACCATCATATTATGCAGTGCACTACAAAGTCCATAGTCGTGTCACTAGCTGTCCATCAAAGGACCTCACAAACTAATGTCCCTACCATGGTCATATGTCATCAATGTAGTCTAAGGTCAATTTTTTAGCGGGAGGCCAATTAACCTCACTGTATGTTTTTGAAATGTGGAAGGAAACCCACACAAACACGGGGAGAACCTGCAAACTCCATGCAGATAGCGGCGTTATTGCCGTTATATATATTGCCATTTTCTTGGCTGCTCTCTAGGGGTGTGTGAATTAAAAGAACCAATAACTTTGAAGACCGCAGCATCTTCTAGTGGCAAAGAAGAGAATATTCATCTATGTTGGGAACCAAGGGATGCCTGGTCTACTTTTTGAATGACACTGAACCCTGCCAGTCACTGTGGGTAGACAGAAGTTCAGCCACATAGGCATATGTTGCATATTGGGGGCTCTTAAAGGTCTGTGGCAATACAAACTATAGGTTATTATGCAAACTTGAATTTTCTGTGAAATCCCAGTAGAATTTAATGAAACAGATTAAGGATCAGGTTTAGATGTGACTCCTGCTTTTTGCCTTTTAACTGTTTCTATTTAATTTACTAGTTGAACATGAATTGTGAAACACTGCATTTTATATATGTCTAGCACTGAACATGTTAAAGCAATTTATGTGATAAAAACCTGCTAGGAGCCTACTGCTGAGAATCTACCACAGCAATAACTGACCTGACCCACTGCCTACAATGCAAACAATTTGTGTATTCTAAAAGCAGCAGGAGGACATTTAAGCTGGTATTGGCTTTGATTTAGGTTTTCTTTAATGGGTTTCACCTTCACTGCACTATTTGAGCTTGGAAATATCAACTATTTGCTTTGCTAATTAAGATTTTTTTTCTAATTTTGAAAGCAAAGAATACATAAAAGATCAGACATGTAAAAATCAATATGTTAACTTAAAAGAAATTGAATTAATTTACAATCAATTGCACTATCAAGCAAACTTGTTTCACAGGTGGGGGGTAGCATCACTGTTCATCCATCATGGCTTCTGCTGGAAAAATCATAGAAGCCTTTGATGCAGCTGCTGATTAATTGAAGGTAAAAAAATAAATAATGGACATAAAGAGGAGAGAACAGCAATATCAAAAGATTCCCTCCTGTGCTTCGAAAAGAAGAACACCGATTCTAGCAAGTGATACTTATAACAAAGATGTTATTGTACTAAAAGCTTAAAACTCATCAGGAGTTACACACCAACAAATATCAACCGCTATCTAAGCAGCAGGAGTCACAAAGGCCTGGGAACAGCTTCAAACATGCAAAAAAGCTTCTGATATTTTCTTATAAAAAGAATTAACAAAAAATAAGTAAATGAAAAAATAATAACTTATGTCTTCTTTCTGTTCCAATTAAAATTAAAACGGAACTAAACCTGCTATAGTCACCTGTTCCCGTTTCATTGCACTGAGGCACTATTTTCTTCCATCTTCTCTTCCTTTTTGTGATCTTGACTAGGGATGAGCGAGAATGCCTCTGGCATTCTAGCAAAAGTTTCCTTGAACTTCAGCTGGTTTCACAAAATTTTGGCGAACGGATTTCGCGAAACCATCGGAAGATCTAGGAAACTTTAACAGGGGGATTCACAGGAAATCATCCTGTTTGCGATCACGGGGCACTAGATGTTAATGAACCTCTAGTCCCGGGGATATTCTTAATGATTGTGGCCTCCTCGGGCCTCATTCATTGAGAAGATGTGTGATCCCCATCAGTGGAGATTACTTACCCTCTAGTGCTGGGGATTTTCTTAATGAATGGGGCCGCCTCGGGCCGCATTCATTGAGAAGATGTGTGATCCCCGGCATTAGAGGTTAATTAACCTCTAGTCCCAAGGATGTTCTCAAAGAATGCGGCCGCCTCGGGCCGCATTCATTGGGAAGATGTGTGATTCCCGGCACTAGGTTTAATAATAGATTTTTTTTAAATTCAACCTTGATCCGCGATTTTACACTGGCTGCTATCGCTTAAAATTCAGTAAGCGAGAACGGCCGAATTCGCTCATCCCCAATCTTGATTTAGATTGGCTGGGCTGGGTTGACATAACTCTTGCATAAGCACACATGAGTTCAATTAATCCAGGCAAGGGCACGAGATGCTTAATAAGTGACGCTGAGCTGCATATGCTCAGCATTTTTGATAGTTCTTCAGAGTGATCAGGTAGGTAGCAATGAAAATTGAAGAAGGGAAATCCTTTCCCCCAGTGGCCCTCTCCCTTTCCCCCAGCGCTGCCAAAAAGCATGAGAGTTGGTATTTTGTATGCCAAGGGACAGAGATCACAACCCATCTAGGCCCCTTTTAGACCTGAGAGTGAAAACCCCACAGTTAGCTGCACCAATGCAAATATCAGATTTCTGCTATACACCCAAGAACAGCAAACTGCTCCACAGGTCCATTACTGCTTCTTCATTATTCAATCAGTAATTGGGGGGGGGGGTATTCTGAACAATCAGGACTCTACTGCTCTGATTAAAGAGAACATGCTTGAAGAAAACGTAAGGAGATAGATGATCGTAGTTTGCTGCTGGTCCTCCACTACCAAGAGAAAACCAAATTAGTTACCCAAAGAGAGATCAAAAATCTGTTGGTGGCATCTCGTTGATTTGCCTACATTAGAAAACAAATTTGACAGGTGGCATGCTTCACATGAAATAATTCCCATTGTCTGTATAATTTTAAATCCGTGATTATAAGGAACTTCACCTTGTTACAGTTGACTTTGGTAGCTTATAAGGTTATATGGCTAGTTAAAAAATAATAAACCTTTGAATGGAATGAAGTTAGGTTTGCTGATTCCAGTTTTGTTTCCACAGAATATATATTAACGTCTTCGCCTTGAAACACATTAGATCGTTTTTCTATAGCATATTTGGAACTGTTTAGCATTATTACATCTAAATCATCTTTTTAGGAACATAAATCATGAGATGCAATCATTGCCTTCTATAATAGAAGAAGCCGTAAAGTAGTTAATCAGAAAACGAGATTGGATGACATTAACACAGTACTTGAACACACTAGCAAGTGCACTTAAAGCATGCATGATATATATCTATAACTTCTAGTACCTAATGGAGAAAAATACATTTAACTCCAACAAGTTCCTGTAACCCTTAAAAATTGCTGGAGTACAATGCAAAAAAAATCAAAATTTATTCAGAACAAGCAGATGCATTATTCTATATGTTTATTGGCACAGAACGCCAGTGGTTTTGTTGATAAAACTCCACCTGCTTAATAGGTAAAAAGGGGTTGTAAAAAATGTGCCTCAAATTTACACAAATGGTTTAGAATATATTATCAATATGTCTGCCAAAAGATTCACTTTATTAAATGAACACTGTTTTCTTATTTAAATTTATTCAGCTGAGCAGTGTCTAAAGAACAGCTCAGGGTATTGGGCCAATCAGTAAAATGATAATGCTATTCAGATATTCTGTGCTTAGTACAATAGGTGTGGATGGGTTTGCAGTGGTTTCAATTGGGGGGGTAGTTTTGAAAGAATTTGCTTCAGTATGATTGAACTGGTCCATAAATTCAGAATTTTGAATGTGGTGGGGATGGGGGTCTATTTTATTTGGCTCAGAAAGGAACAAATGCAAATACTTCAATTTACAGCTTGTTGGTTTCCATTTTTGTACATGACACAAAGTGGTTGTGGCTACAAATACCACAATAAAAATGGCATTCCTCTTTTAAAACCGTTAACTGTATGAGTACAAATACATGCACTCTAATATATATAAATGTTCACAATTTGTTGTCCCTATCATAGTCATACGTCATTATCATAGTCTAAGGACAATTTTTAATGGAAAGCCGATTGACCTAGATGCAAGTTTTTTTGGGATGTGGGAGGAAACTGAAGTACCCGGAAGAAACCCACACAGACACAGGAATAAACTCCTTGCAGATAAAGTCCTGGTCAGGATACAAACCTGTGACCTAGGACTGCAAATATGAGTGCTAACAACTGAGCCAACCATGCTGAATACAGATATATATATCATGGGGAGCAGAAATATCAAGTTTAAATTTGTTCTACTCTATTTTAAAAAGGGAGGTGGAGCTGGAATGAAGCTCTAAGGATTCCATCAAATAGTACATTTATAAAAACAATAACTATTATCCCCTTTCTAAACAGAAATGATTAGAAATACCAATTAAATAAATATATTCAATGTGTGTTATTTTAAAAAAAATGAGCTAAAAGGGAGAAAAATGTAAAATTACACAGTTTAATTCTGTATACCTCTTTTTACGGGTTAAATTATTTTGTAATTTAGAATTGGTTTTGATTAAATAATTGCTCTTAAATGGTCTTTTGTGCTACTATTAGATGATGCTGTGTCTTTTTGTATGTAGCAAACTCACGTCTCTTAAGCTGCGTACACACTTCCAATTTTTATCGTTGGAAATGAACCACGAACGAACGACGAACGACCGATTGGCCAAAATCGTTCGTAAAAAAAGTAACCAACGACGCCCACGAACGAGGATAGTCGTTGGAAATGAACGACCGGACCGGCGGATCGGATTGGACGACGATCGTTGACCATCTATCGTGTGTACGGTCGTTCAGTGATCGTCCATGGTCTGAGCATGCCGATGAACGAACGTTCGCTCACTTCCTGTGGTGCACGTCACTTCCTGTATCGTTCAAACGATCGCATCTATCGTGTGTACAATATCTTCGCAGATATCGTGCAGGATCGTTCGTCGTTTGTTTACCAACTATAAAAATTGGAAGTGTGTACGCAGCTTTACAGCAGGAGTTTGTTACACATGTTACATGAGGACACAACGCCATCTATTGGTATATATCACTATTTTTTTTCAAATAGTATTTTGAGAGCAAAACATCTCAGTTTATACTCAAGTATTCAACCTAAAAGAGATCAGTTTTTGTATTGTAGACCTACTAAATGGTGCTTACCCCCCTCTCTGTCCCTCCTTTCATTGTGATTTAGTTGTAATTAGAAAAATTATGAAAGCTAAAATGATATAGACAGAAAAGTGAAACTCCAAAGTGGACAGGAACATAGCTATGACTATAATTTTCTCTATAACAGAAATGCTTGTCAATGCTTGATGAAGAGATCCATCAACAGATCAAAAGAAATGCCATTGTGAATAGCTGACATTCAAGTGACTGCAGGAATCTGATTGGCACCTTTTATCTATTCTTTCCTTTTATCCTAGCTTTTATTTTAAGTAAATATAAGTATTGTTAACATTGAGGAAATATATTTAGGAAAAATCTGGATGTGAATTCCAAAAAAGAAAAAGTTGAAAAGAATAATACACTGTGTAAAGAATGGTCATTACATATCACACAGCTACACAAGCACAGTAAAAACAATATAACGTATTTTGTCACTCGGAATAAAGTTCTTAATATTAGCTCAACATCCAGCTTCTTGCGGGGTCCCTGGTGAACAGATTCAATTAGTCCAGCTGAAATTACTCACTGGAAATTCAGGTGCATGTCAAGAAAATAATGTAGCATAGGATTGAAAAGTTCAACGCATATGGGAGCATAAATGTAACTCTGCAAACACAAGAAAGGTATAAAATCATAGTTCATAGCAAGTTGTTTTCCTGTGTTTCTGCTGTTTCTCAAAATATAATTGTTGATGTACAGATCAATGTGCAGGAAATAATGATTTAAGCAAATTTCTGGGTGTTCTATCACACTAGGCTACCAAGAATGTTCATGTTTCATGATACCAGGAAGGTATAGACAGCCCTGTTCTAACAAAGCTGTCCAATTCTATTTTAATGAGAAGAAAGATTAACAAACATGGAAAACAATAACAGCATCACATTTTATTACTATTTTTATGTGGTTTGAAATTTTTTAAAGTATACAACTACCTGGTGATTGGCTAGGAAAGTCCTGTTTGAAGAATCTTCTGTTTTATGGAGAAAAATGTCTCCCAGTTGTACTTTCACATTCTCCCTGTCATCATTTGTCCTCTGGGGAAGATTAAAGTAAGCATACCGGTGCATGTTGTGCTGGCATGATCCACCATTACCACTATCGGGAATTTGCTCCTGAACAATGATGTTGTTTGATGTTCAGCTATAGGGTAAACATTGGCAGGTCATCTTTCTTCATGATTCATCCTGGATTAGATTACCTAGTGACATGATTGATGTGGTTTTACGTTTAGAGACATGAAGATAATTTTTTTTAAATCAGCAACTATGTGTCAATCTGATACAAATAAATGCAGATCTAGATTTCCTAATTCATCCTAAAATTAAAAAAACAAGGCTTTTAAAAAATGCAGATTAGGAATCAGAACTAGAAGACAACTTGCTCATTGTACTTACAGGATGTATGATAATAGGAGGAGATAGCAGAATGACAGGGGGATGAGATAAATGCCCAACAAACACCCATAAACTTGGCTTTAATGCCAGTGGTATATTTATGAGCATTTTTAGGCGTTTTCAAGCTTATTGGTCTTTTAGGGATGTTTGTTGGATGTGTTTTAATCATTTATGAGTATTTCTTAATGCTCTTTTTTGAGTGTTTATTGCATTATTTCCTATACTACTCTTTCTCTGCCACAAACCTTGGTTAAAAAAGCCTTTAAAAACACTTAAAACCCAGAAAATTCTGAGTTTTTGTCTGCTTTACCAAAACCCTTAAACAAATCCAAAAAGCTAATTCAACACCTTAACTGGTAGTAGTTAGTCTCATTCAACTAGACTTGTTGTTGTAAAGTTGCAGACTTTCCACAGCTTTGCAAACTGCTATAAGAATTCATGAAGCAGCTTGAAAAACTGGGAAACATCTTCAGCGTTACAAAAGCAAATCCAGTTGAATGTAACTAATTACCGCTAGATATACAATGGCCTGAAAAAATTAGAACCTTCACAGACACAATTCAGCAAGTTCAATTTCTTACTACATCAAAGTATTTACTCCTGTGTACAAGCTACACGTTTTATAATTTCTAAAGGTAATGTTACTCTAACTTGGGCACTATAATGTCAACCTTGCACAATAAATTCATGTACTCAATTATTTAATTGGATGTAAGGTATACTGGATAACAAATGATGGTTAATTAAAGCACAGAGTGATGATCTCATTAAATGACATGCATATTTTAAATCTGTCATTACATTTCCCTTTGAAAATATCCCATTACCCACTATTAGACTTTGGGACCATATGGGAAATAAGATGTCTGCCTTAAGGTGCAAAGCTTACTGTTGAAAATGCATGTGAAAGAGACTGTCATTTATTCATAATAGGAAAATGTCAGGGAGTAATATTAGTGATGCCAATCTGGTCATAGGCCCCAGCGCTGTTTCATTATGCACGCACAGCTGTTCTACAACATGATATGTCAAATTGCCCTTGAGAAAAGAAAAATTTAACTACAGAATTAATCATCAAACAAATGGGTGTAAACTACAGCTAGGCATTTGGACACCAAAAGAATGTAAAATATCTATGGGAAAACTAGTTTATATGACTGGTATAAATAAATGGATCACATTTAGAAACACAGGGGGGGCGATCAGAAGCACAGTATAAATCAAGTATCAAGCACAGTATAAATCAAGTATCAAGCACAGTATAAATCAGGTGCTTGTCGAATGACAGTTGACTGATGGAAGTTATTTTCTGTATCAGTTCACAATGGTGCAATACCTATTATGGCCACTGGATGTGCACTATAAAGACACAACCATAAGAAAAATTTTGAAAACAATTTATAGAGAAATTAGATATCGAATTGTGACTTCTTTGTTCACCTTTTTCCCCCTAATGACCACTATTATAATGCCAGGGGCAATCAGTTTTCTTACAGTGGTGATAAGTGGTTGATTGCATTATTTTAATTAACCTGAATTGGCAATTAGAAGCCCCTTACACTTAAACATATTAAACTGATAAGCACTTTCTTAGGAACAGTCGCCATTTTTAAAAGTTCAATAAGTAACCATGGACTTTGAGGTTACAAAAACAAGTGTTACTATTGAAAAGTGAAAATTGGTAATCAGGGTGTTGGAAAAAATACTACTGAACTTGTGGCTTATGGTCTTTTCCACCTTCGTTTTATAGTAAACTACAAAGTGGCGGTCAGACAATCGTCATCCTGTAAAATTAAAGGTGGTGATCTTCTAAAAATGGTAACCCTTTTCTAAAGGAAGAAATATTCTAAGCTTGTAAAAAGTTTCAAATTAGTGAATAAATAAAAAAATGCGTGATTCATGTATAATAAAGTATATATTTAAGTTTATAATAATAAAGTTGGAAATCCACATATTTTGTGAAAGGAACATTGAATCACAATTAGAAATCTAATACAAAGTCACAGAGCTTTCATACATACGTCAAGTCAATAAAAAACTAAGGGGTATATTAAAAAATGTTTTTATTCAATTTTTATACCAAGTTTACATATTTTTCACAATAAAATAATTTAGCAAAATGTAAAACATATGATTAAAACTCATTTTCTTATTGATTCCAATGTAAAAAATTTGTACAGTTTGGGTACAGTATGTGTAATGAAATCAAATAGGGGAAAAAACTTAAGTTTTTTAGGAGTGTGATGGGCTATAAATCAGTGTACAGTTATACTATACATGCTCTTATGTCACTCTCTAAAGGAAGGAAAAACACACATATTTTTTTCTCTACTCCGTAGGGGGTATTTATAAGATTCAATCAAATTTCACCCAAAAATGTTAACATTTTTTAATAAATTTTATTGAGTTTCACCATTACATGTCAATACAATATGAAAGCATTATCAAGGGATGTTACTGAAGAACTAAAAATACTAATTTGTGTGTTGAACAAAGAAGTGGGTATTACAGAGAAATCACTGTACAATTTTGAGATTACAAATGTGTTTGTGTATATTCAGCATAAGGACATATTATTGAATAAGGATCAGATAAAAGTGATAACCGTAGGGGGGAAGGGGGATGGAGTGGGAGAATGGCATGGTGGGAAGGGGAAGGGCAGATGGTCTTTTCAGGTAGGTTCTGTCCCCTATAGGTTGATGAGGAGGTCACCTTTTTACATCGGATTCAATTAGAAAATATGTAAATCAGCTTTTATTCATACATTTTTCATTTTCTAATTGACACCAGTGTCCAATTAATTCTCATCCCTAATAATAGATAAATACCTATACCATATATTATCATATACTTATACATTATTCATAAGAACAACTTTTTTTAAAAACTTATTTTATATATATATTAGGCTTCTCATCCACTGCAGTCCAGTTTAAAAGATCTTTTTATGTCTATAGAACACATAGTTACTGTGCATTTTGCAATGTTCACATTCTGAAATGAAACATTTTGTTGCTTGACCTTGGTTAAGTGTTGCAATGATTATGTGCGTAAGTGTTTCTCCTGGTACGTAAGAAGATCAAGCTGTATGTTCTTCCAAAAAGCTTTTAAAATTTTAGAATTTTGTACCTTTTCATTGTTCTTCACCATTGTCTGGTTGCCAGTGAAAAATCAATAAGCGATTACCTTTCTTTCTTTTAAAATCTGTACATCTTTACAAAAGCTGATCCAAAGACAGAAAGATGGTTAAAGCGGTCATATAGTCGAAGAACGATAACAGATTTTATTTGCTGCTACATTTGTGTTATTACATAAAGTGAGCCTATGGTGCCAAAAAATGAAAAAAACTAACAACATAAGCCATGGAAAATGCTTCTTAGTAATATTATTTTAAAGTACAGGTAGTGCCTGGGTACATACAAGATAGGGACAATTAGGAAAGATGTTTGAATCAACATATTATTAGGCAGTGTGGTGTCAGTTAATATATAAAATCCTCACTGTAAGTTAATTACACTGTAAGTTAATTACAAACAAAGCAAATAAAAAAAAATATGAAGCTTAGACATAGCAATAGATTTCCTATGCAAGCCATGCAAACCATCCCCTTCCCCCATCAAGCCTCCATCCTGCACACAAGTGAGCAGGGAACCCCCGTTTGTTTCTAGGAGTCGTCCGTATGACAGATGTCCTTATTTCCAGTACTACCTGTAAATCCTAATACCATCTCACTGCCCAGTGCTGAATACCGTTGGTACTGCTACTCCTATTTTGCATTATGGGATAGAGCAGCACCCAGGATTTTTAGAGCAGCATCTTGTTTAGGAGAACCCCTTTACTCTGAGCTTCAAGAAGAAATTTTCTTAAGATATAGTATAAATATAGTATCCTAATATTATTAAGATACCTGCACCAATTGGCTGGCCTGGTTTATGTGCATTTCCTGACATCCACACAGCATTGATGATATATACTGCAGAATTAATTGACAGCACTACATGTTTTACCTAAGGCATGCACAACACTGCAGTACATCAGCCATATATTACATTTTATAGCATGCAACAAAACCCATCTTCTAGGCACAAGCTATAAGGCTTACTTTTTCATCATCATACTCTGTCCATAGCTTATTTAATAACTGAAATCTATTTATGGGATAACGATGATCAGCCATACTTCTCCTACATAAAATTTCTATTATTTCAGTGTAATGCTCATCATAGGTTTCCTTCCCTGCTATGGATTTAAAATAAGAGAGATTGTAAATAAATAATGAAAGAAAAAAGAAGAGTTCAGACATTTGTTTTCATATGATTAATTGAATGATTAAACTGAAAACGTATATATATATATATATATATATATATATATATATTTATATATGTGTATATATATATATAT
>NC_092871.1:24178434-24199996 GCF_032062135.1 Pyxicephalus adspersus
TATATATATATATATATAAATATATATATATAGAATTTATTTCATATTTGATGCACCATGCACCTTGTATGTGTAACACGTGTCCCCGTAGAAGTGGTAAAGCTACCTTTGTTGAGGAATAAATTACCACTCCAACATCTTCTAAGGGTAAATTATTGAATACTCAACAGCAGACGAGAAGCATAGGGTAGGCAGATTGTTCAGTGGTAGCAGTCCTGCTCCAGTTCATAGTCAAAATATACACCGATATGCATAACGGATAATAAGAGAAGCATCTCCCACACATATAGAGTTCTGTTATGGAGCATCTCCCTGCAGGTTCCTTCCCAAATCGCTAATCCCTTACCAATCTAAGTCTCCAGGCACTGGGTCTCGTTTCAGCTGTCCATAATCCATGCCCAGCCAGGTCCCAGGGACGTCCTGCCCTGCACCCCTAGCTTGTAATATTCCATGGTGAGGCCCCCCTTTGCTGTTCCAGTTCTGCAGGCATTTATCCTGTTTAACATGTCCACCCAAAATGTGCCAATGGTGCTTATGGGTCAAATGCAAGGGGAAGAATCAATGTCTTGAACAATCTAGCCTGTTCACCTCTACACTGAAGGGGCATTGTCAGGGGTATAGTGGGGCAGGCACGCGTGGGCACGTAGTGCCCTCACTTTTTCGGGAATGAGGCGTTTACATAACAATGATCCACATGTGTGGTCGCCATGGATAGTACTGTGCCCCCTTTTCTTTTTTTACCACTTTACCCCTGGGCACTACATTTGAATTGTTGATACATTTTTTGGCATTGATTTTTGGCATTGATTCAATTTATAGTAAAGGCAGTTCTTTATAACATAATAACATTGGCAAGAGTTGGCAAGAAGTTTATTACTTTGCATATCAATAAATAACTGAAAAGCCAAGTATTCTGGTATAGGTGGGAGAGTATCTTTGAAAGAAAGCAATAAGGATTTATATGCCTAAATAAAAAATGATAGTTCTAACCATACGGCAATGCAAGCACAAAACTGCCAGGGTTTCAAAATTCCTGGATCCTATAGTTTGTAGGTGCAAAAATAGGATATAATAGGAATAATATATTGTTCTTAATTTCAAATAAGCCATTTTATCTGTATATACAGAACAGCAGAGGATCCAAAGAGGGTCAGAAACTTATTCTTTACAAACCATTTCACCACAGAAAAAGAAATACCCTTTCTATATCAAGTTCATACCAGCATACTACTATAATGTGGCATTAAAATTTCATAAGATAGATATTACTGTGTCTGCTAAATACTTTTACTTTGTCTTTTTTATTCCTATTCCCTATCAAAGTATAATGCCATTACATTTTGTTATCTAAATTTATATTTAATCTTTAGCGTCCCAAACAAGCAAATCTTTCTGCAGTCTATGATGACCCATTTAACAGCAGGTGCATAATATATTGGCATTTATCTTTTTCCTGCAGACAAGGCAAGCTTACAAAACTTCCAAAATGTTGATCATATGATATCCACCTGTCCTTGGTTTTACTTTTGTGTTCAAGTTAAATGAACTTCCAAGATCCTCTGTGCATGGAATATAAATTGCTGCTCTAATAGACATATGTCAGTTGTGCAAGCTTGCAAACCCACACACTGTCAATTCATCACAAATAATAAATTGCTCTCAGCCTAAACGATGTGTTGGCTTCTTTTCAATGCAAGCGCTCGGGCAGAGAAAATTCTAATGGCAAGCTGTGCAGAAATGTCCCACTGCTATGGCTTTTGGTGGGGTGTTCCCTGTTTGATTTGTGTTGACTGGCTGCCTTGCAATGCACTGATAAAGAGCTAACAGGACTTTTGTGGTATGACATTTGTAAATGAGCAAAGGGACACTTTATTCTGGCTGTAGAATAACTATAAAAAGCCATTCTCTGCAGCTTTTCAATAAAAAAAAACAAAAACAAAAAAAAAAACATTAACCCATTAACTGCCATGAGCCAGCATGCTTTTTACTCAATATACAGATGAAACAAATAAAATGTAATCCTACTTTTAGCACTGTTATAACTATTCAGTTGTTTTTTGTTTTCAGAAATGCAATGATATCATTGGCATACATAATATAATTATAAAATTCTGTAACAACTTTGCCCAGATTACAATTATACCTAATAAAGGTTCTTTGGTGGACTGTTGTTCTACAGTAATGCCAGAATGAAAAGTACTGACCTGGTACATAATGCACAGTTCATTAATCTTGTGTTGTTTTTCTGTCACCTTTTAAACTTTTAAGCTATCACAAAATTAGTATATTTTTGTTTTATTATTCTGTTTTTTTTAATTTTATTTTTAGATAGAATGGAAAACAAGGAAAGGTTAGAACCCAGAACAACAGCTGAAGGAAAGTTTTCCACTAAAGATACCTGTTCCCGATATAACTTAGGGAGGAAGTTTTCTAACTTTAGGAAACTTTCTTTCTGAGATCTCTCGGAAAGTAAAAATATCTTCTGCAGATATGACTAGTCAAGTTGATGCTGGACACATGGCTAAGCCCAACCCTTCTTGTTTCATTGAAAAACAACAGAAATACAGAGACAATGAAAATACATATCATATTCTAATTATGTAGTTCCATTAAACATTACTACCCAGTGTCAGAACTATCAGTCATGGCATACTATATTAGGATGGTTGTTGTACCTATGTCTGTCTAAATAGCACGCTTACATAAGGGAAATTTTCATAATATTGCACAGATAGCTAAAATTAAATGGCCATGGATTTTAACCTTTTCATACTGTATTGAAAAGTAAACAAATGTTTAGGATATAAATACAATTTAACTAGTATATCAAAAGAGTGCATGTTTGTCCTTTGTCACGTTGGGGCAAAACTGAATCAGGTAAAGAGAACTTCTGATTTTACTTATCTCTGAGTCTGGGAAAAGATCCACGAATCATGTACTTTTTGTAACCTCAAACTACAAAGAAACAAAAGTCCAAACATAGAATAAGAGATGAGTGTAGAAATTTTGCATACATGCATTTAGATTAAAAAATAGCCATTATGATAATAACAAAGTTATTGTGGATTCTCAGTCTTATTCTTTAAAGCCTATGGTCACCAACATACTGGACTCAAAAATTCCCACCAATTACTGCCATTGAAACACATAGACCTGGAAAATCCCCACTAGGGAATGTTTAAAGGAATATCCGATTCCCTATTTTATAAATAGAGCCCTCTGAATTAACTGCAAAGCACCTAACCCCCCTGCACCATTGAGGGGTATGTGGAAACATGTTCCAAGTGAAAAACACACCATGGACATTTTTATGTAAATTAAAGTTAAATTATAATCAGAAACATTTCACCCACAAGTGAAAATTATTTCAAATATTTGGGCATTGCCGGAAAGCTGTATTAGATGTATTTTTATTTAATATTATTTTTTTCAAAAACGATTGACGTAGGGCCTTGCATGCATGGAGTTGGGGATGACCCAAAAAAATGAGAGCAGTGGGAATGTGCCCTCTAGCAGGTGGCTAGAAAAATGGGGTCAGGGAGCATTCGACCAGCCTTTCATCCATACCAAGACCCAAGCTTTCCTGAGTTATGAAGAGGGCCACATACAGTAGTTGAGAGACAGTACCTGTCCCCCAAATGACTGTAGATTTTTATTTAAGTGAGGTTTCTAAAATCTAGAAACTTACTTTAATAGCAAGGCCCTAAAGAACTACTTCCCACATAACAGGGAATAAATACTGTGGAACATAGTACCCCTGACCCATTCTAAGGAAGGGTTCTAAAAAGGTAAATAAAGACACCCACGCCTTAGAATTTATCATATTTTTATTAAAGTGCACCACATTGATTTTTTTTTTAAATAATACCTTTCAATTATGACTAATAACTTCCGATGTAAACATGCATTCCTTCCAGTGCTAAAATACCAGATCCCTAGTTGGTTTATGTAAGGAGCACGAAAAATCCATTTGTTTACATTTTTAGAATCTTCCACAGCAAATGTTAAAGACAGATTCTGCAGAGGATTTTACAAATGTAATCAAACCCACATTCCCAGTACTATACATAGTGTAGGATGCTTGTCTGTAATTTTACTAGATTCAGTCAGCATGTTTACATTGGACATCGGTGAACCTTGTAATGAATGGGGATATATGCCTCAATAATGTCTGGATAATGTAATTGACAACTGGGCCTACTCCTAGGGCTATAAATATACATTATTTTAAAAATTAGTTTGTCAAGTGGGAGTCTTACTTGATAAGGACGGGGGAACAAGATCACTGGCCACCCCTCCCCTTCCCTCTTCTCTTGGTCACACAGGTTCCATATTTGGGGAAAACGTCTTGTTTCTATATGGAACAGGGCCCCATTTCATTTTTTTACTGTTAATAATGTTTTTTTTAATAAATATAAAAAACACAACTTTCACAGCTTTAAGGCATTCCAAACATGTTATTTGAAGGATTACTATACTGTACTGTAACAACATTATTGTTTGTTTCCCTCATTGGGTTTTTTTCAAAATCAAATTTGTGAATAAACAGGTTATGAACGAATCTTTACACAAGTAAATGAATAGAAGCATTTTCATTGGGATATTAACCTCTTGGAATTTGAATCAGCAAAAATATGATGCAATTTTACAAACTGTTGGCTTTAAAAAATGCACAAAATTCTGCCTATACTTTAAAATAATTGAAAAAAACACATGCTTTAATATATTTTTAACATGACATATGTTTCTGCAGATGCCCCTGAACCCCCGAACTTAGTAAAGCAAAGTCCCCCTGACCTGCCATCCCCAAGCAATTTGGTGACAACTCAATGTTCAGAGGCTTTGCAAATAACACAAAAACTGCCATAGAATTTAATGTAAATTTGTTCAACCTCAAATATTCAGAATTTTTTTTTGCATTCAATGAAAAGGACAAGATTGAATTTGCACATTAATAGTAGTAAATAGTAATAGTAGTAAATGTAATTGTTAACCATATTAAACACACACACACACATATATATATATATATATATATATATGTCAGTGCTTGATTTGTCTTTGCTTTATTGTACAATATTAACAATTTACTTTAAAGGATATTGAAATGTAATTGTTTTTTTAGCGTGTCCCAAGAATACTTGCTGTTATGTTGCATTTTTATAGTATAAAAATATATTTTTTTAAGCTGTTGGCATGGCACTGAAGATGTAAATCTTGTATACGTGCACCATTCTGGCACCCAGCACTAATTGCAATGTACTGTACTCTGCACATGCACACTAATCAGTGTACAATTTATAAAAATAACGTGAGAGCAGAATTGCATAAAATGTTTATTCACACAAAAGGAATATACATACCGTTACCCTATAAAACCATTTTAAACTTTAAATTCAGTTCCTTTGCATGTTTAAATAACATAACTTGATTGATGTAACTTCATTAGTGCTTATATGGTGGTCATTAAGAATTTAATCAAAGGGCTCTATTTATAGACCCGACATCAGACATTGCTTTAAACATTCCCTTGTAGGAATCCTCCAGGTCCATGTGTTTCAATGGCAATAGTTGATTCCCACCAGGGAATGTTCAAGGGAATGTCAGATTCCCTGTTTTATAAAAAGAGTCTATTATCAATTATCAATTACCAATATGCAATCTTATTGACAGATGCCTAATAAGTTCAGATCTGTATATTTAAAAAAAAAAACATCTGGAAGCCTCCTTCAAAACACCAGCCAGTAGCTAAAACACAAAATGTTACTGGATTCACTTTTTACTACCATTAGTCCATGCTGTTATGAATTTATGTTCATGCATTATGAAAGCCTTGGGAAAATACAAGTTCAATCTTATTGATGGTTTTCAGGAGAACACCACAGAAGCAGTTTGAAGTGTTTGTAGATAAATTGCAAACAGAATACAGTGATTTATAAAACATGTTGTTTTAGCCTTTGACATGCTACTGGTTTTCAAAGGTACATACTAAGTAATCAATTTTTTTGTGAGAAGTTTGTGAATTTGTTTTTCATGGAATTAGTGGATTCCTTTTTTGATAATTCATCTGTAGTATTAAATTAACTGCTTGGATCTGAGGAGAGGCCCCATAGGGACCTAAAAACATTCCACATCCTACCCACAAATGTTGACACCACTTCCATTCATAATTTGTTGAAATAATGAATCTAAAACAGAAGCACCACACTGTGATATTAAAGTTCAGATACCAGATTATTTTAATGTAAATTCAAAAAAACCAACAAACTTTGGGGGGCACACTTTGCACCTTCATTTGGGCTTCCATGGTGGGGAACACTGTAGATGGATTTGGTATTGAAGGAAATGTTGGACGTCCTGCCTGTTGTGTATAAATATGTTCATATTCAACACCTATAACATTTAGAAGGAGACAAGAATTCATTCAACACCAAGTCCAAATACACTCCTAGCTTCTGATCCCTCATGAAAGGGGCAACTAGTAGCCCTCAAAAGTGTTAATTTATTCTGATTTTGCATCCGAATAAACTTGTATCTGGACGTTAACACTGAGGAGTTTCATTTCTAGATTTAATTATTTTAGCTAAAGCCCAAGGTATACTTGGAATGTCCAGAAATGTTATATCATCACTATATTTATACTATTAGGTAATATTAAGAAAAGTTTCTGGGATCCAGCATTATATATGTACTTTAATTAATGTGCTACTGGAATAGTAGATACAGGAGCATTTTGGCAACAGGTCCCTATAGAAGGGGTTCTCTATTCTTTAAATCAGTGTCTCTCAGCTAGGGTTCTTCCAGAGGTTGCTAGGGGTACCTTGAGCCATGAGCAATTTGGACATCTCAGGTCTACGACCACTGATACCAATGATCTTTTTGGGTAACTGTAAGGGTGACTTTTTTCTTGCAAGAACACAGCCAAGAAAGCAAAGGGTTTTAGAGAATGGAAAGGTATTTCAGCTTTCAGCACGAGACTGCAACACCCACCCCACAATCTGCTTATGGCTATAGGCAACACATTAGGTAGCACGCATTCATATATGTTCCATTACTAGAACACAGGTTTGTATACCATTTATAGGGCAATATAATGTTTTATCTTACATCATGTTCCAGCATCAAGACCCAATGCAGATGAACAAAATATATACAATTTAAACTTGCTTTTTTATTGGTTATTCTCTCTTTGAAAGAATCATCATTTTTACTTATTAGCCAACATAATATTTTTTGCAATTGCATTTATTCATTGTATACAATATGAAAATTAGGCATTCATACATATAATATGTTGTTCACAGAGGACATCAGAAGGATATTTCAAATAGGTTTATAATCAGATTTAGATCCAATGTTATTTTGTCAATGATTTGAATGGATTTTTTCTCTCTACCATAGCAGATACTTTTTGTTTCTATTTTTCAGTGGGCTAAAGAATGTGCCTGGGAGATTTATTTTTTTGTTTACTTTTATGATAGATGCAACAATTATATTTTTCCACTGTGAATATAACAAGCAATGCAAACTAACTCAAATGAAATGATGTTTATTATTACTGAAGCCTATAGTCTTGGGCCCAACAAGTATACATTTTTTTAAATTCAGTTTGTTTTTAGTTTTAGGCATTGGTAGTTTTAATGATAGTTTTATATTTTCTTCACTTCTCTCCCTTTCACTTCTTCTCTTTCCTCTTCTTTTCTTTCTTGTTTATATTCTTCAACTACTATCTTTTCCACTGATCCCTCCTTTTTTTCACCTCACCTGCCCTATCCTCACCCTTTCCACATTCCCCTCTCCCCATCTCGTCTTTTCTCCTTACCTCCCCTATTCTTTCTCTTCTCTATTCTACTCTTTCTTTCTCGTTGTGCTTCTCTCTTCTTTTTTCCTTTCCCCTTTTCACCTTTTCCCTACTCTTCTATCTTTTTCTTTACTCTCCTTTTTTGAGGATTTAATATTTATATCTTTCCTTAGTTTTTTATTAATTTTTTTTTTGTTTTAAATTATTTCAATGGAACTTTACAAGTCAAATCTACTCACACCTAACTACTTGCATTCAAAGGTTTATATTTATTATTCACTCACTCTATTCATTTGGTATATTGGATCATACTTGAGTCCTAGGACAATAAAGTTTTTTGCTTTTTTAAATAAATATGTACAGCAAAGTAGACTAGTCATAGATATGTAATCCCTTCATTGATATGGGTATATTCTATGATATTCATTGATATCCATATTCTACTAGGCTTTATCAAAATACTATAAATAAATAAATTCGCATTAGCCTTGCCCTGAAGAATCTTACAAGTTAATGTTTCTTCCAACCATACAAACACGTAAAACCACTATGGGTAGATTCCAAGTAAACTTGTAACTTACTTATTGTATTGGTCTTCAAAGGTGAAATGCATTACTCATAGGAAACCCAGAAATCCTGTAGAGAACACCCAGGATGCCTCCATGAATTATACCAAGTACCGCCATGCTTCACTGTGCCTGTGCACAAATGGGAAGAGCTCTGATTAGATGTGCAACATATTTTTGATCTACTACATCAGCAGAAGGTGAAAATGGTCTTGAACTTGCAATTTTAACATATAAAGCTTCACTAAGGGCTATCATATTGTACGTATACAGGAAGCTTGTTAGAGTTGGCACCCAATACCTTTCCAAAATTGGGGGTTATCAAGAGCAATTTCACATTTCTGCTGATAAATCATTGAGATTTTAAATTGGTCCTTGTAAATAATATCTAATGTGCTCTGCCTACCTGCATTTACTAAATGAAACTACCTATACTCCAGATTTAGTAAAAAATTAATGTACACATAAACTACCAGTATAGATTACAGGTATATGTCAGGCCTTAATGTTCAATGCAGTTTATACACCTAAACAGCTATAAAACTGTAACTGATAATAAATTGCACAGGCAGCATTTTTGTCAAGGACAGTGTGTCCCCAGTTTTAATCATTATAATGCCTGCAGTATTTTATTTACACAACCCTGTTGCCACTTGCAGCCAAGGCAGGCATATTATATGAAGATTAATTGAATTCCCTAATGATTTATATGTGTGTTTTTAAAGTAGTTGGCAATCTGCACACCTTATTACAACAACTTTAAAGTTGTATGCATCTACCACTCCATGGCCCAAAAGACATACACCATATGCTGTTCTGTGTGAAATAATATTTTGTTCTTAAACATTATGACATATTTTGTCTTCTTGGAGACAGATCTGTTGAGTGAATTTGTTAAAGCACAGCCGTGTCTTTGACTATAAGAAAAGCTGCGTTGTGTGCAATACTTGGCTGCCGAGCTTTATGGCTAGCTGGTACACAGTTAGGATTTATCATTTTGTTTATGAACAAGAAAGCCCCTGAGACTTGTATCACCCAACTAGTTGAAAGAACAGGACTGAATTTATATCCCTTTCAAAGTTCTCATGATGTATTTCTTACCGTAGGTGCAAATGCAAAATCATTTTCTTTCACATCCCAATAGAGGGGGCACACCGTCACAGTAAAAACCTAAATCTAATTCAGTAAAAGCAATTGCTTTATCTGTATTACCGATTGCTTTACATTTGTCTAAGATGCATAAACCATTTTGTTCTTTGAACAATAATAAACGTTAAGATAGACAGAAAGACTGATACTTTTTAATTCCTGCAGCCTGTAAGTACCAGCGTATGCTTTATTAAAAGAAACAGTGTCTTATTTCCCAAAACTAAACTAAAATATACATATGTGCATATCACATTGCTAAAATCCAATCTGACCAGTATGTTGGTTATGCTGACAGAAAGCCAACTGTTGTCTATTCCTCCATAATTCTTGCTATTTACTAATTCATTTGGCTTCACCAACACTACGAATATTTCTTATATGTAACAAAATGACAAATAATGTCTCCTAATTTAACCAGTTTGCTATTTTTTTACCTAATAAACACCCTGATGAAAAAACAAATGTTTCTGTTTGCATTAGACAAATTATTTCTAATCACTTCATTACTGGGAACTTGGTGCTTCACTTTGATCCACAGGCAGATTCATGGCTTCCTGTAGAAAACCATACTCGCAGGAGTTTGCCCATAGCTAGAGATAGATAGGGGGTGGTAGGAAAGATCGGTGAAAAGTTACCCCATTACAAGTTATCTTGTAACTGAAGATTGCCACAATCCAACATACAAACATGCAATAATTGTCGTTGGAATGGATCTTTCACGATCGTTTCCAATGACTAAGGACTGCATGATGCATGAACGAGTGCTGTACATACAGCACCAATCTGCTCTTTGGCAAGGGGAGGAGGAGAACAACAGAGCAGCACCCTGATGTGCTCTCTCACCCTTTCCATTGCATTAGGATCATTCGTCGTCCATCATCCGTGGATCCGCCAGGACGGTCACTTGAACAATAGATGGCGCTGTACAGCCGATTATCGGACAAGAACCATTGGACGTGTGTACGCAGCCTTAAGTAGACATAATTGACAGAGGGAAACTTATAACTGTAAAGAATACTGTATAAGAATGATATTGAGGTGGTATGGATGTATAGACTACTAGACCTACTAGATTGTAAGCTCTTTGGGGCAGGATCCTCTCCTCCTGTATCACTGTCTGTATTAGTCTGTCCCTTACAACCCCTATATAATGTACAGCGCTGCGTAATATGTTGGCACTTTATAAATCCTGTTTATTATAATAATTATTATTATTATTATTATTATTATTATTATTATTAATAATAATAATAATAAAAATATTAATAATATATTATACCTGTATAAGAATACTGTGTAAGAACAATACCGAGGGGTTATTTATGTACATTAATTCTCCCTTGCTACCTTATTTATTATTTTATTACATATCAGGGTATATCTTTCCATACAGTCCAAGGTTGTCTTAACTGATGCTTGGTAAATCATATCTGGAAGGTAATTTTGGTTCTTAATATGATAATATATTAAGAATATCTTGCTATGTTTGTTCATGTCCTCACAACAATTTATAGGTTGTATATAGTCCGGTGAACCACGGTAGCGCTTATTCCTGATAAAGTATTGTTTGCAAAATGCGTTGGGAAAAAAAGACACACAGACTTAACCTATGCTAAAGCATCATTTGTATACATGCAACTTTTCTATCCATTGATGTTATTCATAAATGTCAAGACCCCTATTATTACACTCTTCTTAAAACCTTAAGTTTTCCTTTACTTTATCTCATCTGTCATGTTCTTATACCTAAATAACATTGTTTTACTAGTTCACTGCACCATCTCATCTATCTGAACAGAGCTACACAATGTGTTTGATGTTTAATGTGTTGTGTTGTTTAATAGGGCTGTCATCATGTTCTATGGAAATGTTGAAAGTGAGATTTCAGACAAAGATTATGATTCTGACACTTTGGGCCTGAATTATTAAAGCTCTTCAAGACTAGGCAAGATAGACTACCGATTAACCTGCGTGTTCCAGCAAACCTGGAATGGACTTGAATAATTTGCTATTATTTGGCCAATGCTCTCACCTATACTAGTCTACCTTCTTTGATAAATCAGGCAGAAATTGGATAAATCACCCCATTTTGCTGACTCTGAAGGGTTAATTTTTCCTTCACATTCTTTAAAACATTAGTAATAAGCTTGGTAGCCCTTTATCATGTTACCTCAGCAGCAAGGGAACTGTTATTCAGGTATGTGTAAATTTGTTTTTGTGAAGAGAGCTCAGCTATATATTTTGTCTACAAAAGTGTCCCGCAGTTAAGGTACACTTAAAAGCTTGTGATTATTTTTTTTTGTATTTTCAGATATCTCTCTCTACCCCAATTATTTTTACATTATTTTAGACCTATTGATATCTTTATTAGGCGTTTTTCCTTTTCTATGAACATGGCTGGTTGAATGGGGCCGCCAGTGAACTGTACGAAGATATCTATTAACAGGAAGCTATTTTAATGCCCACATGTGATGCCGAGCCTTTGTAATTGAATGAACCAAAAAAAACAATGAATGAAAAGAGTGACCCGAGGACAATAATGATGAGAAGGAAATGGCTAGATGATGCTGGACATCCTTAAGCCAGAAAATAAAGTAGAACCTCTATGAATTGTTGATTTTAATACACACTACAAAAAGCTCACAATAGGCAGTAAATTCAGAGTAAGCAATTTCAGTGCATGAGAGGAGCCTGTACAAATCTACGAGACAGAGTGGAAAGGCTTAGCTTTAAATGGAACCTCTTTCAGTTGATATATCTAATCTTTATTATAGAATCATTTCATCTAGATTTCATGGCCAAGCATTTAAAATGAAAAGGCAATAAAATCCAAGGCAGTGACTGCACTGCCTTAGCTTTATTGTTCAATAGAAAACTACTTTAAACCCAATAAATACATTCATGACTCCCTAGCAAGGCGTGTAAAAAAAAAAAAGTGTATAAATTTAATTTTTCATTCTATAGTTTTCTATACACAGTCCTCTGTTCAGTACCTGTATTCTGGCAATGAGTTCCTTTTTGTAATGTATAGGATTTAATTAATATAGTTGTGCAGTTAAATCCTCATCACTGTAACTCCATACAATAAAACAAGAGGTTTCCTTTATATATAAATTTAATTGCTTGTTTTTCTGTTACATTTATTTTACCTGTTAGACAGTGAGAAAAAAAAAGAACCTTTGGGTTTTCTGCTATGCAAAATCTGTACATTCTTCTTCAGACTTACTAAAGAGTTTGTAATAGGACAAACCTAAAAATTACACCCAAATAGTATCAAAGTAGGCAGACGCTTGTACTACATACATATAACCAATTGAACCGATTGTATAGATGGGTAAATATAATACATATTATTTTCTATTCCTATTGTCAGCTGGCAACCAGAGCTGCTGTGTATCTGTATTAGTTTTGTGTAAAAGCAGATAGTTTACAGAACTCAATAGCTGAAGATATAAATAATTACCCACACAAGTGAGTAAAAGCAGTATTTAATTTCCATAACTATATTCATTCTTACAATGGGCCTGATTTATTAAAGTTCTCGAAGACAGGAAAAGATAGACTGTCAAAGGAGAACCTGGGTGCTAATAGTTTGCAAATAATTTCTTAGAACTGATTCATTCCAAGTTAGTTGGAAAACACAGGTTATCTCATGATAGTCTATAATATTTGATGTTGGACAGCTTTAATAAATCAGGCCAAATATCTATCAGTTTTACCTCTTCGAATTACCAGTTTCGTTCTCCCCATGTGCTCTAGTACACGCAACTCTTTTGGAAAAAGTTTGGGGAACTCTTAAGCTTTATTCCATCCGAGTGTTGTAGACTTTTGATATTACAAAAGTGATTTGCCTGGTTTTGCAGGATTGGGCAGAACTGCACATATGTATTTACCCTTCTCTCTCCTGCTACTTTTTACTTGTCCCCTGTCTTTCCCATCTCTTACTCTATATATTTTGTTGGCTAAGTTCTAAACACTCTTGCCTTGCACCCCTTAACTGGATTTTTTTAAAGTTTGTGTTGGTTTTATTATTTAATTAAAGCCATACTTGCAGGTAAATTGGTGGCTCATCAAAATAGCCTTGGAGTGTATGTGCCAACTCCTCAGAGGTGGAGACTAAAGTAAATGTCCTACGCTAGTAATTGTATAATATTTAGGTATTAAATAAATGTAGTAAAACAAAACTTTTCTTATTTCTTTAGCCCTTTATAAGGTGATCTTTCATGAAAAGTCTTATTGACTGTCTCAACCATTCAGAATGATATAAATTACATGGGACTTTATTCTATATATTGAGTTAAAAGCCTATACATATTGAAAAATGATATATATATATATATATATATATATATATATAAAATATCAATTTTAAAAGATTTTTATAAGTTTTTAAAGTTTGTTTATTTTCTGACAAACCATTACCAGGAAAGTAACTGCAAAACTTTGCTAAAAATATTCAAAATGAGATTAAATGCTTTTTGTTATATTGTTACAGATTGGTATATTGGTACAGAGTTTAAATTTTATCTTGTGCAAAGAGTATTTTTCAAACAACAGTTCAATGGTAATTCCATATTTCCCTGAGTAGGAAATATTGCTCTTTCAAGTCAAACAGTTTGTAAAATTAAATATCTTCTTGCGTGACTAGTCCTAGGTCGTCTCCTATTAATCCTTTTTCTGAAATTGCTTTAATTCCTACGTTTTACGAATGATTTGCTTGTACCTTGATATTTTATATACGGTGCAGAAAAGCTACTGCCTAAAAAGATCTGCCTTATTAATCAAATTGTATAAATAAGTGCGCATTACTCAAGCAGCAGACAGTTGAAATGAATTCCTGGCACTCATATGCAACTACATGCTATGGTATTAAAGACATATTTTTGCAGTTACTGAGAAAGAAAAACAGAATCTTGTTTCAAGCAATGAATTTTTTTGGACAAGCCTCAGAATTCATGAATGAATAAAAGATTGTATTTGATCTGTGCAAGATGAACATTTTTAATATATATTAGACAATGTCAGCTTTTAGTTTAGTTCCCAATCCAAAGATGTATGAAAACTGTCAAAAATGTACAAGGTGGAGAAAAGATGAATAACTATTAATCTTGGAAGTGTACAATCTCTATCCAGCACCTAGAATGCATTCATAAGAGTATAAAATGTAACTCTGAAAGTTCTGCAGTTCTAAATATTGTTATAAATCCTACATACAATATCTTGCTTGGCGTATATCTTGGTACTAGAGTGGTTCAGTAGTGATGTTCCCACAATCAGAGCATTATAAATACTTCACTAATCCATAATGAACACAAGAAAAAAAAATTTTTCCAGTTTTTTTCCAGTACCTCAGTACTTACCTCAATATTTTCCAAACCACACTTTTTAAACTTAAGGTAAATTTTCATTTGTTTTACCAGTCAAAATGTAGATGGTTAAGTGACATAGGAAAAAAAGTATCCCAAACAGTATACAGCTTTTATGAATTACATATTTCAGCAAGCAAAATAGAATGCTGTGAAGGTTCTCATTTATCTAGATAATTGTATATCTATAATAGTAATCACATATAACTTGTTCTTGTAATGTTGAAAACATTTTGCAACTTTCCAAGCCACTTCACCAGTTTCACCAGCCTAAGGAAATTACCCCAGCATTTACATCCACAGAGAACAAACACGTTAAACCAAATATATTCCTTAAACCACGTACACACTTCCAATGGTTCTCGCCCGATAATCAGGCTCAGGGCTGATATCAGATCGACCGTCCTGGCGGATCCACGGACGATGAATGACGAGCGATCATAATGCAAGTGAAGAGGGAGAGCGTGCAGCGGGGTGCCACTCCACTTCTCTCCCCCTCCCCTCTGCATTGAGCAGAACGGTGCTGTATGTATAGCATCATTAATGCATCGTGGAGTGCTTAGTCATTGAAAAGGATTGTGAAAGATCCTTTCCAAGGACTATAATTGCAAGTGTGTATATGGCTTTAGTGTCATGAAGTCTTAATAGGTGGTAAACTTCAAATTACCACTCACTGTACCCACTGCCCCGCTAATGATTTTGATTCTCCATCGCAGCTAAGATTTCCCCATTAATCTTGTTGTAGAGATTCTAACAGATATGTTTATCTCTCTTTGGTTGGCTCATGTCAATGGGTCTGATTTATTTAGGTTCTTCAAGACTGAAGAAGATAGACTATCATGGCTTGCTATTAGTTGTCAAATGTTTTTAATCTTGGACCAGATCAGTTCCAAGTTTGATGGATCACACTTCCTATAATAGCCCACCTACTCCAGTCCTGAAGAGCTTTCAATAATCAAGCCCAATAACACAGTGTTAAAATTGCTTTGTTTTTTTACTAGCCCAGCATCTCTTGCTTAGATAACTGTATGATGAAAAGTAAACTAGATAGCTCATTTATAGTCTATAGGTAATGTAAGGGGCTGATTTATTAAAGCTCTCCAAGGCTGGAGAGGATACACTTTCATCAGTAAACCTGGGTAATCCAGCAAACCTGGAATAGATCTGATCTAGGATTGAAAACATTTCCTAACAAATAGCAAATGACTTTTAAGAAATCTATTTAAGGCTTGCTGGATCACTTAGGTTTACAGAGCAAAGTTTACCCTCTCCAGCCTTGGAAAGCTTTCATAAATCAGGCCCATTGTCTTTAGGTTTTCACATAAGACCCTGACTAGGCAGTAAGGATATGCTATAAACAAAAAAGGAATCTAAGTAAGACATTACACTATCTCTCTGAGACCAGACAAGTGTGGCAATTTCAGAATTGGATAAAGGTTTAAAAAGTGGGCCTAGAAAAATGCTAGCTCATTTAAATATGTTGACAATTAAACCTGAAAAGAATAAACAACATAAAAAAATGATTCCTAATATATTAATGGCTACAGTACAGGGCCTAATGCCTTCTTATGTCAATACGTACTTTTGTATTGTTCATTTCACTTTTTTTTTATAATATTACCTAATATTGCACTTTTAGCCGCTGCAGACATTTCACTGGCATTATCAAGTAACATGTTGAGATGCACACAAGGATCAATGCCTACCTTTCTAGCACTACAGACTATTTACCTGAACTGTCAGTTAATGTTCTGCTTTTGGTGCAGAATAGAAAGTCCCAAACACCAGTGCAAAATTTTTTTTGTCTCTTACATACATAACAATGATGATAATGTTTTTCTCATAGCATAACTCAATGTAAGGCTAAGGCTATTACCTCAAGGCACTTATTGTCAAACACCAGGCACTGGGGAGTGGTAACAAGGGATAAGCGAGAATGCCTCTGGCATTCTAGTGAAAATTTCCTTGAACCTCCGATGGGTCCGCAAAATGTCGTCGAACCACATTGCATTGCAGCCACAGTACTCCACCTGCCTCCCCGGGCACTAGAAGTTAAATTAGGGCAAGCCCTCATTTAACTTCTAGTGCCCGGGGATCGCGCACAGGAGGATTCTCATGGCTGCATTGTAGCCGCGGTATTCCTCCTGTTAGTGTGAGTCCCGCAGCTGTGCTCAACATGAATTAATAATGAGCACAGCCGTGGGACTCTGTGTTCTTGGATAAATAATCACTATCCAAGAACACATACTGCAGGGCTGCAAGAGCAATCAGGGGAGTGGAGCTGTCAGCTCAGTTAACCTGATTGCTCTTGCAGGTCCCAAAAAATTCAATCTGGACTGCTGAATTTACACAGGCCTTTCCCGGTAAGCGAGAATGGCCAGTTTCGCTGCAAGATCGAATTTTAAAATTTCGCTCGCTCATCCCTAGTGGTAACAAGCTTGCATTTGCAAGTACATGTGCAGACATTTGCAAGTGCCTACAAAAGGCTAAAAAAAGTGCTTCTGTCTTCACCCTTTATTTATTTATGTTTTTCTCCATTGTATGTTCTAGTAAAAAACACATAAAAATACTTGCAGAAGTGTTTTTAAGTGTTTAGAAATTTAAGTACTAGATTGTAAGCTCTTCAGGGCAGGGTCCTCTCCTCCTGTATCACTGTCTGTATTAGTCTGTCATTTGCCATCCCTATTTAATGTACAGCGCTGCCTAATATGTTGGCGCAATATAAATCCTGTTTATTAATAATATTATTAATAATAATAATATTAACTAATTAAATTAATTCAAAAGTTTATGAACATACCTATTCAGTCTAATAATAACCATTTTAGCTTTAGGGTGTTAAAGCACTGTATTTCAAGTTTGGGTAAAGTTCTATATGAAACAGGTGATTGCTAATGGATGGCAGCATACTAATGCTTGGTTGGAAAGTAGCAGAAGCTATGTACATTCCTATTAAACCTTTATGATTTGGTCTGAACACAGCAAGCAAACCGGGATAGGGAGGACATCTACTGATATGTATATACACTGAAATTGATATGTAAAGAAAGTAGGTAAGAAAATCCTGGTGAAAAAATACATTTGCTCTGCTTCTGTGCTAGACGTGAGATTGCAAAATAGTCATAAGCATTATTCCATATTTACTAAACTGAAAAAATGATAATCCTTTGAATTACAACCATGAAAAATAAGTAAAAATGATATATAAAACCATTATACATTTTCCTTTAAGCAAGTTAGTTGGTACACTCAATGAAGTTTGAATGTCTTCTTTTCTGTAAGAACCAGATAGGAACCAGCCAGAAATAGAAATATGTTAATGTTATAAAAGTTCAGAAGTACAGGAAATAGAGTAAAACATTTATTAATAACTCAATATGTGTATAAATGTAGCATTTACAGATTTTCTAGTTCTTGGAAACACAGACTGACTTTAAGTGAACTCTGCATTCCCCTGACAGTTCAAAACTTGGAAAGGAATCAGAATTTAAACTTCTAGATCACTGCACAGTACTTAATATTTTGCATTGCAGATATTCAAGTCACATTCTGCTGGACATATTTACCCAGGTTATATTCTATGTGTTTTCTTACTGAAAGTTTCAAAGAATAAGCATAGAATGCAGTTTTTGGTAAAAAGGAAAAAAAAAAACTTACTGAGCCTCTCTGTGGGATTCTTACTCATGAACTGCATACCAAGCTCAATTGAAAATGGCCAAAAAAACCTCAGTGTTGTGTCTGCCAGCTACTGTTTCCATCTTCAAACTCCCTCAAGTTTAGATCAGACCGTCACATACAATACTGAAAAAAAGCTTAAAAAAATATGGCAAAGCTGTGTCAAAAAGGTAAAAAGTAATTTATTTTTAAGCCAGCCTTGCGAATAAACAACTGTATCTATATATACAATCTTTAAGGCAACTCAGTTAAAATGTGTGTTATATTGCCCATAGATTATCATTATTAATAAACAGGATTTATATAGCACCAACATATTACACAGTGCTGTACATTAAATAGATGTTGCAAATGACAGACAGATACAGACAGTGATACAGGCGGAGGAGAGGACCCTGCCCTGAAGAGCTTAAAATGTAAGAGATGGGTTAGATATAGGTATATATGTTTTGCAAGAAAAGTGCAATATCTGTATCTTCTGCAATCAGGGCAAGATGTAGAATCTCTACTACACAAAGAATTGTTGGTCATATAGAGTGACCCCACCATTAAAACACATAGACTTGGAGGATTACCACGAGGGAATGTTTGTGAAATGTAGAACTCCCTGTTTTATTAATAGTAGAATTGAAAGTAGCAATGATCTTCTGGTTTACAGATTCTAGTTCAGTAGGGGATCCATTAGGTATGGAATGCATCACAATTTGTTGACCTATTCTACCCATTCAAATGTACAATATCTGGAAAGTGTGAACATTTTGTAGGAAAATCCCCCTCCATTTTATTGTAGCGCCCAAACTAAAGGATATGTCCTTTACCTGAATATGAATATGGTAAACCACCCCATTAGGCTTGGAATAACGTGGCTTGGTTCTGTCAGTTGGTATAAATGTGGCCATTCAAGAGATTTATACTGCAAATGCTTATCCTGTGTTTCTTAACAAGGGTTCCTTCAGAAGTTGCTAGAAGTTCCTTAAGCAAGTTCCTTTTTTCCCTCTAAAGTTTAGGTGACAACAATAATCTTTTAGGCTATCTGACATTCTTCCCAATAGTCAACAGAGGCATACTGTGAGCTGTGGATAATATTATTATGCAATATTTATAGATCACCAACATATTGCGCAGATCTTTACAAAGTCCAAAGTCATGTCACTAGCTGTCCCTCAAAGGGGCTCACAATGGAATGTACCACCATATTCATATGTCAATAACACAGTCTAAGGACAATTTGGGGGAAAGCCAATTACCTAACTGCAGGTTTTTTGGATTGTGGGAGGAAACTGGAGTACCCAGAGGAGACCCACTGATAGGTATTAAAGCAGGGGTTCCCTGAAGACCATAAACTTATTTCAAGGGCTCCCACCATGTTAACGAGGTTGAGAAAGGATTAATATTTACAGTATCTAATATGTTGTACATCTCAAATTATCACTTATAGGGGCTGCAATGTGTCAGATTTACACCTTAACAACCAGAAAGTGATTTGGGAAAGCATTTGTAAGATTCTTGTAATCCTCATGGTACATTCATTTGTGATTTAACTTTCATTGAAGAAAAAATGCAATTGAATTTCTAGAAACTGAGAAGTTTAGACATATTTTTCCTATATGGATAACACATTTTCCAATACCTTAACCTTTTGTATAAACAACACCCAAGCTATAATATAGTACATTTTTAACATAATATATTTATATATATATATATATATATTGTATGTTGCATTTGTTTTTGACTGCACGTGCCCTGTTAAACCACAATTCAAAACGTTTATATTGAATGTTACAATGACCTTTTTCTATTTATTATTCAATTGTTACCCAGCAATTCAGTTTGAGTCTTATATGCTAAAATGTATAATTTATATAGAGGTCATGACTGTGGCAAGACATAGCTTGGTCAACTTGCTCCCAAGCTAAAACCTACAATCTTTAATTACCCCTACCCCTTCCCAAAAACCTTATCTACCCCACCTATACTCAATAAACACACCAACGTTGCTTAAATGGCCCGCAGGCCTTTTAATAAACAAATATTTTATCATAACAAATCAAATAACATATTAAATGAATAATAACAATATATAAATATTAAATAGAACTATATATAAATATAAATAACTATACAAAACCATTACAAAATGTAAATTACTTTAACTGAACAAATATCATAACAATAACAAAATATAACCAATATAACAACAACAATACTTTAAAGTAGAACTCTGAATACAGTTTTAAGTTGCAGGTCCTCTGAGGGTCCACCACTTCTAACAACCTTGGGCTCTGCACCGTATCAATGAAATTGCTCCCAGCCGCCCATACATCCAGGCCAGGAACACCATACCCCTCCTATTGCAGACCCCCCACCAAGAATTTACCACACCGGGAACTCCACACCTTAGGTGGGTCCCCCAACATAAATATCACCAAAAAACAACCCACTCCCCCGAGGACCTCAACCGCCCAACACTTAAATTGCCAAACAATGCCAAAAATAAAGGGAGGGAGGGCGGGAAAAACTTTCCTCTCTTACTGTCCCTGGTAAAAAGCCTCTATTGTCTCGTTCCTGACCTTTTTATTACCAATTGACCCCTCCTTTCCTTCCTGCCTCGTGTCTCTTCCCCCCCCCCTCCCCCTGTCCCCGTGCTCTGCATGCTCTGCACGCTCTGCACGTGCCATTACCTAATGATTAACCCTCTGCTGTCTCCCTGCCTGTCTGCACTGTCATGCCTGGCCTTCCACTATCCTCCTTTTACTCGCATGTTCCAGGCCTCCCTTTATAATTGTTTGAAAAAAGACTGCGTGGTTCAATAAAATTTATTTCCAGGACTGTCAAGCATCCATATTTTAGTCCTAGTATAACACTAACAAGTTATAGTTACAAAAAATCCCCAAGATGAAAAAACTAAAAGAGATTCGAAAAATAAATAGTCCAAACTGCATTTTTATAACAAGAACCAAAATCTAGATTAGTAAAATGGATGCCTTTCATTGGTAAAAGTT
>NC_092871.1:24200915-24218409 GCF_032062135.1 Pyxicephalus adspersus
TATATATATATATATATATATATATATATAACTTGATAGAATATAAAATCTCTTTTTTCTTAATTATTAATAGAAAATATGACATTCATAATTCAATCTATTCTGTTGCTTGAGCCTATTACAACTAATTTAGTTGTTATATAGTGAAAATGAGTGTCTATGAGAGCATGTGAATTATCTTCTATGACCTTCAATAGGTTTGCTGTTTAAATGTCTCTGTAGTTAAATGCCACCCTGCATAATTACAGTTTTTCTCACATATGTTCGTTTTAATAAGCACTTAAAACATTTATATGCCATTTGTATACATATATTTATGTTAATTGTATAATCGCTGAAACTGAGGGATCAGAACTTCATTAGAACAAGGCACAACACAGGAAAGTAGTTTAAAATGACCATATGACTGATTTTCTATAACTTCTAAGCCAGGGGTTGGAAAACTCCAGCCTTTAGGCCAGATACGGCCTAGCTGGTAGTTCGTTCTGGTGTAATGCCCCCCTGGCTGATTCGGCATAATGCCGGCTGGCAACCCATGGCCCTGGAGCCGTGGGTTGCCTGCGGATCGGCCAGGGGGCTTTAGGAACTATCGGAGCCGCTGGAGCTTCGGAGCCACCCTTTACAGTTGGCCTACTATTTACTCCGGCCGGCATTGATACTTCCAGCGGCGTGGTAAATAGGGAAAGCTCCCTGAAGGTAAATCCCTCTCCTCAACAATGCATACGGTGGAGAGGGATTTCACTTCAGGGGGTGTTCCCTGGAGATGGCCGGAGCCATTGGGGGGGGTCTGACCTAGTGTGCTCCCACCCACCCCATAAATGGCCTAGTGACCATAAAACCTATTCTAACCTACCAAATACAGTATATATAAAACAAGTTAGAACATTTTATATAAGCTTTACACTGCTATTGTAATTTCAAAATTAATTTGTAATATTTCTACATTAATAGCTTTCATTAAATGAATACTTTGTGATCTTTCCATGCTTGCCTTGGCTCATTCATGCACCTCCTGGTATACTGTGACAACACTTTGTCCTGCCTTTAATTGTTCTGCTGCATTGTCACCTTTTCACATTGGCTTCCTGTTTTGTCACTGTCCTAAAAAATGCCATGTAGCTATTGCTGGAGTACATGTATGTAGATAGTACATGGCTCTAAAAAGGCTGCCAGACATCAACTGCATAAAAAGCAAATAAAACTGTATTTTTATATATAATTTAAGCAGATCTATGGCAAAATGTATTTCAGATTACATCTATTTCAAACCTCACTTTACTCATGCTTAGGTCAGTGTAATTCATGTACTCCACAGCATGTCCACAACTAGCTTCTATTTACAGGTAGTCCCAGGGTTACATACGAAATAGGGACTGTAGGTTTGTTCTTAAGTTGAATTTGTATGTTGAAGTCAAAGCAGGTACAATATTTTAATAAATGCAATCAGGACAGATGTTTTTCTCAACATATTAATATTCGTGTGGTGTCAGTTGCTGTAAAAAAACTTAACTGTGAGTTAATCACAAACAAAGCAAAAAAAAAAAAAAAAAAAACTTTATGGAGCCTAGACATTTATTAACTTCTGGAGCAAGCTGTGCTTTGATATGCAAAAGGAAACAACTGCAGAGTTTGTCTTGCTCATTAAACAATTAAATAATAATAAATAAAAAGAGCTTGTAGAACGGCTCAGACATCTTCTGCAAGTCATGTGAACTGACCCCCCCTCCCCATCAAGCCTCTGTCCTGCACATGAGCAAGCAGGGAAGCCCTGTTAGTATCTAATCTAGGAATTGTCCATATATCAGATGTCCTTAGCTCAGGGACTACCTGTATTTGCATTCTGACCATTGCTCTGCTTCCCCATTTCCAAGCCTTAATAATTATTTATTGTCAATGTGTCCCTATTTAGAATTTCTTTCCACGTTCAACCATAGTGACAATGCTTTAAAAAGATATCAGAAGTTATAAACATTCCCGATTCCAACTTAAAACAGAATGTTTGGTTAGTGTTTAAAGTGCTGTTAGCAAATACAAACATGTAGACTTTCATTTCAATAGTGGAGCCAGATGGACTCTGGACTCTGTTGGGCCCATCATAGTGATGGCAATTTGTGATTCCCCCTAGGCACTTCAGATATACATGCAGCTGCTCTGTGCATAGACATGCACTGGTGACATAGAGACCATGGAATATATGCCATATCATTTATTGGGCAGCATTCCCAGTACCATCAATTAGGTACGTGTGCTCAATATAATCACCTGGGCATGTGTGTATTAGAATTAGTGGCACCCAGGAACCACAGTGTACTGATCAAAGGAATATCTAAAGCCTTGAGTTTTGGAAATAGTCAGGTGGAGTTAATATGGTTGGTAGTTTGAGAAGTCAAATCACGAGTTCTTCTTAAAAGCCTTGTAAGCAGTGAATTGTCCTGCAAAATAGGAACACATTCCCACAGCTTCTCTTGACATTTTTTTCAATGCAATCTTGAATCAGCACAGTGAGTAGTATTTTCCATTAGGTTTTGATGCTTATTCCGCCAAAAAAAAAAATTGCCCTTCTCCTTCTTACTTACTTTTAGGTGTCTGTGGAGAACCTGAGGACTGTTAAATAGTGTCCAGATCATATTGGTGCAGCCATGGTCACTAAAATGCTACAAAATCTAATTTAAGGCATCTACTCACTTTTAATTAATCAGTTTGACACTTTATTGGTTTCTGTATACCCAATTGCCCATAAATTTTAAATGAAATGTTTCCTGGATATCCTTATTGTCTTAGCACTTGTTTCAGTCAGGATTTACTAATCTGGTAAATAGAGTCATGAATACAATCAAAAATATTTACAGTGTTGACGCTGTTAAAAGTTTTTAAACCTTATTGAATCTTCTGTTTCAAATTCTCAACACTGAAAACTAACACATCTCTTCTTCCAAGATGCATATAATGGACACTTGTCATTTCGAATTTGTTTCATACACTTGTGGACTTTCTTCTTCTGGAAAAGAAGATCTGAAGTTCATCACCCGAAAATTCTACATTTTACATTGACATGGTTCTGTCAAATATTCAATTTAATATATATATGTATGTAATGTAATATATATATATATATATATGAATATTGACAGAATATACCAATCAAGAATGACCAATGTGCATTCCTTTGGACTTGTCCTCTCCATAGAACAGAATGGCTTTGTATGTATAGCACTCATTTATAGGGATGAGCGAAAATTTCCTCGGGCTTCCGATGGGTCTGCGAAATTTCGGCCAACTGATATTGCGTTATCAGTACAGGAGGATTTCCAGGGCTGCATTCATTCATGCAGCCTTGGGAATCCTTCTGTGTGGATTTCCAGGGCAATAGAGGGTAATTAACCTCTAGTACCCAGTGATCGCAATAGTTTTCCAGGGCTGCATTCATTATTGCTGCTCTGGGAATCCTGTGTGCGATACCCAGCACTAGAGGTTAAATGGGGAGGCGTCATCAGGATTTTCCTTTCCTCAGCCAATCAGACAGCACCAGATGTTTTAAATGGCTTGAGCTGATCAATGAATGCAGCCATGGCTTCATTCGATCTCGACTGGCGAATTTACCCTGACCGTTCTTGCTTACAATTTTGAGAACGTCCAAATTTGTCACGAGATTGAGTCTTAAAAACTCACTCGCTCATCCCTGCTCAGTTATTCATCTGTCACTGGAAATGATCATTCTCAGCAACAACCGTCTGTTTTCTGTACGGGGCTTAAGTCTTTTTATTTGCTATTTAGCTAAACAGGTAACCAACATGGTTTCAAACAATCAAATGCTAAGGTTTGAATCAAACCGCTGTGTTCTAATGACCATTTATTGCTCATTAAGAGTTTCTGGAATTTGATAACTAAATGACTTATAAACTAATTAGCCATCTAAACCAGTTACTTTTAATGAGAAATAAATGGCCAACACAATAACCTTTATGGTATGTATCGTGTGTTGACTAATTATTCATAGCAAGAAATACATAAGGCTTTGTCAGCTAGAGCTGTTTTTATAATTTTTTTAATATATGAGAATACTGAGATAAATGTGGAGGGATATTGAGGCTGGTTGTTTTCGTGGGGGTTATAATGCTGGCAGTGCTTTTTTTCTTCTGTGGACACATCCTAACATTCCATCAATCACACCTCACTACCATTTCGCAAGGAGCCAAATGTTCTTTATCCTGTTGGAATAAATGTGTGTCAAAATTCCAAAACTATTCCATATAAGCCAGGACATTTGTAAACTAAATTATAACAATCATATTACTTCCCTAATTGAAACAAGCAATCTGTTACTATAGGCAAGTGCTCCTGATTTTCTACAAATCTCTTTGTTACCGTATACTTGTAAGTAAGCTTCGAAGACTGCAAGCTGCAAAAGCATGTTTATGCTATGTTTATGCTATCTAAACAGAGTTTTATGTGAACTTTTATAATATAAGTTTTTTTGTTCTAACACAATACACTTTTAGAAAGTAGGAGAAAATTTACTGCACAGCTGTCATTTTTTTTCAAACAAGAAAAGACAATGCTAATCATGCTAAGTATCTTTCCCAAGTGACTGCAAAATCTCCTCTCCGCTGTTGTCCATGGGCTTACTGCCAGTTATAAAAGCACAGCATGCAGTTTAAGACATAATACAAACATTTCAAATTAGAATACTAAACTTGATGCCTTTTCTACTGTCCTTCTCTACAAAAACTTGTAATAACACTAAATTCTCTTTGACAAATTTGTAAAGCCTGGTATGTTCCCTAAAGATGACCAAGCAACAGATTAACCTTTTCATGCCAAGCATGTGAATCCTAAGTAATATTAAAGAGCAGTCAAAGTATTTACAAACCTATTCCAAAAATCACAATTTCTCTCCAGCAATGGACCTAATTTATTAAAGCTATCCAAGGCTGGAGAGGATACACTTTCATCAGTAAAGCTGGGTGATCCAGTAAACCTGGAATGTATTTCTTAAAAGTAATTTGCTATTTGTTAGAAAATGTCTTTAATCCAAGACCAGATCCATTTCAGGTTTGCCAGCTTCACTGATGAAAGTGTATCCTCTCTAGCCTTGGAGAGCTTTAATAAATCAGGCCCAATGGTTTCATCTGCTTTTATCCCATTAGGATAGATCAGTCTTTTTTTAGGCACTGTCTATGGTCAGCATCTACATCCTGGAAGGAAATGTTTGCTTAGAGATGACATAGCCATATTAAGTCTGGTGTCTGGGCAATTTATAAATATCTGACACATTTCAAACCCCTGCTATGAAGCTAAAATATTTTCTTTTGCATCACAGCGAGATAAACTTCTTAAACAAGTAACTACCAATGTTGTAGCAAAAACAATTTTTTTGGGAACATTTAAATTTTATTGTGTTTTTATATTTACTTTAAAATACTTTTGTTTTTTTTTTCTACAAAATAAGACCTGCAAAGGTCTAAATGCTCTTAGGGAGTAATTATTTGTAGACCATGAACAAAGAGAGCTTAATGGTTTATATCATGAAATATACCTTAATTGAATTGTCTCCTCGCTATAGGAGTCGGCAGTCCATATCCGAAGCTCAAATGTCAAGCAGTTAAGCAGTGTTTAGATTGACAATATCCAAGAAAGATTATGTTAATACACTTATAATTTATATATGTGTTTCTTTATCTTCTCCTTTAGTTAAATATCTAGTTTGCCTCCTTGCAATATGAAGTTTGCTGGGTAAATGTCAAACCATATCAAGCCGTTTATAGCGCTAATTAAACAAAGCAAAGGGCAAGCCTGTCGCAACTAAAAGGTGGAAGCCTAAGCCATGTTTAATCCACTGGACTGCACTAAATTGTCAAATCTAAAAACTACCCCTTTATGCAGTACAATATATCTCAGCTTATAATGCATTAGGCTCAGTGCATTAAAATGTAATGATCGCCATTTACCATTATAGGCTTCATTCTATTTTAGCTACGTGACTCTAATTTTAAATTCTTCAACTAAAAATAAGTATCTTGATATTGTTGTGTTAGCCTTGTAAATTAAGAGTGTTTTAGCAATGTACAGTATATGAAAATGTAGATTATCATCTGGAAATGGCTGTCATTGTGCCAAATAACTTGTGCTATACCTTAGCTAATTTATCCTTCTGTCATTGAAGAATGGTTAATCATATTGTTTCATAATATTGGTTTATTCAAACTCAGCTGATGATGATCAAACGCATAGGCAGAGGTTACCTTCAGAAACGATTGGTAGGTTCAGTTCTTCAGCAATATGCAAAGAGTCATGATTACACAATATAAAAACAGTGATAAGCTATAGGTATACCAAGTGAAAGTGAAATGATAAAAAGAGGGAAAGAGAGGCCTTTTTAGGCACTGGGTTTACACAGATAATAACAATAACTTTTTTTCCGGCAGCTGGCTGCAGACACGCTGATCTTTTTCAATTCAACCCAATTCATCTTTACTTTTTCCCATTTTACTCCAAGCCTAAATAATAGGCACATTTATCCATATTACTATCAATTATGAAATTGCAATATGACCAATACCTCTAATACAAACCCTTTTGAATGCATTTAGACATTTTAAACTAAAACAACTTCTTTGAAATTAATACCTGGATATACAATCCTTCCTTTCTCTGGATCATAACATTATGCTTTGGTATGTTATAAACCCATTCAAGGAACCAAACGAATTAGGACCTATCCAAATGGAAGTATATTAGCAACCTAACCAGCACAGGTTTATTCTTTTTGAAAAGTCACTCATCATCAAAAGGAAAATTTTGGGTCCAATAGGCGCTAATATTCCTTGATGAAGCCAAGTTAGGCGAAACGCGTCCGGAGTGAGACTTATGATCCTGGGAACTCAAAACTGTGTGTACAGAAACAAATAGTAGTTCTTGAGTTCACCATGTTATGACTTTTTTTTTCTTCTTGAACAGTACATTTGATATGATTTTCTATGATTACTCTGAATCTTTGAATGATGTATTTTTAAATCATTTGGATAGAAACAAAGTTATTGTTTTAATCTGTGTAAACCCAGTGCCTGAAAAGGCCTCACTTTCCCTCTTTCCACCATTTCCCTATCATTTGATATTTCTAATAATTGTGGTTGGCACTTTTTCAGGTTCACCTGTAAAGAATTCCTAAAGCCGACCTGGTACATTCTTTTCTCTTGTTCTTGTATAAGCTATAGGTATAGGCAGCTGAGAATATTTTGATTTACTAGTATTTTCAGTAAAAATTAAATTTAAGTTTTAACCCTTTTTTTCTAACTCTCAAATTTGTAAATGTGATGGAGGACTTCATTATGGATAGGAAGGTCTATGAGAGTCAACTGTTACAGAAGTCAAGATTTGCACATAGATTTAAGCGGCTTATGTTGCTCTATCAACTGCTACTATGATACTTTTGAAATTTTGGTTTTCAACTGAAGCTAGGCTGGTTTATGTTTTTCCCCCTTTATGCTTAATTGTTTAGATTGAATAGGTTTACAAATATAATGTATATATTTATAAACTGTTTGACACCTATTTTATCACAGCCATTTTTGACCCAAATGTACTTGCTGGAGAAATAAGGTCAATAAATATTTTAGTCTTTCATTAAAAGTTTTTGAAGAACAATACAAAGGAGTATATAAAGAACGTATTAGATAAACACAAGTGCATGTGAATATACCGAAGATGAGGGATGACCCTTTATTAGGGCCAGAAGGGTGAGCAAGACAGTTTGTTACTTTCTTGCTTGGCCATTGCTTAAAGCTCTTCTTATAGAATTTGTTACATTCAGACTGGCACCCTAAACGGAAGAATAATCACTCAAACTGAGAAGTTTAAGCAGAATTTATATAACTTTTATTGTGGAAATAATCTTTCATTGATTATTTGGCAAACATTACAGAAAATTCCTGGTGGCGTAGAATTACTATATTATGTTGGAAGAAAGTAATTTTGTCGGATTAGAACTTCCTTTTGCTGTAGATTTCAAGTGCATTAATCACAATGTCATGGCATAAGAAACATATTCAGCATGCGGTAAACAAACCTTAGCAATACAATAGTATTGTCCAGAAAGACAAGGAAGAATGACACTTTGGTTGTATATAAGAGAGGTGTGCTCTAACATAAGGAAACTTTTTTATGCAGAACATTGGCAAAACTCGCAATTCTGATGGAATGCTATATATGAGTCTGTTCCAAAAGCTATTTATCTCTATACAAGGGCAGATATTTACTGCAGCTCGGGTAGAAACTAGCTTTCCATTATAAATAAAAAAATGTTAAGTGCCTTTGTGTATATATGTGTCCCTTAAGCAGAATTGGACAGGGGAGTTATACTTTTTTTTCCTCTAGGCCAGCTGGCTTGTGCTGCCATCCCCCTGGCCAGCCTTTGCTGCTGACACCCATACACCACTTGCTTCTGTGTTTCCAGCCCTATATATAAATTGTGCCATACAGGTAGTCCCCAGGTTACATACGAGATAGAGACTGTATGTTTGTTTTTAAGTTGAATTTGTATATTGTACATGTACATTAATATATTAAATGCAATTAGGACAGATGTTTGTCTCAACATAATATTAGGCAGCATGGTGTCAGTATAAAATCCTTACTGTGACAAAAACAAAGCAAACAAAAAAACTTTATGGAGCCTAGTCATTCAATATTCAAGGTTCTGGAACAAGCTGTGCTTTGACATGCAAAAAGAAACAACTGCAGAGTTTGTCTGGGTCATTAAAGAGTTATAAAAGTTTGCAGGTGAGCTCAGTCTAAAGCTACGTACACACGGCAGATTTTTATCGCCCGATAATCGGCATCGGCCAATTATCGGGCGAAAATCTTCCGTGTGTACAGTCGGTGTCCTCCATCGTCGTGAAAGGATCGTGAAAGATCCTTTCCAACGACAAAAATTGCAAGTGTGTACGCAGCTTAAGATGTGTTTAGCAAAAGATTTCTTCTGCAAGTCAAGAGAACCCCCCCCCCCCCATCAAGCCTCCATCCTGCACACAAGCTAAAAGGGAAGGCCTGTTAATTTCTAGGAGTCGTCTGTAAGTGGAATCTCCTTAACCTGGGGACTACTTGTACTAGATAGGGCAGTAGGTTTCTGCTATCTAAACTAATCTAAACTAACTATCTAAATCTAAAATTTTTTTTGCTGGCATTATCCTTGTTTCATGCTAAATTGTCCATCCACCCTTCCTAAACTCACCATGCCGAATCTTTTGGGAGGCAGTGAAAGGGACTGGGATCTCTACACAGAAGCAGTCGATGCTAGTCTATTGGTAATTTGTGTGTATGCTCCCTCACACATCCATACTTTTGCTTTTACATGAATTTAACTGAGATTTGGGAACAGGAATACAAGATTACACAAGATTAGACAGGATGCCACGATGGGTCTGATTTATTAATGCTTTCCAAGGCTGGAGGGAATACATTTTCCACAGTGAAGCTTGGTTATCCAGCATACCTGGAATGTATATCATCAAAGTAATTTGCTATTTTTTAGCAAATGTGTTTAATTGTGGACCAGATCCAGTCCTGGTTTGCTGGATCACCCAAGTTTACTGAAGAAAGTTAATCCTCTCCAACCTTGGAGAGCTTTCATAAATCTGCCCAATGTATTTAAAATTGTACAATGAAAGACAATAAACAATAAGATAAAAAACAGAGAAAAACCTTAAAAGAAAGTAAGGTATTTTCAACTGTACATATCTCCAGTAGTTGTTTCATAACACAATGAACTATTCAAGGTGAAAGACTCCTTGGAGATACGGGATCACAGGACTATTCAAGAAGGAATGAAGAAAAAGGGGATGCAAGTGTACAACTGACACTCCCAATAGACTTAAGCTGCGTACACACGTGCAATTCTTGTCTTTGGAAATGATCTTTCATGATCCTTTCCAATGATAAGAACCGCACGATGCATGAACGAGTGCATACAGCACCGTTCTGCTCTATGGAGAGGGGAGGGGAAGAGCGACAGAGTGGCACCCTGCTCTTCCTTTCCTTGCATTAGGATCGCTCTTTGTTCATCGTCCGTGGATCCACCAGGATGGATCCATGGACGATGAACTACCCGGGCTGTACACATGCCAGATTCTCACCCGATATCTGCCCTGAGCCGATTATCGGGCGAGAAAAAATTTGACGTGTGTAGGTAGCTTTAGTGTAAAGGATCCCTCACAAACAGACAATGTAAAAAGAAAGTCCAAGGCCACCTATATTTTTAAAAAACAATATTAAAAGACCCAGGAAATGTGAAATCTATCCAGGACTGACAAACTTGTAAAAATGTATTTAATGATCCAGTACTGTAAGTTTCTTATTGGTTAATGTGTCAAGTAAGACTAAGTTAAGTAAGTTAAGTTAAGTGTTAAGTAAGACTGCCAGAGGGGGTTCCGGTTTCAGGCTCATGATTTAATTGGCATGAAAAAAAATGATGCCCAGAACTGTTGAGTTCAGAAGCAGTCCGACCCTATGTGAAACACTAAACATTTGCAGGCACATCCATGTAAGCAAAGTGGGGAATAGGAGAGATAATTCAAAGAAAGGAATAATAGAATCAAGTTTTCTCCTTCCTACACAATGTTGCAGAGGGACGAGAAGGAAACTGAATGACAGGCATAGGATTTCCAAAATGTTGAGCATGGCATAAGAGAAAGCAGGGACTGAAAGTACCAGGGGCTGCCCCTAAATTAGATATATCATAGCTCTATTTGACAGAATTGAGATACAAAGATAAAATCCCTCTCCTTACAGGTTTCACAGTCAGGTCTGTGATGGTAGATATAAATATATATTGCCTTCAATATGTTCTTGTTTTGCTTCAGAGTCTCCTCAGTATGTGAGTATGTCTAAAACAACACGAGTTGTCAATCTAACCAGTATTTAATTTCTTTCCTTCTTTTTCTTTATTGTATTTATCAAAGGATCTTTGTTAATAAATAAACCGTAAATACAAGAAAAAGGCAAATTCTTTCTTAAAAATAGATCAGGTTTTTCTTTGCATATAAATACATAATGCAATGTCAAGAAACTAATTTACAGAGAGAAGCTGTAGAGGGCCTTGCTTAGTGGAGCATGAAGTTCGGATTTCTAAACACAGCTACGTGACTGATTTTATTTCCACATAGTCCTGCTTCATGTCAGGTTGTTGCACTTTAGCAGAAAAATAAGGAACTTCTGGAAAGAATGTAACTTTTTGGTTAGTAACATTGGACGAAAGAAACTGATGATGCCGGAGACAAAAATGTTTGCTGGAGCATACAAATTAGTAATAGAAATTATTTATTAATTTTATTATTTAAAGTGTAGACAACCCTTTTATTTAAAGTAAAAATTTTGTTTGTTAGTGTTTTTTTTTTAGTGCAACACCCTTTTTTCTTTTTTAAAAAAAACGGGTGCAGCTTCGCCCCTTTAATTCTTGATTGTCTAGGTGACCAAGAATGAATAGTGCAGAGCCTCCTATGATACCTACTCATCCCAGGAGGGGCTTGACTGCTCCACATTGGGTGATGTAGGAAAAAGAATGAAGAAGAAGAGAGAAAAAGATGTTGACGCCTTTCACTCCATCTGTTCCGGGCCAAGGACAGATACTGAAACAACACGGGACCCAATGGAAGAAACCTCCCGACGGACAGACTAGTCTGTGGGATTTGTTGTGATTTTATTGTTTTTGGTTTATTTCCGCTTTAAAATAGGAAGGTACAATGTATTTATAATAACACCTGCATTTCTTCTATAAAAAAAAAAGTTTAAATTAAAAACATGTTACGAAATAAACTGCATACATATTTTTCTAAGAATACAGGTAGCCCATTTTGACTTGATTACAAACCTAGAGCACAAAATAGGGTCATCACATGGATAACATTCCAAACCATAATCAATAGAAATGACAATAAAACTAGCATGAACAAATATGTCCAAATATATCCCGTGTGTTATTTTCAAAATACTTTTATAAAATGAAAAAACATAAAATCACATGGGCTCGGCCCACCTATCATTTTGCCCCCTTTTTACAGGTTAATATTTTTTGTACTTTTAAGTTGCATTTCAAATGATCTTTCATGCATGATTGTTGATTGCCATTAAATGGTGCTGTGTCTTCATGCAAAGCTTATAAGAAACTGTTTAATAACATATGGCAGGAGTTTTGCTATAAACATTGCATGAGGATACAACACCATCTACTTGAGTGACAAGCACAGGGACTGCTGAAATATTTAACAGTATGGTCTGTATATAAGAACCTTTTCAGAAGGAACATTCGACCACAAACAAGATTCAAAATCATGTCTTGCAGTTCCAGAGGCATCTACCTAACAACCAAAGGGGTTTATATATAAAAAAAAAAAATCTGTTTACACTCTATGGGATCCATTCATAAAACAGGGAATCTAACGTTCTGTCAAATATCCCCAGGTGGGAATCAAATACTGTCATTGAAACACATAGGACCTGGATCTTGTAGATTCCTACAAGAGAATGTTTGAGGGAATATCTGATTCCCTGTTTTATGAACAAAGCCCTATAATATATTGGAGAATAAAACCTTAAAGCAATAAAATTTGCTGATTTTCTCTAGTTTTCATCACACATTCTCACTGGCTAACCAATTTCTTATTAGGGATGAGCAAGAATACCTCTGACATTTTCTCAAAAATTTCCTTGAACTTCTGATGGGTCCGCAAAATGTCGGTGAACTCATTGCCCTCATTTAACTTCTAGTGCCCGGTGATCACGCACAAGATTCACACGGCCGCATTGCAGCCTCGGTACTCTTCCTGTTAGTGTGAGTCCCGCGGCTGTGCTCATCATGAATAAATGCAGCTGTGGCAATCATCCTGTGATGATTCCCACTGCTGCATTTATTGATGAGCCCAAGTACTCACACTGTCAGTGTGAGTCCCGCTGCTGTGCTCAGCAATGAATGCAGCCGTGGGAATCATCACAGAATGATTCCCACGGCTGCATTCATTCATGATGAGCACAGCCGCAGGACTCCTGTGTTCTTGGATAGAAAATTTCTATCTAAGAACACATACTACAGGGCTGCAAGAGCAATCGGGAGCGAAGCTGTGTGATCTGCTCCCCTGATTGCTCTTACAGGTCCCAAAAAATTCTATCTCAATGGCCGAATTTACACAGGCTGTTCTTGCTTACATGTTCGCCGCTTACATATTCGCCGCAGGATCGAATTTTAAAATTTCACTCGCTAATCCCTTTTTCTTATTGCTTTTTCTATTCTTGTCTTCAGATCCTCATTGCATCCTTATTGTTGAATCTGGCTATGCAAAGAAACAATCATGTTCTATACTTTTGTTGCTACTCTTTTCCAAGCCCACTTTAGGCAGTAGCGAACGCGTGGGAGCCTGCATAGCATGGCCTCATTTAACACCGGCTACAGTCAATCTATAAGTGCTGAAAAGGTAGCTAAACCCAGCTTTGAAGAACTGTATAAGATTAAAAAATGATTCTGTCATTCAATCTGAATATCTGAACAGTATTACTAAGAGTAGATACTAAAAGTGCCTCTGTATACTTCTGACTATAGGCTACTTAAATCTACCTTTCACAATGAAAGTCCCTGAATTGGCCAATATGATACTTTCATTGGACAGATAGTTGATACAGAATAAAGCAAAGGTTAGTGTTTGCCTAAAGTCTTTTTGGATTTTTAATAATAGCTGGAGTGTAATTTCTCATTTTTGCACAATTTCACAGACTGACTTTACTTATCTGGTTGCTCTTTCAACCCTACTTTGAAAACAGTTCTATAACAGCATAAAAAAAAAAATCTTACAGCATTGCTAGATATTTGCATCTTTCTGTCTCTACGTTTGTTTTTTCCAAAGCCTTTAAGAAGATTTCACTTTATCAAACTACAGTATAAACCAATTCTGCACAGTTCTATGGAAAATAAAGGAATTGCATTCCGCTCCATTTACTACATTAAATTACTGCGGGTTTACATGACATACATTATAAGTAACTGCACACTGGAAGCTACATGAAACAGAGACCACTAGCACAATAAACAGGTGTTGTAGGAGTCAGATCTATAATTATTCTACCAAAATAACTACTGCAGATGTACTTAACATTGCAGGAATTATGCTTTAAAGACAAATTGTACCATTAAAAAGCAGCTAATACCCTGTTGCCTATGAAACAGACCTAGTGCCCAAAATAAATTCAGACTTTATTGAAATCAATAGCTGATTGGGGTTTCCATATCACTTCTGAAATGTGGTTATTAGAGAACTAGTCACTTATTAACAAGCCAATGATAGCATGGTGACAAAGGGTAGCTATAGTTATTAAATAACAGTTGGACAACCAGACAACTAAAACATCAGCTAGGCAGTCAGTAGACTTGTATTCTTGTATGCTGTGATCATTCCAAGGTTTTTTAGTTCAAATTTAGCTTTTCCAAGCAGGTCTTCTCAAGTATAGATACTTCATAGGAACCATAAAGGCTAAGTATACTTTTATAGAAAGCATACTTTCCTTGTTTGTCTACATCCTCTTTGACCTTCAATAGGCCATCCTTGTCCTCATCCAGTGAGGGAACTTACAAGGTTCTTGCAGTTATGCTCCATCACGATGTTGGCATCCAACCAGCCTGACTCTTCCTGCTGTCTGTGCTTACATTGTCAATCACTTCTACTGAACCATCATCAACGGCAGTAAATGCTCTAGAGCCAAGTCCCCAAAAATCTATAGGGATCAATGGTGCAGGAAGTAAACCTGGGCATGATGGTTATACCAACATGAGGCTACTGTTGCAATACCTTAGTAAGTATGCAGCTGGGGCAGAGAAATGTGTGAGTTAATAGTCACTTTGTGTTCATCATTTAGAGGCTATTCACACCTATCTATAAGCTGATAGAGATTGTGCATGTTTGAGTTTTGTCCAATATGGTGGGCTGGCCAGCTTACTAAAATACATGTGGAATATATGTACATTTAATAAACCACGGTGAGCCAAACTGGTGTGAATGAGCTCCTAACCCTGGTTTTTGGATGACAGCCATAAACGGGTATTGTTTGGCCACCAAAAACTTGAGTTTCTTCCTTAATGCCAATTGGTTGATTTAGTAACCCATGCTACAATCACAAATCTTTCAGGAATATTAAAAGTAAGGTATCTTTAATAAAATGTCCAGGCATACCCAAAGTAGTACACAATTTGAATTTTAATAAAGAGATTTGGGTCCTCTAGATCTATATTCCACAAGGAATAACAAATATTTAAATTTGCAAGAAAAATACGACAATTAATGTGCAGGTGCAATGCTAACCATATCCCAGTAAAAACAGTTGTTAAGTCAGCCTTCTTGGTCAACTAAACATTTAAGAAAAGTTAACTAAAAGCTAGATTTAAAAGAAGGTAGGTTCAGAACACATATATAGGGAGTTTATTACATCTTGTTTTTATTTTATTCTAATTGCAGAATGCTTGGCCACAGAATGAAGTGGACACTTCAGACACATCTACCCCTTTGGATGAAACATTGCTTGTCATCTAACAGCCAAAGCAAAAATAAGATTTGGAGTATTATTAAAGATCTCACCCTCGTTGGGTTCATTGAGAGTGAACTGTACCTTCTATTGCTGCTCACCATTCTAGACCTAAAACTAAATGTTTCCATTTAGCACAATCCGAAACAATCATCTTCAGATAATGAGCACTTTCAGCAGCACAGGAATGTTGATTAGCCTGACAACAGTCTCAGTTACCTTGGACATCAGTATTCACAATGGACTGATGGCCTGGCACATTAACAACAATGTAACTTTAAACCAGAGCCTGCCTACATCGGATCCAGCCAATGTGTCTGAGAAGAATGAAAAATTCCACCCAACACTTGACAAGAACTGGTCTGCTCTTTTGACTTTAATTATCATTATTTTAACAATAGGAGGGAACATTCTGGTCATTATGGCTGTATCTTTGGAGAAAAAACTTCAAAACGCAACAAATTTCTTCCTTATGTCACTGGCTGTGGCGGATATGCTGGTGGGGATTTTAGTAATGCCAGTTTCTCTCGTCACAATTCTGTACGGTAAGTTTTTTTGTTGCAGTTTAGTATTTATCTGCTTTCTTTTTGCATTCTATTTTGTATAATTATGATTAAATATGATTCTAAACTTGTTTTTTGCTACTTAATATCAGTGAAAGCGTCTCCATTTTTCATTAGTGGTGCCAAGCAGAAGTATAGCCAATTTTTTTGTTAAGATATGAGTTGTCCAATTGAGTGTAAAGTCTAACCTGACATCTGAAAATATTACTCATTCTATTGGGAAAAATATACATTTTACTGATATCTCTGTCCATCTGGAGGTATTTACATACATTTTCTATTTTGGCGGCTTAGTTGGGTCTTCAACTAGACACACACATGCAATACCAACCCAACAGGGATTCAAACCCTCTCAACTCTTTAAAACTGTACTAAAAAGTTTAGGGTTTGGATACAATTTACCCATTCTATATAGTACAAACAATTAGGGCTACAGGTACATCTTAAAGAGCACCTGTGTCCAGACTATGGACATTGACATATTTACATATTCTGGTGTATATTTTTGTATAAAAAATATTTTAAAAGTTTACAAAAAAGGAAGAATGCCACCGTTACGGATAACAAAACCGATCATTGGTGTCGGTGGTAACTGAACAGTACTAAGACAGACTGCTTCATTTAAAACGGCACAGCTTTTATTGCCTAAATTGAGCTCCTTTTTCTCCACTGGTGTCAGTATTTGTCTGAAATACCTTGAAGGCAGAGTTAGCAGATGGTTATGTGTCTTAAGAGAGTGTACTATGCTTGTATCAGAGACATCAGCTAAAATAATAACCATTCATTTTTGCTGCTTTCTTTCAATAATGAAAAATCTGACTGATCAAATGATTTGTCTTTTTGTTCCTTCCTGCCTAGGACATATTATATAAAAAGACGCTTCAAACAAAACACATAATGTAATTAACTAATGAGCTAAGTTTCAATCATTATCTGCTTTTTATAGTTGTCTGTATTCTTTATAAAAAAATGTTGCTCCAGTTTAGCTTTTAGGCTTTATGGTGCCATTGCACACTCCAAGACCTACATTTATGGCTTCTGATGTACAGCATGGGTCAGGATTATAGCTGATGTTAGCTAATGCAATTAACTTTGACAGTAGACACTATCACATTTTCATTTGCTGCTGATTGCAAATCTTTGTACAACTTCCAAAGAAGAGTTATTATAAGAAAGACAAGCATTAATATTGCCTTGGAAGAACTTAATGTTCTTGCATAAGCATTGAAAGGATTATGGCCTTTTGGGCTTGACGTGATTGGCTTTGCTTGAATTTCCATTACCAACCACAAGGGATTTTACTGGCAAACATTCTATTCCCTGTGAGATGTCTGAGCATGAAAGTTAACTTGTTTAGTATTTTTTGTAGATAAAAT
>NC_092871.1:24218733-24237120 GCF_032062135.1 Pyxicephalus adspersus
GAGAGGTAATTACCATTGAAAACATATGGGCCTGGAAGATTCTCCACCAGAGAACGATTGATGAATGTCAGATTCACCACTGTCTAAGTAGACCCAATGGGCCTGATTTATAAAAGCTCTCCAAGGCTGGAGAGGATACAGTTTCATTGGTGAAGCTGGGTGACACGGCAAACCTGGAATGAATTTGTTAGCAAATGTTTTCAGTCCTGGGCCAAATCCATTCTAGGTTTTCTGGATCACCCAGGTTCATGAATCAAAGTGTATTCTCTACACTCGTGGAGAGCTTTATTAAATCAAGCCCAATATGTTGCTGTACCACCCCATTTGTGATCCCTTGTGCATCATCATTCAAGCCACAAGTGGAAAAAATAATAGACAAATCAGGCTGTACTGCTTTGTACAGTGCTATACATTTACCAAAAGCGATCTTGTTAGATTGAGAGTTTGCCAAAGCTGCATCTGGCATCTGAATTGAAAAACATGCAAAAATCTCAAATAAAGCAGTTTACACAAGTATTTCAGCAATATATACATTTATTTTGCTGTTTGCCAACTCTAATGGCAAGAATGATCAATCTGTAAAACTCTGTTGACTTCCAAAGGCTTTACAGTTAAAGCAAAATCATGGTCATTAAAGTCATGTTCTGCTTAAACTGTACCTAAACTTAAATGTTTTACTTTACATAAAAAAGTAGATGACCCTTTTCTTTAAAGTAAAAAATATTTCTTTTTAAAAAAACACCCTTAAAAAAAAAAAAGAAAAAAAAAGGGTGCAGCGCCTCCCTTTCCTATCTTAATCGCCACAGAGAGCGCAAAGCCTCCACGGATGCATGGCGTAGGTATCCCAGGAGGCTTTGTGCTCTCTGCAGAAATCTTGGCTGCTTCTTCAAAAGAAGCCTTTACTTTATTGAAAAAAAAAAGTCTTCAATCAGCATGGCAAAAAGAACACATGGAGCTCCGATCTAATTGACGGGATTCCCAGAACATACCAGCTTCCTATGTGGGTGCTGGGACTCAATAAACTCCCACACACCTCTAGGGGAGTTATGTCATCCCAACCTGGCCAATCAAGATGGACAAAGATTGCAACATGGAGGAGAAGATGGTGGCACCAGCAATAGAACAAAGACTGGTAAGTATAACAGGGTTTAGGTACACTTTAAAACAATATGAGGGCTGCCCATCTTTATGCAAATCAAGTTTTCTGGCTTCCATGTATTTCCCGTGATACTTTGAGGTTCAGACTTGAAATAAGTATGTTTCTAATTTATAACTTGTTCTAGGTCAGCATCTGACAAATAACCAGACACAGCCAGGTATTTAACATTCTTAGAGATCAGCAATGGCAGCCTCATATTTATCTTATTGCAAGTTTCCTTGAAACCTCTGATTAACAACTCAGCACAACAAAAAGCTTTTAAAATACTTAGGTTGCCGGTAGATATTTTGATAAATGTAACTTGCTTTGGCTTGTGTTACAAGCTCATTTTTCATTCAATATTTTCCTAAATGGTGTCATTATATTTCATAGACACTTAAAAATAAGGGAGTACTTCTGAATAAGCTAACAGATGACAGGGTGTGTAAAACCAATATACAAAAATCCTTCCTGTCATCCATTTATTTATAATTAAATGATGTATTGGCTGTGAACCGGGTTTGTTGGATATGACATTTTTCATTGGCTAGATGGATTATTGTGTTAGGCTGCTTTTCTTCCTGAAATAATTAACTGTTTCTATTAAAACATAAATACATAAAAATGTAAAAAGTAAAAAAAGGTCCAGAATACATTATGGCGATTAAAAGGTCATTCTGTCACATAATGACATACTGTATAATGAGAGTACTTTACACGTCTGATTATAGGTGAATTCCAATACATGAGCTCCATGATGATACTGGACAATTGTTCTTAAATCCAAAATATTGACAGATAATAAAAAAGGAATAAATGCGGCCATGTGTTTCTTTTAAAATCTAAAAATCAGCAAATGTAATTTTAAAAGCAAATAGTGTAAAAAGTGATCTGTCACCATACTAAATATTCATGAGCATACCTATGAAAAAGTGCCATAGAAACTGCCTCCTGAAGTGTGCTAGGATTATGTTTTCCTAGACCCCCATAGCTTTCACTGGTTCTCCCTGCTGAGGTCCATTTCATTACAGGACATAGTAATTACGTAAAAGTTAGCAGGAGTCAAAAAAAGAAGAAAAAACAAATCTCAGTATCAGTTGTGCAGTAATGATAATTTTTAAAGGGGAACTCTAAAAATTTGACCAGGCAGGTACAAAAGGACAGGCAATGACCTTGCTGCAATAAATAAATCTTACCTGTCTTATTGCAATTTTTAAAATACACTCACCTGTCCCTGTTCTATTTTGGGTGCCATCTTCTTTCTTCTATTTTTCCTGAAGAGAGTTTATTTGGTCCCAGCAGCCCCAGGGGATATCCAAATGTATTTTTTATTGCAATAGGGACATCTCGTGTCCCTTTCTGCAATAAAGACTTGTCTCAACGCTGATTTTGAAGCATTTTTGGTTAAGCTTTAATCTTTAGGTGAAAAGGTGAAAAGTAGCTCTGAATGTCTGGATCAGCACATGTCATGCAGCTCATCTCTCAAGTTGCTGGGAAGGTCCAACACAATGGGCCTGATTTATTAAACCTCTCCAAGGCTGGAGAGGATACCTTTTCACCATTGAAGCTGGGTGATCCCGCTAACCTGGAATGGATCTGTTCCAGATTTCAAAAAATTTGCTAGCAAATAGCAAATGACTTTGAAGAAATCCATTCCAGGTTTGCTGGATCACCCAGCTTCAATGATGAAAGTGTATCCTCTCCAGTCTTGGAGAGGTTTATTAAATCAGGACCAATGTAACTGAATAACATAAAATAAAAGAATGCACACCCATGCCCATATGAAGTGTCTTCAAGTCTTGGCGAGAAAGTAACAAGTAAATCACTGTAGCAAGCTGTGAGGCTACAGATTTTACAAACATATTAGACAATACAATATAAAAATAGGCAGAGAACCTGCTTTTGGTGGTAAGGCTACAATGGGTTAAGACACTTAGGTCAGAGGTGTAAGCAAATTGTTTCTAAGCCAAGCATTAACGGGATGAAAATTGCCCTTTGTCATGCATGATGAACCAATGTGCAGGAACTGTCTTGATAGCATTTCCTCTAATGACATACAATATTTTAATAAATAAATGGGAGAAAGGAAACATTTCAAAAAAAATCTTAGAGGAATATCAGTATAATGAGTTATAATGATAATCTTTATAAGATTTTAGAACAGAGAATTTAGCTAAAAGTTTAGCTAAACATGGCTATGAACATCGAATGGTCTTTCCAAATCCTACCTTTTTGTACTTATAGTTTGCTTATTTATTTTTTTATTGAATACAATTTTTATTGGCTGCTGGAATTATTCTGTACTTTTTACATTTCTTTTTCTTTCCGGACTAGCACAATTTTGCAACCATAACCCCAGCCTCTAATTTGACATGACAACTCAAATTGTTATTTAAGAGGATGGGCATGTAACCAAAATACCATTCCTTACTTCTGAAGACTGAGAAATAAATGCCATATTATTTTACTAATGGTCAGCCAAAGCTTTCATCCCTCATCCAGTAGAAGTGTATTTATTTTCAATAAATAAATGTTCTGATATGCCGCATTAAGTAATAAATGACCTCATATTTATATCATATTTAGCTTTTAAGAGCTGTCATAGATGTTTAATTTATACACATTAAAACAAAAAGATATATATATATATATATATATATATATATGATATAATTTGTGCTATATATTTGGTGCTGTTCAACAGAACTGGTTGCTGTAGTCAACATCAGCACAACATTTGTTTCAGTTTTCAGCAGTCATTCTAAAATTTTAGAAAGCTGAATACTTTTGTACTTTTAGCTTTAGATGCTTGGAAGGAGTCAGTGGAAAAAGAAATGGTTAGATGGGTGGAATAAAAAAATTGCACTTACAAAAGCTGACACGCAGAAGACAAATTCCCTTGACCTAATTGAGGTCATTGAGCTGTAGACTTTTGTCATTAATATCAATTTTCAGAAGCACCTGGAGAAAAAAATCAGTAGCAATTTTTTCATTACATTCAGGAAGATATAAATTGTTGGTAGCATCCATTGCCCATGGGTTAATATAAGGTCCTATTATGAACTTTTAGCTAGAGACATAGCACAAATCTAGGAGCTCTGAAATAGTAGTAAAGAATAGAGTTTTGATATAAAAGTATGATATAAAACATAGTATAAGCAGGCACAAAAACAAAGCATGGTGTAATAAAAGTGGAAAAGAATTCAAAATTCACTGATAATGTATTTATTGATTAAAAATAAAAAATAGCTGATTTCTTATCCTCATAGAGGCCCAACAAAAATATATATTTTCCAAGGCCAGATTTCTCAATAGAAATTCAGATTCCCAAAGGTGACTCATTCATTCATACATCATCCTGCTGTCAGGAATAGTATACCCAAAGATTCCAGAGTACTTGTCATTGCAATCAGCATGAACACCCACTGTGCTTATTTGTTGGTGTAATACTGCACTGTGAATCTCCCATTCTCAGTATAAACACCTACAACCAAACTACAAGCAGAAAAGGGTAAGAGCTATATTTTTTTTTCTAGTTATCAGTCCTGTAAAATCCTGGCGTAACCCCAGCTTTGGTGTACTTTTGGTAGCTATAATGTTTAATTTTGCTATTGCAATACTTATTGCAGAACTTTTATTAAAAAAAAAAGACATACTTTTATAGGTGGAACCCATTAATCCCTCTGGGATCCTAGTCAAATAGGTCCAGTGACATCCCATCTTCTTTCTTTTTCCTGGCACAGACCAAACACTGGGCACTGCCATCTTCCATCTTTGACAGACGTAACCTGATCTTTCACTGTACAAGCGCGAGGATAGAAGATGGACGTTCCTGTAAATGTAAAAATAATGTGCAGATCTCTGCACTTTTTTTTTTGCATTGGAGGAAAGCCCCTTCTGTGCATGTCAGAGTTCGGTGTATGCAGAAGGAGCAGCCCAAATCATCCTGGGATACTTCATGTATGTATCCCAGGAGGCAACGGGTTTCCCATTCAGTTTTTACTTCTGTGGCAGTAAAGATTGAAAGGGAAGGGTCCTCTCTTTCAAATTATTTTTTTTAATTATATAAAAGGGTTATTTTCCCCTTGATATAATGTTAAAATGTCAATTGTAGATCCATTTATTGACAAGCTGATTGGTGAAGGAAGGAAAGCAAACTGGTGTTACTTTTCAACTGTGCTGTAGACTTCATTTGAGTCTCATTACTTCCTTTGTGATGTAATATGAGTAAAAAGTAGAGCAAAAAGAAGAGTCAAACCTGTAATTCTACCAACTATTGACAAACATATTCCAAATACATATTTATAGTATAGCTGTAATTTGTGATATGAATGTATTCATAATGGCATGTTAATTTATTTACAAGTCCATTTATTTTTTTTCACCTAGCCAACAACAAGATAAAAGAATGGAATGGCATCTTTAATATAAATTTAGATCTATTTTTGTTGCAGTTCACTGCCTTTAGGTATCAAATTTTGCCGGAGATGTCATTTTGCAACCAGCTTACTAAGTACATTACAAGTAATAAGACACCTAAAATTACACTAATGCTGGAAATTGTGAATTTAAATCTAGTTTTAGCAGAAGCATACAAATATTAGGATACTTAAATGTGGTTCTAGTGAATTTCTTTAGGACAAATTGTTCAATCCCTGTTCTGAATCAGTCATCTTGCATTTGATGTATTCGACACAGCCAACTGATATGAGTCAATAGCTATAGCCATGGGCTGCATTTTAAAATAATGTACTTTGTCTTCCCATAGTACTGAACAAGTTTAACAGATTCTAAGGTGTTTGATAAATTATTTTAGTGGTGTTCACTTTGAGAGATCAGGAAGTTTAGGCTGCAAAATAATATTAAAAATCATCCTAAGCATAACAAATGTAGATGACTTCCTCTGTTATGCTGCCGATATATCTTCCTAAGTGTTGCTTTAGGCCTTATTCAAGGGAATGGAAATTGCTTAAATGCTATGTACTTTAGATGGGTTATAAATCAACTGAAAATGTCCTATGCATATTAATAACATATTATTTAATCCTTTTGGGTTTAAGGAGACCTAAATAAATCACCCAAAGTCCAGAGTGGAAGACTAAACAGAGCTGTAGTATGGCAGATGGAATGGTAATCAGTACAATGTTCTCACATTGGAAAGTGTCATTGGAGATCATCCCTTGACATATGTTTTACAGCTGTGTCAATAGTATGCTTTAAATGCTTAATTTTATTTTTTTTATTTTGTAATAATATAAAGTGCACATATTGCAATAGGACACAATGAACCTGATTTACCAAAGCAACACAGAGGAAGATAGACTACATAGGAGAATCTGGGTGATCCAGCAAACCTGGAAAGGATCGAGTCCAGGATAAAAACATTTGCCAGATAATAGCAGAATAATTTTAATAAATATATTCTAGGTTTGCTGGATTGATGGATCACAAAGGTTCACCCATGTTAGTATACCTTCTCCAGTCTTTGATAAATCAGGCCCAGCGTGAATTAGTGCTTGTCATAAAATTTGAAAAGTGACGTTGTACCTTGTGAATACAGCTTTCTTCTGCTAGACAGAACCACCATGCCCTCAGGAGATAGTGAAAGTAATGGATGACAGGCATTGGTGAATTTAAACTAAATTGTTTTTGTAGGTATGTATCCATTTTTATTATAAAATATTTCCGCACAATATAAATAATTTGACCGCTAGAAAGTAGTTTCCTTAAGCACTGTCTTTTAATCTATCATGATCTACAAAAATACACTCACTACTTTTATATTTGTATATATTATTTTGAAGGAGAAAATAAACTGCATCCATTTGGTTTTTATTATGAATTTAATAAGAACTAATTATATCCATGTGAAAAATAAACAATTAACAAAATAATTCATATATTGGAAGACCTATAGGTTATAAGCACAAGCAAGTTAAAATACCCCCAGCTAGTAACTGGTAATTTAAAATCAGCCTGGCAATATTAGCATATAAGGATCTCTTACAATGTACATGTCCACAATTACAGAATAAGTTTCCCCAAAGTCTTTAAATATTTTGGCCACTTGTGCCCCCACCTTAGGGGAACACAATTTAGGTCCAATGTCAATTTTCTAGCATCTGGCGTGCTTGGGTTTTATCAATAGTATTAAACATTATTTTAAAGCCCCAACATATGACACAGCTCTGTTGATTAAATAGCAACTGCAAATTTAAGGAGAAGCAAAGGACCCTGCCAAATAAATTTACAATCTAAAGGATGAATTCCACATATGCAGAACATATGACAGTAGGCAGATTCCATTATAAATCATTTATGACTCATGTTTCTAATGGCAAGAGTGTGTTATACACTTTACATGGGGACAGTGCCATCTACTGGTGTGATCTGAGCATAAAGACAGATTATTTTTTATAATGGCATTTTGAGGGGAAAATTTATTGGTTTATACCTATGTATATATGGTAATGATAAAAAGTCATGATCTACTGACAGAGAAGCCAGCCCAGAATAGAGAGTCTTACAGTCTGAAGGTAAATGCTTGTGCACCATGTGTGAAACTCCATAGAGAAAGTTTGATACAGGAATGTAAGGCCCAGATCTATGTCAATATTCCCCAGACACCAATCCGTCGATCTATGCCGCAGTCTTCGCCTATAGCAGCCACTGCTCAACCTTGGGAGACTGGTTGTTGCCCCCATGACTTGGTGCTCAAAGGATGATGTCTGCAGCCGACCTGGCGCCCACTAAATGCAGAGTACAGAGCCACGCATGCAGAGTAAAAGACAGGAATCCAAAAACTATGGTGCAACTATTAGGTGCAACTATTAGGGTACTGATCCTGCAACCCCAGTGCTACCGTGAGCACAGCCGCCGGGGGAATAGTGAGGTATCGCTTGGGTACTTACGTCTGGAGGATGCCTCCTAACAGAATGGTTAGACAATACAGGCTCCAGGACAGAGCAGTGGGGCTCAAAGTGTCTCTACCAGGAAGCAGCTACAAAGCCTTAAGAATGACCAATAACCACACTTCCAGATAACTTTTGGTGGAACACAATCTACTTCCACATGTCAGAGCCTTGAATGGGACCCAGTGTATTCTTTGGTCCTGAGTAACAGACCTAATAGAGGATCCCTAGGTCCTCCAGTGATAAAATGCTATGTGTGGTGTGTTGTGTTACTAGGGGTATAGTTGGGCAGACATGCGTGGGCACGCCGTGCCCTCACTTTTTTCGGGAATGAGGCATTTACAATCAATGATGCACATGCGTGCTTGCCATGGACACTACTGTGCCCCCTCTTCTTTTTTTTTGACCACACCGCTGGGGTTACTAGACCATCCAGCGTAAGGGATTGCTGACAAGAAATAGAAGAGACTATTGGGGATATCTAGCTGTTTCCAGCAGGGTTGTGCTTACTATAATGATATTTATGGGACATTGAGTAAAGGGTCAAGGTGGCAGCACCAAGTATCTATTTTCCTTTATGGCCTTCTTTAGAAATATATGACTATATTTACTGAGAGAGTAATAGGGGCAAAGGGAGAAGAGGATGATATATTATTTCTCATCTGATTTTAATTTGCATTTGCTATGTATCATCTCAGCCTTCCGAACTTACCATTCCATATCCTCAACTTTTACAGTAAATCAGTCTTTAATTGTTTGAATTGATTTGTAGCATTAAAACTTCTCTTTTTATTCTATATTCTGACTGTGCCTCCTGCTGTGCCCTGTCTTGGCTTTTTCTCCACTGCAGTTGTTAATGCTGTCACAAGAAACTGCCTACAAGTGACTGACAGGACTAGATCCTTTTTTGTTCAACTGCTCCGCAGAAGTGTGCTCCCTCTGCCATGAAACCAGAGAAATAATATTTCAGAAGGGAATTTCTACCCAATGTGAAATGAATTTTAAATAGGAAAAAAACATTTGGACTTATATATGTGACCTTGCTATATTCTACTGTTGTTTTATACAACTCCCAAAGCAATGGTTGAAACTAACAATAATGAAATGATACAAATATGACTGTCTTTCATAAAATGTAGCAGTTTAGAAAAGAACCATGCTTAAAGTGAACCTTTGAAACCCCTGTAGAGAAAAGTCACAGGTTCACTTAATCACGCTCCTTCACACCATCCCAATGATGCTTATACACCCCCTGGCATCAATTAGCAAATCACTTCTCTTGGAGGACATTCATTCAGCTGTTTTACTTTGTTGCAAAAACAACAAAAAAACACAAATATCAGACAAAACTATTTTAATTATCAGCTGAACATTCTGGCATTGTAATACCTCTAAATAATTTGATGGCATGTTGTAATTAACAACACATGTTTTGTTCAGACCAACTAGGTGAAAAAATGATGGAATCAGTTAACAAGGATAAAAAAATTATAGAATCAACCTAAAGAATTCCAGTAATTTGTTGCACCTTTTACACCAGTTTGAGTTCTTTGAGGCATACTGACTTTACTAATGAAAAACAAAATTCTTCATCGATAATGTTTTAGCTTACTTGTATAGTAGTTGACAGTAGGGATGAGCGAGCGAAATTTTAAAATTCGATCTTGTGGCGAATCGGGCCCTTTTTCACTTACCGAACATGTAAGCGAGAACGGCCTGTGTAAATTCAGACGTCGAGAACAAATTTTTTGGCACCTGCAAGAGCAATGAGGGGAGCGGAGCCCTGTCGTACGTGTTCTTGGATAGAGATAGAGAGTCCTGTGATGATTCCCACGGCTGCTTTTATTGATGAGCACAGCCGCGGGTCTCACACTGACAGGAGGAGTACCGCGGCTGCATTCATTAATGCAGCAGCAGTACTCCTCCTGTAATGATTTCCTCAATCTTCCGATGAGTCCACGAAGTTGGTTCGCCAAAAATGTTTTGAACCGCTGACAGCTCCACTCCCCTGATTGCTCTTGCAGGCCCTGTAGTATGTGTTCTTGGATTCAGATTCTCTATTCAAAAACACAGGAGTCCTGTGGCTGTGCTCATCATGAATAGAATGAATGCAGCTGTAGAATTTATCCTGTGATGATTCCCACGGCTGTATTCATTGATGAGCACAGCCGCGGGACTAGCAGGAGGACACTAGCACGACACTAGCAGGAGGAGTATCGTGCCTGCATTCATGAATGCAGCCATGGTACTCCTTCTGTAATGATTGCCTCAATCTTCCGATGGGTCCGCAAAATTGGTTCGGCAAAATTTTGCGGACCCATTGGAAGTTCGAGGAAATTTTCGCCAGAATGTCAGAGGCATTCTCGCTCATCCCTAGTTGACAGATCAGCTTTGTTACGTGGAGTCTTGTCATGGACCACTTTTTCAAGTGCACCATGAATTTTCAATCAGATTGGGATCTCCAATGCTAGCTGTCCATGTGAAAAAGTTAATATGTCTTTCCTTGAGAAAAGCATATTACCTCTTGCTCTTTAGAAAAATGCATTATCGTCCTGAAAAATTACTTCATCATCAACAAACCTATGTTCAATTGATGGATTAAGGAAAGTGTCCAAGTTTACCTTTACCGTAGAGATAATTTAATAATAATGGCCATTTTTCATGGTCCTTTACCTGACATGTAACTCCATATCATTAAAGAGGCTGGAAATGTGCATGTTTTGTTTAGACTGTCATCTTTATATTTGCTCAAATGATTGCGTTTATCTACTATTTATCTGCACCATTCTGCTCTTAAGTATCCAGTACTTCTGAGGATTAAGGAATATTTGACTTTTTCCCTTTGTTCCCAATACACAACTCTGTATGCAATGCTGTATTTAGAGATTGATTTTCTCTTGGTATATGTGGATGATGGCACTTATTTTCATAAACCCTACTACCAAATTATTTTTAGTAATGCCAGTACTGTAATGTGTTCTCTGCATGATTTATTTCTATCCTTACAACCTGTCATTAAAGGTAAAGGAGAGATGGTTTCATGTTTCCTAACAATAGAGAACATTTTGGCTCCTCCGATCATCCACTGCAATTCCTTTCCCTTACAGTTCTCTTGGTAAAATAAACAAGAAAGGTCCAGATAAGGACAGGAGAAGGCAGCAACATTATGAAAAAAATAACATAATTTATTATTGTTAAAGCTTGGTTCTGCCTTCATTTAACCATGCTATCTTAGGCACTGGCTGATGTGACATAATGGATAATGCCTGGGTGCCTAAGACCCCATTGTTAAAGCCGAGCATTGTAATCTTAGCAGCAAGAGGGCTCAGTGGTTAGCACTCTGGCCTTTGCAGCGCTTGGTCCCAGGTTTGAATCTCAGCCAGGACATTATCTGCATGGAGTTTGCAGGTTCTCCCGTGTTTGTGTGGGTTTCCTTCCACATTCCAAAAACATGCAGTTAGGTAAATTGGCTCCCCCCCAATTGACCTTAGATTTTATTAGAGACATTGGATTGTGAGCCTCTTTGAGGGACAGCTAGTGACATGATTATGAACTTTGTAAAGCACTGCATAACATGTTGGCGCTATAATAATACTGGGTAATAATAATAATTAATAATGGAGATAAAAGAAAAGTACACAGCTCATTGTAAGCTTCATCCAGGCCAATTTTGAGCTGGTAACTAAGGCTAAATAGATTATTATTATTATTATTATTATTAAGACCATTCCAGAGAGTCGGGGCAGCTCTAAAGAAGTCTTGTATCCGTGCGTGTGATGAGGTTATGAGTGAGGAAGTCATTAGTAGGTCATTGGAGGAGCGGAGAGAGCGGCAGAGAAGGATGTACCATGTGGTTATTCTTTGTACCCTTTAGGTCTACCTAGGACTTGGCTACCCATTACCACTAGGTATAGGTTATGGTGACCTATTGCCTAAATAGCCCATACAAATAGGTTCTGCAAGTAACCATTGTTTTACAACTAGATGTTCGCCTTCAAAAACTTTTTCTACCCTTTTTTGTTTTGGAACAGACTGTTAATGATCTTTTCTGTGGGTTATACATAAAATGCCTCCAGACGGATTTGCCCTATTTGAAATGCAAACATACAGACTAAGAAGCCCCAATACTCACATTGACTTTCACACAAGACCTTGCATTACAATACAATATTAATGAAGATATGGTATAGGCTTTTCTAGAAATAAAATGTTTTAGGATAATGAAACATGGAGAGTGTTCTGCTACCTTTTACTTTGCACACAAGCAAGAATACGCCTTCGGTTTCTGTGGTAAAACACTTTCACTTCCAAAATAGAAACAGCTGGGTTTTGTTCTAAAAGTATCCAGAAGACACTGGAGAGAAAAAAAAAGGAAAATAGAAGAAACATTTCCCAAAGGTATCTTCATTATTCTGAATCTATGCATAGTTTAGCAAATCCTTAATTAGTGTAATACTATTTTAGTATCCCAAGCCTCCAACTAAGCTGGTAATGTCACTGACAAATTAAATGAATAAACAGTCAGTGCACAAAAAAGTGTATTATGCATCCTATTTTATCCAATAAGCTGTGCTAATGTCCCAGAATGATACCTTTAAGTAGTTTACACATATGGCTCCAGCAGTGTGCACAGGCTTTGGGGACGTGGCATCCTGAACTTTATAATTAAATCCACCAACTGCTAAACAGCATTGCACATGGTTTAGAAAGGAAATACATAGGTAAAACTTTACTCTTAGTTAAAGTGGCAGCTTTTTTTTCTTTCAAATATTCTAAGACCACAACACTTATTTCAAGCCAGTCCTTGTTCCAGTGCCCCCTATTATATTGGCAACATTGTAAGCCTGCTTTACATCTGTGTGGTGCAGAATCATATGTTTTATTGTGTGGAGTACCGTATGGTGACGCTGGTAACAAATGTTGAATTTTGAATGGCACCTTGATGTACCTTGCTGACCGACCTGTGGTTCAAAGCATTGCAGTGTACATGTAAACAAGAAAAAGTGCAAGCATTTTGTTTCATGTGTTCATGCTATAGGCAGCACCATGTAAATGGATAGGCATTTAGACTCAACTGCACATCACAGCACGGTGCAATGAGCCTGATTTATTAAAGCTCTTCAAGGCCGGAGCGGATACACTTTCATCAGTGAAGCTGGGTGATCCAGCAAACTAGGAATGTATTTCTTCAAAGTCATTTGCTATTTGTTAGCAAATGATTGAAATCCTGGACTAGATCCATTCCAGGTTTGCTGAACCACCCAGCTTCACCGATGAAAGTGTATTCTCTCCAACCTTGGAGAACTTTAATAAATCAGGCCCGATGTATCTTTTTCAGCCACATTAATGTGAACCCAGCCATAAATGAAACTAAAGCCACTGATTTAATTGTGTTCCAAAGGGATCATCAAGGCATGCTTGCAAAAGTGGCTTAGATGGCACCCTCCTCAGTTGTAAGGATGAATTCTCCTTTAATCAAGTGCTCAAATAAATTCTTCCTAGGCATATAATAGAGAGGAGAGAACTAAAAAAAATTGCTACTGCCTTAAAGCGGAAGTAAACACACCTCTCTTCTTCCAGTACCAACAACCTCACCTGGTCTTTGTCTGTCTTTGCCCATCGTGATTGGCCAGGCTGCATTGCATTTGAGAGTTTATTCATTTCTAGCAGCTAGCTATGCTGGGATTATACACTAAGCAGTGCATTTGCAGCTCAGTGTACATTCAACAAAAGGTTTCAAACAGACAGGTTCATTTATGTTATTGCAGAAGAGATATAGCATGCTCCTCCTGTGCAGAATTGTTTGTTCCTTGGGTTAAGTTCTGCAATAACAGCTCAGTATATCAGCATAGGAAGTAAAATTATACTCTAATACTCATTTTTTGAATTACCTGTCTGTCATTGTTCTTACATATTTATAATATTATTTATATTAAGCTGATTGCATCCACATACAGAAAACTGATATACTACAAGAACAATCAGCAGCACAGTGCTGAGACAATATATAGAAGAACATATATATGTGTATCATATATATATATATATATATATATTTACAAGATACACAAAAGAAAATGAATGGCCACACACTGTGAATTCCTATAGGACTCTTCAATAAAGCTTGGTGGGAAAACATGCTTCAAAGAGTAAAGAGAGGGAGAATCCATCAATCCCATTACATTGCAGGAAAGTATCATCTGCTTTGCAGAACAGGGAATTAGATATAGGTGAACAATTAAGTGTATTCCTTGTGGATGTGGATAGTGATTTTTTTAGATAGCATACCAATTGCAATACTAGCCCAAAAACACAGATACAGTAAAGATTAAAATGTGAATTTCTTTCCAAAATCTAGCCACTGGATCATTATAAGGGATAGTCTACGGGCTTTCGTCTTATGCTAAGGTCATTAACGTCAGATGGAGTTGTTTCTGATATCATTCCAAATTCTGTCAATAATTACATTAAACCTGGAGCTGACCTTCATTCAACCTGCTTCAGGTGGGCTTTGCATAACCATAGACTTGTTTGGTCCTAATGTATCTATTAAAGTGATAATATCGAAGAAGACGCGAATATTGGACTGTTCTGTGATCAATTGATAATTATCTCATGCCTGTTAGCGCCATATATAAATTGTAAAAGTGCAGAAATTATAAAACAAATGTATTTAATCACTTGCCTTCCTACATAGCACAGAAATATGGCTGTAACATTTATTCCTGCTGGAATACAATGCTTTTTAGTTGAAAACATAACAGATTTGGTGATTTGTTGGAGAATTTACTAGCGTAATGAATTGTAAAGCTTTTGTTTAAAGTCCTCTCTTGGGACCGTATGACTCGTCTACACAGCTCCCGAAATCAAATCATTTCATCATGCCCAGTAAGGTATAAAATAAAAGTTTTAGAGTAGAAAATCCTTCATCTCAGCATCAGCTTACTCTTAAAGTTGAACTAGCTCCAGCCACATATCTTCAATTTTAACTACTTACTGTCAATTACAACTTTTAAATGTTAGCAATAGTAATATTTGCTTATTTGAAATAAAAGGAAGCCAAAATGAAACAGGCTACAGCAAAACCTTTGGGATAAAAGGCAGCAACATGTTAGGAAAGTCTGTGGTACATGGTCTGCCATTTCCCATGTACAGTTTGCCCCTTAGTAAAGTTGGGTGGAATGGAGAAATTCTGACCTGGATCAAATCCGTTCAAGAAATTTATCTTGATTCAGAAATTCCAAGTTGGGATTTGTATTTCTTAATAAGCTGTAATCTACCTGTCATGGATAGGTATATTAAGGCCCAGCCAACCGGTCTACAGGACATTGACAACTGTTGTCATCTTCCAGCCAGATTGGCTTGTCATTAACAGATTTGGTTGGGTTCAACCAATCGGTTGAGGGACAATAACATGTGTCATCATGCGCCAGCCAGCTTGGCATGTCGTTAACAGGTATGGTAGGGCTCAACCAGTCCAACCACAGGGCCATGACAGCTATCATTGTCTAGCAGCTAAAAAGGCTGGCTCCAAATAAATAGGAATACATCAAATGAGAACTTGCTCAAATTCTAAATTCCAATCCAAAATCAAAAGAGCTCTGATTCAAGTCGGAATTCACTCTGCGTGGAACTATTTGGCCACCACTACCCCTTAGTCGATCTGGTGATTTGATCATGTGATTTCATGACAGTGGTAGGCAGGTGATGCTATATTGGAGACCCTAAGAAAATGCTGATGATGTACTCAGCTTTGGGGCATAATTTCTACCAACACAATAAAGCCCAATTAAAAAGCAAAGCATATTTCAGATATTTTTTAAAACTGATTTTTCAGTACATACCAATGTGGCAAATCTGAGTTACTCATTTAAATGTACTTCTACTTTAAGCTGCTTTAAATTCAGGCAATCTGGCATTGTGTTTAGCAAGTAGCAAGTCCATCAGCAAAGAGACAGATGCATTAAGCTTCTCCATATTCTAAAATAAAATGGCTTAGTTATGCATGAAACTATCTTGGGTTGTTGTCATGTAAAAAGTATTTGAAGTGCACTTCAACATTGGATATGAATAGATTACCAAACAAGTTTATTGACCTCTTATGTATTTTCAGTTTGCTTCTCTCTGTCAAATTTCATATTATCCAAACAGCATCGTAAAAGAAAAGTTAAATGTGATTACAGGAATCACATATTTGGAGTTTTGATTACATTGTTTACCTAAACATAATTTTAATATGACTTTTCAATTTTTAAATGCGTATTCTTCCAAATTTTTGGTTTTATATTTGTATTACATACATTTTTTATTTATATGAAAATGTAATATAATTTATTGTCCTTAGATATGGTGACTTAAAGTTTTTCTATTTTTCTTCTTCATGTTCTCTTGGAGATCTTCCAGTAACACTTTCTTTCCTTACTAATTCCTTTTGGTTACACTTCATATTGTATCTATTAAGAAGCAGTATTGTCATCCTAAAACATTCATCCTAAAACTACGTAATTCCATTACGTAGAGATGGTATTTTGAAGGTTATAAAAAGAACTAAACATGATTTATTTATTTGTTCTCCAAAATCTACTCAGTTCAGTTCAAGGACCTTTTGACCTAACTGGTTCAAAAATTCTCCTTTTGAGTGTCCTAAACTTTAACACTAAAAGACTAAAGAAGAGACTAAAATAAAAAATCTGGTCTCCAAAGACCATCTACAGCAGCTAACTCTCCATAACTGCAATGGTCTAAGAAGAAATGTGTTAACTAAAAAGGAGGAAGGTGTAAAGTGTATGTAGAGACATGTAGGTGACATATAGGTGATAACAGTAAGCAAAGATGATGATGAGCTTTTTCTGACATCTTGAATCATCTATTATAACTCTTAGGAGGAGTGACATAACTATCGAAGCTCAAAACACTAAAAGGGGGGTGGACCATATGGCAGATGGTCAAGATGTACAATAGAATTATTGCTTGCTAGTTCTCTTCTTGTCCCCTGTCGTTCATTCTTGGACCAGGGCATAATGACATAACCCGAAAGACTCACACATTTTAATTGATTTAATCCCATAGAAACAAACTGAATTTTACTTAAACTACTCTGAGCCTGTTTATTCGGGAATTACCTTTTCATTATTTAAGATAACAAAATTATTACAAACATTGCAACAAGTTTTTTGAAAATTAATAAAAAGGTTTTTATGAATTTTACACCTTTTTTGTGCTACTTTAAAAAAAAACTAGGTAGAAATAAAAACAAATATTAATGGTAAATAAATAGATCCTAATAAAATATAGCAGAAAAATAATAGCTATAAAGGGCAAAAGGGGAAGAAGTTTTTTTAGAACTAATTTAGGGTAATGTAAATTTATTAAGGTGTTTTAAAACAATACATTTTTAAAAAAATATATAATTTCATTCTTTTTTTGCTTGTTAGCCTAATAGTTGTTAGGTCTTTAACTGATGTCATATGCAGATAGGAAACATCTTTGATCCTAATTGTTTTTGCTAAATCACAACTACATGTTATCTGCAAGTGTTACTTTAAATATGAGCCTAAAATCAAATGTTTTTAGGAAATTTCTGTTATGTTTAAAATGATCAAGTGAATAATAGGTGCATTACTGTTCACAAGTTGACTGAGTCCAAACTGTATTGGGCTGATTTAATGAAGCTCTCCAAGACTGGGAAAAATAGTCCATCATTGGAGAACATAGATGATTTGGCAAACCTGGAATGTATCATTTCAGCTAATAGCAAATGATTTTGCCAGCTAATAGCAAATGATTTTGAAGAAATCTTTTCCATTTGTTGGATCACCCAGCTTCTTTCATGATAGTCTATCTTCTCCAGTCTGGGAGAACGTTAATAAATCAGGTTCAAAGTGTGAAAGAACAGTAAAACACAAACACTGTGTAGCCCTGTAAAGCATAAAGCAAATCCGACATATGATATGAGTTAACTCCCCTAGCGCTAATGCCGAGTGTGACTCGGGGTTGACTTTACTTGCAAAAAGCGATAATCCCAAATCACACTGGGGGTAGCTTTAAGCTAAAAAAAAACCCATTTACTTTCCTTCCTCCGTGACGTCAGTGCGGGCGGAGTGGCCGGAAATTAAAATCATTTTGTATTGGATTTAATACAAAATAGCTGTATTGAGTCCAATACAAAGAAATCTTCATATAATATATTATTATATATATATTATTATTTATATATATAACTATATATATGCTACTGTATGAAAATACATTTCCATGCAAAAAAATTGTAACACTTTTTGCACCGAAATTTGGACAGAATTAGAATGCTAGGGAGGTTAAAGTGGCTGCCACTATATA
>NC_092871.1:24237240-24271711 GCF_032062135.1 Pyxicephalus adspersus
CTGAAAAAACTTTTACATTCCTTTTAAAGAATACCAGGTATAAAAGAATTATCGGGGGATTCTACTAATCATCCAAAAAATATTTGTTCAGCTGCCATCTAAAAACAATATAATAATATGGATATGATTATTAAACAGTTAGGGTAATGATAATAGAGATCTGCATGTCAAGGGCTACTTGTTGTGCATTGGCTTTAATAAAGGGATAAATGCCTGGGAATGGTGCACTGTTGAATATTTTCCAGAGGTCTGAAAATTAGAGAGAGCATTTAGAGCCTAAATTTGCAGAATTAAGAAACCCATTTCCCCAAATACTGATTATGCTTTTCATTATTTTAGACAACAAAGAGGAACAGCGGGCAGCCAAGGCCAAAAACACAAATGCAGTTAATTTTGCAGACAGAGGCAGCAAGTTTATTTATAACTGCAGAGCACCAGAAACACAATACATAAACCTTTTTAATTAATTGTGAAAAAATGATGTTTGGATCCTAGCAGTCTGTCCTTTATCTAGTGCAGGCGTCTTTTGTTTTTTTTTTTTTGTTTTTTTATTTTAATGAATTTGTTTCTTGCGTTTCACTTTTATATTACAAAACACTGTAGTGTACAAGGACCTATTCACATCATTTGCAGCCCCCAAAGGCAATTACAGTCTATTACATCCACAGAATCATTCCTTTTCATTTTAAGCCCCATTAGGCAGAAGCCAGTTAACCCACTATTATGTTCTGTAGAATAAAACAAAGCACCCAGAGCAAATCCACAACACAATATAGGATTATACAAACCTTTTTGGTTTTCCGTTACCTTTGAATCTGGGACTCCTGCAAGAAGTCAGTATTAGCCACTGCATCCTATGAATTGGTAATCAGATAATCCAATTAGTAGTATTAATTTGCCTTTTTACCATATTTTCTTTGTATACTTTTTCAGGGTCACTGCTACTATGAGACAAGTTGTGCTGTTTACCACAAAAGAAAGACTAAAGTAGAAAATCAATTGTGGCAAATAGGGCCAAAAATAATATTCCTATATCCAAAAAATTGCAGAGCCATTGTGATAAACTGTGAACCCCAGTGAGATCTCTGATCGCTGGAAGACTTAAATCCTAACAGAAAAGAAATACTTTAGGAAGAAACTGTGTGGTTGTGCCATGCTGTTACTACTGCTTAGAAAAAAAGCATGGTACTTTTACTAAGCATTTCGATATGCTGTACAAATGAATTCTAGGACCTTAAGTTAGTACAGTACAACAGAACTAGATAACAGTTTCTTTTGTAATTAAAAAAAATGAAGACGAAAACCTAGTCAATTAAAAAAATTACCATCTCATTCTAAGGAGATAAAGCTTTGTCAATGAAGTTGAGTTGGCCTTGGTGATTGAAGTTGAGTTGGCCACCATGACCTGACTTTTATGAATGGTATATTAATACCTGTTTTTCTTTATAAGTATGCAATTTTGTTAAGTTTATTATGTACTTTAATATGTACTGTATTTTGTTAAGTTTATTAAAGACTCTCCCACATTTACACTACTAGAAAGAGTTTTGCCATCCGTACGGCTGGATGTTCCATTAGACACAGTGAGGTTTTACTATACGTGACTGTGAAAAAGAGCCAGCTTTTCCCCTAGAAGCACTGTCCAGCCAAATTTTAGAAGTCTATGTTTTTATAAGTTAAAATACACATGGCCACAGATTAAGCTAGCATGAACACATCGCAATGGAACACCAACTTGTGAAAGCAGACACTTTGCAGTATAGTTCAGCTCGGGATCATTGTATATCTACAGAAAACAAATCAACAATTTTCTAGGACGGTAAAGTCTGCATTAGGAAGCGAATGATGTTAAAAAAAATATATGAGCAAATTTTACAATGTCCCACAAGGATCACATCCTTCCCCCTTATCTTCCCCTTTATCTTAATGTACATGATCACAAATACAAAAAAGTACCCCAAAGCCTTTCCTTAATCCCCAATATGGATGTCTGTACCTCCTTCCTCTAGAAACCAATACAGGGCCATACTTACCTTAATTAGCGGCTGTAGCCTCCTGCAATGCCTAGAACCCAGCTGATAAAAGTCAAGTGCCAGGCCATTCATACTGTATACTGTGTGAACATCCGACATAAATGAAAAAGATTTACCCATATTGCAGGAGAAATGTCCAATTGAAGTCTATGGGTGGTAAGCACACAATTAGATACAGCCCTGCACTAGATTTTAACAGGGAAAAGTGTTCGTAGGTGACCATGGTTAGGTATGAGCGAGCAAGTTTTTAAAACTCGATCTCGCGGTGACTTCGGTCGTTCTCGCTTACCGTATTTTAAGCAAGAACGCTAATGTAAACGTTGAATTTAATTTTTTTTTTTTAAGTGTGCGAACCGCAGCACTAGAGGTTAATTAACCTCTAGTGCAGGGGATCACACATCTCAATGAATGTGGCTGAGGCAGCCGCATTCATCGAGAATATCCCCAGGACTAACTAGAGGTTAATTAACCTCTAGTGTCGGGCATCACACATCTTCTCAATTAATTAACCTCTAGTGCTAGGGATCACACATCTTCTCAATGAATGTGGCCCGAGGCAGCCGCATTCATTGAGAATATCCCTGGGACTAGAGGTTAATAACCTCTAGTGCCCCGGGGATTGCAAATAAATAAAAAATTCCTCGATCTTCTGATGGTTTCACGATATCGCCGGTTCGACGAAATTTCCATCTGAAGTTTGAGGAAATTTTCGCTCATCCTTAACCATGGTGCAGTGGTGCACAGGCAACAAAACAGCTATATGCAAGTGGTTGTAAAGTTGCTGGAACCAAAAAGAAAGAATGCCACATTGCTGGGAAAGACCTACATTTCTTTAATGTTCATATTACGGGGTGACTGAGGGGAAGATTCAGGACACAGTGATATATTAATTTTTTAAACACAAGACATGAAAAACATTGGAAAGCTGGTATGTGATACAAATAAGCCTCCTATCTAATGCTAGGGATTGTCATTGGCTCATTCATGCAAGCATACTTAGATCTGGTGCAGGCAATTCTCTGCACAGGTTGGGCAAGCAGTTTTTAAGCTGTGAATTACCTATAGATAACCCCCATCCTGTCATTTTCTATTCAAAAGGACAGCATTTCACCAGACTGTAGCTATTTTACATGTGTTTATTACTACATTTTAAAAAAAGGAATTATGCTAATTAACTGGAATTATTTGGAATTATTTCTCATACCCTTAGCCACTGATGCAGTAGATGATTTGCATAACCTTATTGGTTGTCCTTGGGTGACGAAAAACCATTTGATCATTGGATGCCTTGGAATTAACTACAAGCAAATAATGCCTGTTTTAAGGGGTCAGTTTGCACCAAATTTTGATTATAATAGGTTTGCACCACATTAAATTAATTATCATTATAAATATACTTACATCTTTTGCAAGCCTGCAATATTTGAAAATAATTGCTATACTGCAGTTCAGCATTTATTAAAACAATTCAAAACTTTTTGCTAATATAAATTGTATATCATATACTAAGAAATATCATGTGTTCCTATTTTGCTTCGGGAAATAAATATGCATTCAGCAACAGTGAAGAAATTCAATTATTTTGGCTTAATTGAGGACATGATTGACAGAACTTAATCAGCTGTTCTGTGACCTAGGTGAGTCAGTGAGTACTAATTGTTAGTGGTTTTTATCCATAGTCCTTACTAAAAATGGAACACAATAATGTGAAAATTGTTTTGCTGCATTTTTGATAAACATTCCAAAATAATTTGAGTGGCGAATTTTACCATAATTATGCATGCTTAGGCTTATTATCTGCCATTCTTAGACAGAAAACTTACTGGCAGAAATATGGTCTAAAGGCAGATAGTCTGGTGTACCACTTGGGATAAGATTTGGGTTCACTTCTTCTATGAGATCAAGGCAAATCTTGTGGGTTCCAGATTCACAGTTCCTTTAAATTTACAGGATTTTTGAAATAAGACCAGCAGATGTAGAATAGCCAACTAGGGGGCTTTGGGATAAGCCAGTACCCTCACTATTAAGGAGTGACACAAAGCAGCCATATTGTTAGTAGAGTAGTAGCAGCTGCTGTAGAAAAAGACTAGGCAAAGTTGACAGGAAAATGGTATTTTCACTCCGAATTAATAAGTCATTGGGCACTCAACCCCTTTTCTGCTTTTTTGTATGTGTGTATATGTACATGAAGGTATGGGCAACATGGTGGCTCAGTGGTTAGCACTTTGGGATTTGCACCACTAGGTCCCATGCTCAAATCTCGGCCAGGACACATCTACATGGGGTTTGAAGGTTCTCCCCATGTTTGCGTGGGTTTCCCCCGGTTTCCTCCCACATTCCAAAAACATGCAGTTAGGCTAAAACTGTATTAAAGACACATGACTACTTCTGACCATTGCACAATGTACACTTCATACGCCCAACCTTTGTATGTTTTGTTTTCTCGGTTGTATGTAACATACTCCTTAGCCCTATATCAATGGACTGTAGGTTTGTTTTTAGTTGGTTATTAAAAATATATTCTTTGTTTCAAGTTGCAAAGCTTCTCATTTTCATTTGCTTCATGGGTGATATTATGAGGTTTGCTTTTTTCTTATAACTATTATTTATAGTAATAGAGCCATTTTAGGGCTTTCAAGATGCATTTACTTAACTTCTTCATTCGAGCTTAAAAAAAAAACATAGGAACATAGGCTCTTAACCTTACATTAAGCATGGGATAAGTTAAAATAATTAAAATGAAAAATATATAATTTAATCACTATCTTTATAGTAAAAATATAAGATAGTAGGGATGAGCGAGCAAATTTATTAAATTCAGTCTCGCAGGCGAATTGGGTCGTTCTCGCTTACCAAACATGTAGGCGAGAATAGCCTTTGTAAATTTGGTCGGCGAGACCGAATTTTTGGGACCTGCAAGACCAATCAGGGGAGCTGTCAGCTCCGCTTCCCTTATTGTATTGCAACCCTGTAGTATGTGTTCCTGAATAGAAACTGCAAAATTTCGCAGACCCATCGGAACTTCGAGGAAATTTTCGTAAGAATGCCAGAGGCATTCTCCCTCATTCCTATAAGTTAGACATACATCCGTTAGCCATATTATTAGTGGTTAAACTGTTAGTCTGCTGGCCTGTTATTGTTTGATGAAAAATCATGTGTCGGTACTAAAACTACCTAAAAAAGCCTTTAAGTTGAATTGAAATTTATTACATTGGGGTGCTGCTTGTGTATGTATGCCATGTGATTAGTAAAAGAGAAAAATACATTTTCCAGCCAAACATGTGTTGTTAGCATATGCTGACGCTAAGACTGTCCAAAAAATTCATGTTGTTCTGTAAGACCACATACAACACATTATATTATTATTGGTGTATTTAAAAAAAGGCAAACAAACATATTTTTGCATTGATTCATGTCCCAAATGGCAGTATCCAACTTATTTTGCTTTTATCCAACAGTAGTTAGCCTACAATTGACAAGTATTTAATAGCAGGATTCAACCACTTACAATCTAATAGGTTTTTGTGTTCATTTTAAATTTTCAAGATTTCAATCAGGACTCACTGAACCCCTGAAATCAAACCCAGATAGATTCACCCATCCTTTATTCACAACTATACTTAGGTATATTTAAAAAGGACAATGCAGTTACATGCTGTGCCTTGCATGGGTAACAATTCAAACCTAAATTCAAACATCAGGTATGAAAACACATATTTAAAGCCTACAACATATGACACTGCAAGGCATATTTGTTCTTGGAACATATTATAGCTGTGGAGCATTAGGTCGCTCATTAAAAAGTAGAGCTACAATGCAAAAAAAGGCCAGCTTAGGGCTCCTCATACATCATAATTCCTTATTAGCATTGTAAAGACAGTTTCTGGGTGCTATTTAAAACTAATTGCACTATATTGCATCTATATATGTGAATTCCCTATTGGTAACAACAAAACTATTGTTATATGCCTGTCTCCACTATTTTGCATTGCTGTTTATATCTCGGCATAAAGTACACAATTCCACAAAAAAGACTAAAACATACTCCTAAGTATGCTAAATAATCTACTATTGAACTGCTAAGCAAAAGTAAGGTGTACAGTAAAATGTTAATCAAATAAACAAAGCGATGACTAGGTTGGGCAGACCTAACAATTCATTGGCGGAGAATGGTTGATGAATTCAGTTCACTAAACTAAACCTTTTTATGATAAAATGTATGTATTAGGAGATGCTTATCTGGCACGATCCTGCGTTGTGCACATCGTATTTTACCCTGTGTATTCTCTTCGGCAGTGTTGCTGCAGCAAGGAGATAAAGGAATTAGTTGTCTGCCTTCTTTTTAGCAGCCTAAAGCATACCCAACACCTGTGCCTGTTGTAGTGTTAGGCTGGGCTTACCTGCCCGGAGTTTATCTATTGGATTTACTGCTGTTATTATTATTACACAGTATTTATATAGCGCCATCATATTACGCAGCGCTTTACAAAGTCCACAGTCGTGTCTCCAACTGTCCCTCAAAGGAGCTCACAATCTAATGTCCCTACCATAGGTATATGTCATTAGTGTATGACTAGAACAAGGTTTTTAGCATACAATGGTGGAGTGACATGCGTATACAGTTGAAAATAAAATTTCCTTTTAATGGGATGTTGCCTATACCGGTTACTTATATAGAGACAAAAAAAAACGAAAAAGGTAACTTATATAATCCCGTTTTACCCAATATGTAAGTTACATTATTCAGATACCTTATTTTATTTGTATCAAATGATTTACATCACCTGATATATGTGATGACTATCATATATTAAGTAGGTGACCTGTGTCCAATACCAATCCTATTGGTTGACTATTGGACCCTGGGTATGAAGGTCCTAGCATAACCATTCTGTACTTTCGATTATTGTATCATTGTATTCTGAGAGACTAGTTTCACTAATTACAATCCAGATTTATGCCTAAAAGGCAAAAGAAGGCAACCGTGTGCTGGAACTAGCCTCTTGACGTTGAGCGGGGACTTGCTATAGACGAAGAGTGTCTGGTTAGATTAAAGTACTAATGAGCACTGATCCTGGATCAGTGCCTTACACCTTAGGCCAGATTGGTCACAGTTTCGGGCAGGAACAAAAGATTTATAGCACCGTACCCCTTTTGGTGTAGATCTCCATCATCTATCTGACATGCCAGGGAATATTTGATTAGGATGAAAAGGTGTCCTGTACCAGAGTGTCAATAGCTTAAAGTTTGGTTTATGGTATTTGCTGTAGATAGATGATTTGATAGTTCCCCCTCACATGTCCTCAAATATCCAGGGGAAAAGCCAGGTGGAGCGTGCCGGAGGTGGGATAGTTCAGAGAGGGTATGGCTTGCTGCTCCTTTCAAAATGAGTTGAGCAAAGCTCTGTGTGCGATATAATGACCACAGGAAGTGCAGTAATTGGCTGGGACAGCATAATAAGCCTTGTGGCGGGATTGCTATAGGTGAAGAGTAGGGGACTGGTGTCTGGGGAGCACTGGTGCTGTACCAGGGCCTTACGGTATGCCATAAACTCTGTCACATCAGTGATTTCATCTATTTATATTAGAGCTCTGAACTTTAATTTACATACAATATCCTGAGCATATTTTGTTGACAAGTAAAGAATTTATCTTTTTGTTTATTATGTGAATATTTCCTTCAGGATCAAGGATAAGAAACTAAACAGGTGTCAGAATGTTTTAGCTGTTTAGTTCTGGAATATTAAAACACCATATGTCAATATCAGTACGGAACATGTTTAACAATCTAGGCCAATATTGTGTCATGGGAGTTAAACATTACATTTTTGTCAGGTTTTCAATTATGCATATTAGGAAATCTGTTTTGAGGAAACGTTGAAAATCCAGTTTTGCTTACTCAGTAATAAGTGTGGCTATCTTTCTGACAGTATTACTGTATCAGCATTTGGCCTCCTTTCATTCAGTTGTCATTTTCAACTTGATAATTTATGACTTTCATTAAAGAAAACCCTAAAGCATTTCTTATCTTCAAAGGTATTATATTCCTATATGTGTGAAACACTGATAAAATAAGAAAGCCCAAATGACTATACTATTCTGAAGAAATAAAGAGGAACACCTTTAAGCATAGAATATTAGGGCAATGACCACACTTAACTGATCACATGAACCAGGACAAATTAAACAATTTATATAATAAATCTTTTAGTGATTTTCTTTCATTATTATACTTTATTTATAATAGGATGTAAACATTAGGGATGAGCGAGAATGCCTCCTTTGAGAGTTCATCTGAGTTCAGTTCCCACGGTCATTGGGCATTACTAATCCTTGATAAATACAGCCCAGGGAGCGTGGGAACCTGTGATCACAGCTGATTGGAGGCAAGCGAGTAGGAGTAGTAGAAGTAATTAAAACATTTCCAAACAAGCCATCATAATCTTCCGCTTGAAGTTTTTGAACAACCTCAAGTCGGTACTGGTAGAGCTTTATCACTCACTTTTGTTGATGCTGAGTTCCAGTGCAGCCCTCCGGATAGACTTTCCCTGGCTTTGGGTGAATGTCTGCTCCAGGAATTCAGTGTTTTCATCGGTCGTGGTAGTAGCTGGTCTTACGCCGCGTTGGAGCAGTGTGATGCCCATAAAGCTTCTCAAACTCACACTGAAAAACTTCTTGCCAAGGGGCAATTATGCAACGCTGCTTCAATGTCAATTGGCGAACCATGCACTTACAAAAACTGCAAAGCCTTAGTTGTCATATGATGATGGCCTTAAGTCTCTCTGAATAATACCTGGAATGAAATAGAAAAAAGGAAGTGTTTAGTGACTTTTGGGACACCCTGTATATTATAATAGAGGACTTTAATAATTATATAAGTTTATACATTTTGAGTTGTGGTTGGTATTTGTCTGGTTTTGAATGACTCCTTGTAGTAATGACTATGACTCATTGTAACATATCATTGGGGAGCAACATTGTTTTTCCTGCTTAGATATAGACCTATGTAAAGGGAGGGAGTTAGGCCATTACCCTCCATCCTTTTCTATAAGACTTTACTACTATCTACTCCTAGGAAATGCACATAAATATAATTTAAAAGATAGCCATCCCCATCATCTTATGTGTATATAAAGACTACTTTTAAAATGTCATTATTCTGCATGAACCCTGTAACATATAGTTAGTGGTAAATATAGCTCAGGCATCAGTGACATCAGAAATTAAGTGACTTTTTCCCTTCTTTTCCCTAGAGAATAACTTTTGGCTATGCTGTAGTGGCAGTTCAATGATGCAAATCCACTACAAAAATGTACATATGACAGTAGCCATGTCCTCACAGAATTTTTCTTCAAGTTTTCTACTGTAGATTAGCTGTGAGGTAGGTTATTTGACAGGGAATATGACATTTACCAAACATTCATTGCAGGTGAATCAATCATCTTAATATAAAAAACACATGAACCAGGAAAATACATTTACAGTAAATACTTAGTGACCGTCACATCCCCTGCTTTATAAATAAATACCTAAATTTGATATTTAACTTGATTAACTACTATATACTGTGACTAGTTCACCTTGCTACCTGCTAGTACTATGAGTACATCTGCTAGCACACCCTGTGACAGAGTGTCCTTAAAATGTCAGGGAAAAGTGTTATTAAAGGTTCCAGGGAATAAAAAGTGTTAATTGATGTTTAGGTTTTGAGAAGAAAGCTAGGTTCTTTTGGACCCTGGAGCCGGCCAAGGGAGTGAAAGGGTGGGTTCCCTGGCCCAACCCTGATTTGGGATATATGCACCTCCACTCAGGTTGATCAGCTAGAGGCTGAGGGAAGTGACCAGCAAGAGGCTGAGAGAGAGCCAGAGTGGATTCCAGGCTGAGAGAAAGCCAAAGTGGATTCCAGGATGAGAGAGAGCCATTAGGTTCCATGCTGAAGAGAGAGCCAGAGTGCTCCAGGCTGAAGAGAGAGCCAGAGGGTTCTAGGCTGAAGAGAGAGCAAGAGTGCTCCAGGATGAAGAGAGAGGCAGAGTGTTCCAGGCTGAGAGAGAGCCAGAGGGTTCCAAGAAAGCCAGCGGCCAAACAGTACTATAAAGTTGTGAGTTAACAGTACTGATATAGTGTATGTGTTAGGAAGAAAAGGCACTAAATGAGGTAGCCAGATGCCCAGCCGGGCTACTGTTTATTGTTTTTGTTATAAAGTTGTCGAGTGTGTGCCGCAACACATTATTTTCGACTTTTGGAGTCTGCTGCTTAATATCCACCCTGTAAGCATCCCGTTACCATGGACAACCCCCAGTAATATATCACAACCCATACCCCAAATAACTTTTAAAAACAACTATATAGGTAGCAAAGTAGATTGTAGTTAGTTTCCTCACTACTTATAAATGATGTTATAGATTTAGCCTCCCCCTAGGAAATTTGGTAAAAATAAAGAAGAATAAAGAACAAGAGAAAAGAGGTGATTTGTGGCTAACAGTTTGAATTGTACTTCATTCAAACAAAGTTCACCTTCATGCACACTTTTTTTGAATGGATTACAAATCAAACTGTTAGCCACAAATCCCTTCTTTTCTCTCGTTCTTTGTTTTTACCATACAGGTAGGTTTTTAAATTTTTACTAAAATGTCCCCTATCCTCAGATATTCCTTGTGAGATTTAAATGTGAAAGATATGAGATGTTGACATGGCAATCTTAAAGAGGAAGTTTCATTTAAAAATAAATGACACTTACCTTTACAGAGCCCTCCATCCCTCTGCAATCTGATTCCATTTTGTCCTGCGCCATCCCGGATTTCTTCGTCTTTTGGGTGCAGGGGAACCAGCAGCTGTGACCATCTTCTAGAGTCTTTTACAGGGTTTTCTTACCTCACCTGATCTCACACTGCACAGGTGCAAGATCAGGTGATGCTTCTTCCTGAAAATTTAAAATAAAATAATGTGCTGATCTCACTGTGCATGCATGAAATCAGCACTTTTGCTTTACTTTACATTTATGATCTCGGGTGTATGTGCAGAAAGAGCAGCCTGAAACCTCCTAGGATATGACAAATGTGGGTTTCCCATTTATCCTTTACTGCTGAAGCAAGGGGTTCTCCCTTTCTAACTAAAACAATGTATTTGAATAAAAAAAAATAAAAAAAATATTTTTTTATTATATAAGAGTTATGTATGTAGTTAAATGTTAAAAATGATAATGCTAATGTTAAAAGGTAATGTTGAAAATGTTGTGATTCAACAATTTGCACAAGCAACAAAATCCACAAAGTAAAATAAAACAAAAATAAGTGTTAGATATTCTGTTGTGGTTAGTACTTTAGTATAGACAGTTGCATTGTTATCAGGGGATACAGTGGTGAAGTAATGCGGGGGTTGGGGGGGCTGGGAAGAAAGGAGAACATGTCTAGGATGAAGACATTTCATGTACGTAAAAACAAAGTATGTACTATAGTAATAGATAAAGGAGGTAAGAGAATACTGTAATAAACTAAGATCTACTTTGTAAAGAGGGAAAACTTGTAACCACATAGTTAGGAAACCTTGCCCTATCTGCATATCATGGACAGTAGATAACCACATAGCAGGAGATTTTCTAAGGTTTTTTTTTTTTTTTATGGAAAAGTAAAATATGTTAAAATATTTTTTTACTTTTAGAATTTCTAGCAGTAATATTTGTTTTCTCTATACCAATAATGTTTTTATTTTCTCAGCTCTACCTCCGTTCTCCAGTAACATTAGCCCTCCTAGTGTGATAGAAGGCAGTACCAGTGCCGCATCTCCACTCCAATCTATGCTAGGTTATTTCTTATTTCAATACATTTTCATTCAATAAAATAGAAAATGTAAACTGTACACAATAAATAAAAAAATACAGAAAATAACAAGAAATGTTTGAACATGCATCAGATTTACAGAGTATTTCTTGAATTAACATATCTCCAAAAATCAAGGCAGTCTCTGTTGTATTGCTTGACTTGTCAATAAAATAATAAGTAATAAAAGGAAGAGGTAGTTTGGGAGGGGGTTGTCCACATCAGGAAGGAGACTGAGCCAAAGAACAGCGAGCAAAAGGCATGTGGGGTATCCTGAATAATACACATGAGCTTATTATTTACCATTATCCAATTAAGGTTTACCGATAATAGGGCCATGGGTATTGAAGGTGACTTCCAAGCACTGGCCAGGGTGATTTTACCTGCTAGAAGCAGATAATTAGAAATGTTTGTATATTTTGGCAATGGTATCTCAATTTTGCTCAATGGGGCACATTCCAGCTTAGGGGGAAGGGAAGTTTGTATCATGCTAGGTTATTTCTTAACCACAAACATCTACAACCCTTCTAAAACTATGGCAGTGATAATTCGGAAAGTTCATCTTTAAGCCTGCAAGAATCAATGATCCAACTGTGATCCTATACCTAATGTTTAGTCCCTGTAAGGTCTAATGACGTCATTTTTTATAAAAATTCCAGCATGAGTTCCTGTTATTTAGGGTAGATGGAATCCACAGCTACAAAAGTGATGATGAAGCTTATGTAATTAAGATTTATAATACAGCTATTTAAATTATCTTCTATTATTTTAGAATATGTCTTTAATATATGTGCAAAACTATAACTTCTATCTGCCCTGTCAATAACAACAAATACAATTTTGTTCATTATAAAATTGATTTAGCCTTGCTGCAGTATCTAGATGTCAACTAAATAGAAGGAATGCAGTAGACTGTCATAGAAATAATTTTCACAATTTGGTACAGCAGTACATTTGCATTTATTTGGAAGAGGTTGGTTACAGCTGTTCTTGGCTTTCCAAATGAGACTGCTATTAAGGTTGGGTTTCACTGCATTTATGTTGGATCTGCATACATTACGATGAAAAAGTTTCAATGGAAGCTCAGCACTTATAGGACATGAAGTACATTGCACAAACCTGTGCATATTTTAGTTTTGTTTAATTAATTTATTTTAATTTAATCGTGCAACAGCCAAACATGGAGCATTTATTCCTCTTTATGCTGTAGAGTACTAGGTTAATGGACCCTAGGTAGCAAAAAAAATAAATATTACTACCTTCCCTGCCTCATGTTATCAGGAAAGATTTTTCCCCCTGTTGGAGCAAATTAAACTGTGTTATAATGTTTTTTCTTCCTCTGGAGCAACTGTGCATCTATGGTTTTGTCTGGGATATGCTATTTTTACTGATGTGTTTATTTCCCTAGTGGTTGAATATGATGTCTTTTTTCAATCTAACTGACTATATAACTATGTAACCACCACCCAAAGATAAGATTTAAGTCACTTTAACATGGGCTGCCTATAGTAAAGAAATCTACATTGTTGACTTCAATGCATGTTTTTTTTACAAGCACGTGTTTACATTATTTAAATTATCTTTTTATGATTCACACTTTGGTAAACAGATGACAACCTTTTTATCAGCTTCTGTAGCACAGAAAAAAATGTATCTTTCACCCAACTTGTTTGCTGCAGTGCCAATATAGAATATGCAAAGTTAAGGGCAGATTACGATGCATGAATTCTTTGTTTACTTCAATGCAGCTAGCTTTTTGATTAGTTTCATTTTAATATTTATTTTCAGTGAACAAATTGTCATTTGAAGAACAATACAGCAGAATATTTCATCTTTTCTATATTGAAAATGCTTTTTTAATTCTCTTACAGTTTTTTCTCATGTTCCATTGAATTGTGAATTTTTTTTTACATATTTCAAAGGTATAAAAGGACATGAGACAAATACTTGATATTGTAATATTTTATTCTCAACATAGTGTGACATAGAGAAAAGGTTTATGTTTATGAAAAGTCCTAATTTTTTTTTTTTTTTTTGGGGGGGGGCTAAATTTTTTAAAGCGGAATGTAAAGCGTACCTAAACTTTACATAAATGGGTAGACAACCCTTTTATTGAAAGCAAACATTCTGTTTGTGTGTTTCTTTTCTAACAGAAGGGTGCAGCACTGCCCCCATAATTCTCGATCGAGAGTGAATGAATAGGAGTGCAGAGCATTCCAGGGATACCTACGTCACGCATCCCAGAAGGCTCTTGGCTGCTCCTTCTGTGCCTGCGCGAGCATCTTGGGCATCCACAGAAGGAACCCTTTCATCAAAATGCGCATGCGCAGTGAGATCAGCCAGTTTTTTTTCCCAATTTATGTCACTTGATCTCGCTCCTGCATCGGCTGATGTAGGAAGAAGAACCTGGAAGAAGAGGAGAAGATGGCGGCACCTGGTGTGCCGGCTTGATGACGGATATCGGGACAACGCGGGACCCGATGGAAGATATCTCCTGACAGATTGACTGCTCTACAGGACTGAAGGTAAGAGGGATTTTTGGGTAGTTTCGGGTTAATTTCCTCTTTAAGTTCCACTTTTAAAAAATCTACAATGAGAGAGGTCATTATTGCATGAACGTACAGGCAATGTTCCTTTAGCAATAATTCCTCCTACCTTCCTGATCACTCTGAGTATCTGTGAAAAAAGCTGAACTGTACATATGCAACTTTGGTTGCCAGGATATCCGACAATCCTGGCTTTCCCTGCTTTCCATGGCATGTAATGAATTCTTTGCTAAAGTTATGTCATTTCGGCCCAGCCAACCAAGATGGACTAAGATTGTCTTCAGGAAGAGAAAAAAGAACACGATGGCAGCACCCTGCTAGGGAATGTGGAGGGGTGCGTATCGTGGGTTTATTTCTGGTTAAGTGTGTGCTGCTTCTGCAATGCGATATTACCTGGAGATCTCATTTTGAGAGTTGTACGGGCCTGTCTTTGGGAAGGGTTGCCATTTAGTCTGTATGAGAAAGTTGGAGACAGTCAGAAATTAGGTTTGGATGATCTTGTAGATGGTGATCTGTGCTGAATACTGAGCAGTCTGAATGACAGGTTCTTATTTTGTTGTTTATTTTTTTTACTGGTAACAATTTTCATGTAAATAGTGTTGTAAAGAAATTTTAATCCCAATGTTGGTAGACTCTTTCAAAAGAACTGTGTGCCTGTTTACTGTGATAAGGTTTTATCCCAGTGACCAGAATTGCCCCCCTAGCCCAGCCTCAGTTCACACATACTCTCCAAAGGAGTCTGAAGTTAATGAATATATTTTGTTGGTTTGGGGCTCCAGTTAAGTCCCAGTGTCATTTGAAATATTCCAAAGATTTTGATAAATTGTATTCATTGTACTACGTTGAGAAGAACATTGAGGTCTTATTTCAATGGCAAGCTGACATCTAAGAGCCCAGAAAATAGCTTTACTGATAATGGAAACTTCATGATTACAAAGGCTGCACTCCAATTTAAAGGAGCAAGGAACACATTGATGTTCTTTTGAAGTTGCCAAAGCCTAGCCTATATCAGGAAATACTCACTAAGCTTCACCAATTACACTTTCAGTTAACCTTTTGACCTAATCACAGTGTCTGAACCTTTTAATTCATTTTTTATTGTATTCTGGAAATCATTTAGTGTTTTAGAAATAATTCATCTTACTTGCCACCATTCCTAACTTGACTCTTTTTAAAATATTAAAAAATTGTTTAAAGATTCAGGACAAAATTGAAAGACCAAAAAAGAATGATTCAAACTGAATTTAAAAAATCCTATTACTGATATCTGCAGAGAGAAGAGTTAAGCAAAGTCTAAAATTGGTTTTTAAATATTTTATAGCACAAAAGGATAGCTTATACAAAGAAAAGTGTTGGAACAAGAAGTATAGAATTTAAGATAATCATTATAGCACTCCCAAAAGTTAGAGTCATAAATTGAATATTTAAAGACAATATACACATTTACTTTAGTGCTTTTTTATTTCAATATTAAAAGGTCTGGTGAATATTGCAACCTAAGCAAAACATTTGGCTTTGATTATTGTATATACTACATTGACTACATTTGATTATTGAAAACCACATTGACTTACGTATAAGCCTAGAGTAACAGTTTATGATCAAAACAGCAAACAACAGAAACATCAACAATAAAATAACTGTGAACAAAAACTAACATAGTGCATTAAAAATATCTAAAAGGGGAAAATGAAAATACCATGAGCTCAATCTGTTTATCTTTTTCCTACCTTCCTTAGAGGTTATTTAGTAATTGCTCTTTCTTGATCTTTTGGGCATTATCTTTGACCACCAGTAAGTAGCACTGTGTAGAGTATGTAACAAACTACCGTGTTTACCCGATGATAAGGCATCCCCATCAAATAAGCCACCCCCCGATTTTTGCTCAAACAATTAAAATAAAGCAGGGGACAATCAATGGCACATGAGTGATCAGAAGGGGACAATGAATGGCACAGAGTGATCAGAAGGGGACAAGCAATGGCACATGAGTAATTTTCAACAATAAATGTGTACTGTAGTCTTCTTCATGGAAAAATAAGACATCCCCCTGAAAATAAGACCTAGGGCATATTTTGGCATTTCAAAAAATATAAGACAGTGCCATATTATAGGGGAAACAGGGTAATAATGCCTAAGATGGCAAGGGTTTGCAAGTTGGCAAGTTGGCAAGATGGCAAGTTTGCTATACATGTTACATAATTACACAGCTCCATCTAGTGGTGGAACCTGAGTATAAACTAATATTCTTTTTCAAATGACAATTTAAGATAAAAATAAATATTCATTTACACTTTGTTATATATGGTAAATATTTTTACATGACTTCATCTAAAAGAAAATATATTGGGCTTACATACTTTAAGCTCAAACTGGTTTTCCAATCAGTAACACAAAAAGTATATGTAACAAATTTCATAGAGCTAAAACTGACATCCTTTTGGGGGCATTTGTCCTTTTTGTGATAAGAAGATACCTGTACTCTAATACATAATCAATTAAATAAAATCATTATTTTTTAGAACATTTAATTCTCACCTTATAGATTTATACTGTATCTGAGAAAAATAAGAGAAACATTAGAAATGCTAGTTATTAATTGTAGGAAAAAATATGTTGTATGTAGTTATTATAAGGAGAAATTTTTATTATTTTTATTATTATAGGAGTTATTTTTAGGAGAAATCCCTTTGCTGTGTTCTTCTGATGAAGCTTGAAAGCGTTCGTCCCCTTAGTGAGTATTTCCTATTATTGTCTAGGCAATTGAGCTGATGAAGATTGGAAGTGAAACGCGTCAAGAACAGGAATAATCTGTAAATGTATATTAAAAGATGAAATCTATGTGATTTGTTAAGATGAGGAATAGTGGGTCTGTGTTTTATATTGGTTTGTTTATGTGATGATTTCTGTGCACCATAAAAATCCCCACACAAAATTGTTTTTCATTTGAATTTTCATTGATAAGACAAATAAAACCCCCATATATGCACAGGTTATATTATACAGGCACTTGGTTATCCCCACCAGAATTCACCCAGAATTCCAAGTTCTGTCCTTTTCTCAGGGGACAGAATTGTCCGCAATGACATGATAGGATTTCCAGAGTTTTATCTATGTGTTTTACTAGAACAATTGAGCTTGTATAGTAATTCTAACATTTGTTTTGCTTTCCCAGGCATGACATTGCCGAAGGAAGTTCTGCCTCACTTATATGTCAGGCTCACAAAAGTCTGAAACTGCTTTAATGAATAAGATTGTTTATGCTGAAGAGTCAAGGGACACAAGCATTTCTGAAAATCTTTGATAACATAGGGGTAATTTTGAAGATAGTCATGCATTGGCAGCCTTGTATTCATTTTTTAATAAAATAACTTCTTAGTGCTGTATCGCCTGCCTTCCTGCCTGAATTAAATCCCCTTTCCCTTCTCCCTTATGAATACTTAAGCAAATTAACTTAACACGCAAAACTGTGCTTTGTGATGTGGGAAAGGTTGGCTTGCTTTTTTGATAAATGTCCCAGCATCAATTGTGCCTGCTGTTGCTTTTGGTTTACCAGGGTACATTGATTTAAGCCAGTTATGAATCCTTATCTTGGCAAGTGTTACTGTATTGTTAGATTTACAAAACAATAATAAAAAACACATTTTGATGCAGATAGTATGTTATGTATTTATGTAAACCTTATTTAATGTGACAGACCCAACAACTGTTTAATAGTCATATTCAATGCCAATCATGAATGATTTTAGGCTAAATCAACTATCTTTTACAGTAAAGCAGTATTATTAATATTATTATCATATTAATAAACAGTATTTATATAGCGCCAACATATTATGCAGCGCTGTACATTAAAAATGGTTTGCAAATGACAGATACAGACAGTGACACGGGAGAAGAAGGCCCTGTCCAGAAGAGCTAACGATCTAAGATGTAGGAGCAAAACATGTCAGAGGGAAGACATTGGAATGTCTCTGTAACTGCTGACAGTTTAATTTGCAAGAATCGATGGTGTTCAGGTTCACTTATTTCGGATTTGGAGAAGTAACAGGAAATGGAGATTTCTGATACCAGACGTTTAAGGTAGTTACAGAATTAGCAGTAATAGCGCAACATTAGTCAGCTGGACTACCAGTAGTGCAAATATCTTAAAGTATATGATAACAATTTGAGGTATAATTCTAATTAAGTTTTTTGGGTAAAAAAGACATACAAAGTCTTTTCCACCAAAACACTACCTATTGAAAAGGTTCATTTTTGCTTTAGCTAATTTATAGTTGTGTAGGACAGTTTCTATAAAGTATATCTATACCTCCATTTTATTATGCAGTCACTAACATTAACACAACAGTTTTTGTTTTTCTGTATTATAATTTAATTACAATTATTATATTTTTTCCATTTATTTTATTAGTATTTTTTCCTGTAATATAGTTTCATTTTATCTGTGAGGTGGTGAGGAAATGTGTTTGGCTCCTAAAGTTTAGACTGTTCGATACTTTAAAAGTGACTTATCTTAAGTAGAATATAATTAGCGTAAAGGATGTGATGAAAAGACTGATGAATTATTCCTTGAAGAGTGATCATCCACTAAAGTTATCCGATATTATCCGTTATAATATAAAGATATTATTAATAAATACATTTATAATTTTAAGCAATGACCTAATTTTCAATTAGAGATGTCATATATTATCTGATTTCTTTTTCTTTTTCTTGAATTCTTTTTCCTGTGTATCACTGTTGGGGACTAGTGAAGTATATTGACGTCTTTTTCTATGTTTGAATGCTTTATTCTATTTGCTTTTATGCGAGGCTTGAAATTTCTGCATTCATACCACAGATCATTTATATGGTTTAATGTAAATTGTTATATAGCTCACAGTGGTTTTTCTCCTGAGACTAGTATAGTTATTTGAAAAATCTTGTGTTATTTTTTCCCCCCGGAAAACAATGTATCTATGTATCTAAATTATGTAAATGTTTTATTTTTTTGAAACAAAAAACATTATTGGAAAATGTAGAGAGTAAAGATTTTTATGGTTTTTATCTCAAGCTTTACAAGTGATCAAGGTTTAAGAAAATGGCACAATTGCTTCCACTCCAGAATCCTTGGTTATTGGTAAAACAAAGTGGAGCAATTTAAATCTCTTTTTGTATAAGTGTTTGTAATAGTTTTCTGGTAGTTTGGAGTACAACAAAAGGAGCAAATATCCCATGATGCCCAATTTTACAATTGATTCAAACACTAGTTCTACAAGACTGTAGAGGGTACACTTTCATTGGTATAGCTGAGTGATTCAGCAAACCTGGAATGGATTTCCTAAAGTCATTTTCAATTTGTTAGCAAATGTTTTAAGTGCTTGACCAGATCCATTCCAAGTTTACTGCAATACCCAGGTTCCCTTGTAAAAGTATATCCTCTCCAGTCTTGAAGAACCTAAATAAATCAGTCCCCGTGTTGAAAATATAGAGGGGGCAAGTACGGGACTGCTGCAAATCATATGATTGCACATAAATTGCCTGATTACCATATTCAGAATGACCCTACATTCTTTTTGTATTCTTTATACCACAACACATTCTTTCTCAAGTAATACAAAAAGACACTACTAAGACACCTTACCAATTCTTCCAGATCCTGCATTCCTGTTTTGGAGGAGATTGGATCTTCCCCTATATGACTATGACTGTCTAAGGTCAATGACATCATGTGCATCAGAGAATCTCACCAAATTCAGTGCGTTTTATTGGATGCAGTTCTTGGACTCTTCAAAATATAGGTGTCATCTCGACCTGGTCTGATGGAACTAGCAGCACATATGGACCTCCCTCCATATTTTCCCAATATTATACTTCCACATTTCTCGCTCCATTCTTCTTTCCCATTGTTTCTTCTCCATCCTCCATCTAGGGTTTTTCCCCTCTTCTTGGACTTCTTTCTCGAGTTTCTTCTTCTAGTCTCTGTTTTTTACATGTTGTATAAAATATTTAAAATTGTGTCCAGAAGAAAGAGCAGACATCTGTTATCCCTTAATTAGGACTAACAGTCATGGGAGACAACAGTGTTTTGCTCGTAATAAGTGCCACTGTTACCTATAGGGTGGTTTGTTATGGTATTTATTTTTTGGAAAGGGTAATTTTAGCACACCCATCATAAGTCCATCAAGTTCAACCACTTGGGCAGTAAACATATCACAGATATAAAACCCTATGGACAAAGTTGGTCAAGAGGAAGGCAAAAAAACCCTGGTACAACTTCAACAGGGGAAAAAAATCCTTCCTGATTCCATGAGGCAAGTTAAAATCCTGTTATCTTTATCTTATGACAGTCTATCTTTATTAGGCCAGAGCTTTAATAAGTCAGGCCCAACAATTTCAATGGTCAGAGACCTTAAATCTATGAGTACCTAAGATTTCAACTTTCCTTTTTTTGATGCAAAACATAAATGTGATTTGGCAGGTCTGTAGTCACTCACCAAAGACTCTTTTGTTAATTGTGCCAATCTGTTGGTGCTGAGCCAGTCAGTAGAGTCTCTAAACATTTTAACTCACAGCTATGCAAACAAAATATAGAAAGAATATAGAAAAATATAGAAACATATATTAAATGATTGACTATCATTTTTGCCTCGCTCTGCAATTAGGATTGGATTGACATTCATAATTTGGATTCCATAGGCCTCTTGAAATCTAGTGTATGCTCCTGATGCTTAAAGCAGAATGCTCCATCTAACCTGATGGATGATTAAAAAGCAAAGGGGAAATCGGTACTACAGGTTTCTCTTCATAAATAATTCAGCATATAATGACCCCTATTAGTTTAGACCTACTCATTTCCTTGTCACTTAGTTTTACTTTGAAGGTAATTATGCTGTGTGTAAGTTTGATGTTAATTTATCGGCCTGTTTAAAAAAAGTAACAAGGATCTTATTTTCTTCATAAAATTATTTACTGCCTTTATATAGAGTAAAAAAAATAAATGAGTTTGTGAATAAATTCTGGATAATTTTGAAACTCATTACAAGTTTTGTCTAAAAAAATTAGTGGTAATGTTGGTGTTGATTATTACAACTGAATATTTTGATCTGTCTTTCTCAACCAGGGTTCCTCCAGGGGTTCCTTGAGCAAAGAGCAATTTGTGCCTCTCAGGGCAGTTGAACAGATGCCAATGATTAATTTTGGCTATCTGTAAGGGTAACATTCTTATTGCTGGTCAACAATATTAGAGATATACTTCCTATTGAACACAATGCAAATGTACTGTGAGCTGCATGTAGTATTTATAGCAGGGGTTCCCCGAAGGCCTGAAAGTTATTTCAAGGGTTCCCCCATGTTAAAAAAGTTGAGAAACTATTGGGTCATATAGCTGCTGTCATATTGTTTCAGTTTACTTATGCAATATCAGTTTTGAAAAGAAAAAGAGGTGCAGTAAGTCCCATAAGAAAAACATATATTGGTATTGTCTAGAACTGAGCTGCCCATAAAGCATAATTAACACAGGTGACCTCTTTGTCATGGAAGCAGTCATGGAAAAATTGCGCTACTTGGTGGTCAGTATACATTCTTTTCTGCTTTGAACAAGGAGTAGAACAGCGTATTTCATTGATTGTACAAAGAAGAACCTCCTTGACTTTTTTAGCTTTGTGACTGTTCAGGTTTACTCTATAAGTAGGGAGTGATTAGAGTAAAAAATAATAGAAATCAATTATCATTTTTGACTATTTGTTATTTTCCCTGAGAAACTTTAGTCAGCAGTGATTAAAGGTGCTTCTTTGTCACTATGCCAAACGTCTATTTCTTATAACTTAAAATAAAATAAATGACCACATTTACTGAAAATCCTTTCTTTTGATTATTTAATATTTTAATCTAGGTATATAAATCTAGCGTTAGGATTGGCTGGACATTTACTCTAATCTTTATGCGATTCCAAGTTTAGCTGATTTGTAGTTAATGAAAAGATGTACCTTTTTTATTAGGTAAGCAATATAGCTATTCCAATTTTTAAAAAAGTGATGTAGATATCATTTGTGAGCTGGCAGGACTACAGACACTTTGAAAGGAGCAGCTGTTTGGATTGGAAATTTTTTTTCATGAAATGGGAAACTGCCTAAAAATCCTTTTTTTCCACTGACACCTGCCACTGTGGCGATTGGCAGTTTTTAGCGGCTTTACTGTCAGCGTGTGCAACTTTAAAAGTTTAATGAGTAACCTCCTGTGAAAAAAGGCGATGTGTGCTAAAGGTATCTTAATAACAACAGTTGCAAAGTTTAAATGTGAAGCCACAAAAATATATTGCTGTGCAAACCATCAGATTTTACACCACATATCTGCTAAATGGTCACTGTTATTTGGCCCAATTTGCTTGTTACCTTTTTCAATACTCGTCGTTTCTACATTACACTGTATAAAAGGAATATGTGTGTGTGCAAGTGTGTGTGTGTATATATACGGGATATGGGATAAGCCCCATATATCCCCATGGTGAAGCATGGTGGTGACGGTATCATGCTTTGGGGTTGCTTTTCTTTAGCTGGCACTGGGGCTTTAGTCAAGGTGGAAGGAATTATAAACAATTACAAATACAAATCACTTTTGATCCAAAACCTTCAGACCTTGGCTAGAAAGCTGAAGATGAAAAGGAATTTCACCTTTCAACAATGCCCCAAAGTATACATCCAAATCAACAAAAGAATGGCTTCACCAGAAGAAAATAAAGTTTTGGAATGGTCCAACCAGAGCCCAGACTTAAATCCAATAGAAATCTCTGGGGGGACCTAAAGTGGGCAAAGCAAAGAGATGTTCTGGCGATCTGACAGATTTGGAAAACTTTTGCAAGAAAGAGTGGGCAATTATTGCCAAGTCAAGCTTCCCCACATCCCCCTCGTTTTTATATCCTACTCTTTAACCCCTCCCACAGCCACCAAGACCACGCATCACACCATCTCCTTTTCTCACGCGCTTTTTAAATAACCCCTGCTATCCTGCTCTCCCTCCTCACCCAGTCATGTGGAGCTATGCTATATACTAGCTTCAGGTCTACTAATTAGACAGATATTACCGGATGTCTGGATTCATTTACATAAACATTTTTTTTTGTTTTTTTTTTTAAAAGAAGAGTAAGTACTTGAAGCTAATTTGGTTTTAGCATCCACAGACCCTGTAAAAAGAGTTTGGAGAGAAAGCAAAGGGGAAAAGAGATGAACTAATTGTCCTGCTTCTCCTTCAGTGTCCATCTACAGTTCAGGGGCAAATGAATGATGAGGGATTTCATTCAACCCTTGAAGATGGTTAAATTTTATATTCATTGTACAAATCCGTACGGATGGGTCCTGGATGGGAGATATGTCTTCATCATGTATATCATCTGGTGTATACTGGATAAAGTAGTCCTGTAATAGTGGAAAGCAACTCTGCTAAGGTTGCCCTTGTTAGTTTATTTCAGGACCCTGGACTTTGGAATGGTAAGGAAGGTACTGGGTGGGCCTTCCTATTCCATCCCGGTACACCCCTTGGTTTGGGTGACAGTTATAAGTAGCACAGGTGTATTTCAGAGCTAAGGTGGAATTGCAAGCTATGTTGTTGTGATATAAAAAAGCTGTTGATACTGATTTAATTTATGGACTTTGGAGTCACCCCGCTAAGGGCTGTACTGGGGATTCAGCGGATCTTGCACCCGCCTGTAAAGCTGATGTAAGCTGCCTTTCCCTTTTTGTTTTCATATCACAATATATATATATATATATATATATATATTTATAGTTTATTTTTTAAAGTTGCAAGAAGCACTATAGGGTGCTACAAGGCACATGAAACACCAGGCACTTCTAGGTAGGCAATTCACATGGATATGCAATGCTTAGTGCCCGAGGAGCCATTGGATAATCCAAGCATTCTTTCACAGGTTGTGGGGCTGTGGTAAGCCCTAGCCAAAAAAAAAGACTTTCAAAAAGAAAAGAAATTGCAGAAATTACAGAAAGAATACCAAATAATTAGTTCCATTTACTGTAGCTAAGGACTGGGTAGAATTAAACTATGTAAATGTGTTTTAATAGCATTTTTAAAACCAATTAAGGTTCCTTTATTTTTGTGTATTTTTGTCTGTTTTAATAACCAATACTGAATGCCTTTACCATCCCTAGACATCTCAGGAAAACACATTTAACACATTTTATTTACCTGTTTAAAAGTTACAACTATGTTAAATGTATTTTATTTCTACCACACAGTTTAGCCGAGTTTACCTTCTGTTATCATTGCAGCACAGGAGGTTTAATGAAACCCCTCTGTGCAGTCAAATATTAAGCTGTACAATATTTTCTTCTGCACTGTATGTTTGGATGATTTGATAAAGTAATTGCATTGTTTATTTTCAAAGACTGAGTAGACATACCAGTACTTTAAGACAGCAGGAGGTGTTTAATTAGCTTTATCAGCGGGATTTCATAAAAACAAAGAGAAACACATACATTTTTTATGGCCCAAATCGAGCTGTACACATTTACTTTTGCCTAGGATTGGTGAAATAAAATACACATAAAAAAAGAATTCTGCACAATAAAATAATGCATATCAGCTAGCTTATTTTCATGGATTGAAGTGGAAATACTGTGCAAAAATCAGTTGCCCTTAAATAACACTTAACCCTAAATATTCGTATGCTAAAAAGCCCTAAACTCTAGGGAGTCTATTTATAATGCAGTGAATCTGACATTCCCTGAAACATTCCCTGGAGGAGAATCTTCTTTGTCCATGTTTTAATGGCAGTAAATCATTCTCAGAGAATGTTTCAGAGAAATTCAGATTCACTGATTTATAAGTGGACCCCTAGCAGTTGTTTTAAAGCTGGTAATACCCCCATGTTGTCAGAAAAAAACAACGCATCTGCCACTAGTTTACAGAACCCAGAGTGGTTGGTGCTGTTGGAGGCATACCTGTTGATGGGCAGCTGTCTTTAGTCCCATTGAAGGAACAAAACATGAGTGGTGTCAAAAGTGTTGGGGGTGTCAGTGACTTATCAGCAGCTTGAGTAGGAATGTTTGGGGAGTACAACAACAAGTGGAACAAGGGAAATGGAAGTTTTTAGAAGCTTTAAAGATGAAAGATGACAAGTTTTTTTTAGATATGCTGATGTACAATTGCAATGCCCATGTTCCTTGAAAAATTAAACTAGAGTATCATTTTCAAAGCCAAAAAGACCATGGTAAAGAAGCAAAACCTTTCCTAAGGTAAATATTGTTAAGGGAGTAAGCCAAGTTCAAAATCAGTCTAGTCTAGTCATCATGTTTGTACAGCAACCTTTAGCTTTCACATATGAAGCAAGCCAGTTTTAGGAAATCAATACATTGGGAACAATTTTAAACAAATTTTTTGTTGACTTCAATTTTTAAGCCTATTTGCACCTAAATAGGTATGCAGATTCTGAAAGTGCAGTAAGTTGTCTTCTATCATGTCAGGTTTTTCCTTTACCGCCTTTTATATTGCGATTACTGTAGCATGGATTTGTATAGGATGTTCATTTACATGCAAGACATGCAAGTGTGTCCTCCTTCACAATGGCAATATATTTGGGTCAGTCCCAATTGGCCATTCAGTTTCTCTTTGTGATGAATATGCAGACATAGAGAGAGTCATTGAATTGTTGCAATATCACCAACACAATTGGGTCATCTGTGTTGACCTTAAAATGGTATGCTTCCTTCTTGGTCAGCAACACAGATACACCAAGTATCCCTGTTATCTGTGCATGTGGGACAGCAGAGCTCGTGGGAAGCATTGGGTGGAAAGGAATTGGCCTCCAAGATCTATCCTAAAACCAAACATCCAAACATGTTCTAAACATTCTACATGAGCCATTTGTTGATAGAAAGAATATTATATTCCTGCCTCTGCACATGAAACTGGGTCTGATGAAGCAGTTCGTTAAAGTTTTGCCAACTGAAGGAGACTGTTTCAAGCACCTAATTTTGTACATTTCCTAGCCTGTCATTTGAAAAAAAAAGGGCCGCTGTGTTTGATGGTCCACTGTGTTTGATGGCTCATCAAAGAAGAACATTTCATCAGGACAATGTCAGAAGTCGAAAAGAATGCTTGGTTATCATTCAAAGCCACTGTCATTGACTTTCTTGGAAACACACGAGCAAATAATTACATAGAAAGTTTCCAGAAACTCTTGGGAGAGCTACAAAATGCTTGGTTGCAATATGAGCATCAAGTTGCATTTTCTTCATAGCCATCTTTCTATTTTCCCGGAAAACCTTGGTGCAGTCAGTGATGAGCAAGGTGAACGATTCCACTAAGATTTGAAGGTCATGGAAGGACGGTATCAGGGTAGATGGGATGTACATATGATGGCTGACTATTGTTGGAGCATCCGGCTGGATTGTCCTAACACTGAACACTAACCTGGAAAAGCTATAAGCGTAAATTTTTACCTTAACTGCTTACCCGATTAATTTTCAAATGTTTTACTGTAAAAAAAAGTCATAGAGTAACAATAAATCCTTTGTATGAACAAAATAAGTAATAAACAGTACATTCAAGTTATTATTTCATTGTTTTTTCATTGTATGGTAAATTTGTATGTTTTTTGACCAAAATAGAGGGTACCCTGCATCATAAAAAACTGGATGTGATAGCAAAAACTGGGGTAATTTCTAGATTCACCACCCAAAAATTTGTAAAAAAAACAAATGTAAGATCTAACTTAACAAAAAAATGCATTCCCTAGTGTTATTGGCAGCCATCACATGTAATCCTCAGTAAGTTTATTTGTTATTAAATATAAAGAAACCTGTAATCTTGTATATCAGGTAAGGGATAACTGATGGATAATTTTACGAATACATACAAATTGGATAAGGAAAACATATCATGCACCCGTATACTGGCTTTTCTAAGATATTTGTAGTCTTTTAAGACACTTTACAGTCTATTATTGAAGACAGGGCTAATGTTGTGCCAGAGTGATTTTTATTTGTTATCATATATACATATTTCACCCAGCAGTTTGTGTTGAACTTTGGTTTGATGATTATTTTTCATATGTATAAGGATCATTTCTTGGGAAGCCAATCAACCTAATTGCATGTTTTTGATGCTGGTTAGAAAACCAAAATGCTTAGAGAAAAAAAGCACATGGACACAAGGATAGCATGATAATATAGAATCTAGAGTATTATAATAAAAAACATGCATTTTTTAATTCAAAGCAAATTACATAAAAATGTTTTTGGCATATCAAAATATGTAAAGCATGTAAACCCAATTTTTCCATGATCTACATATTTCAAAAACATGTTTTTATGTTATTTGCTTTGACTTAATAAAATTATGTTTTTTTTTTGTTATTACATGCTGGATCAAATATTATCCCACTGGGGTATTTATACTGTATTACAAATATTATTAATTTAGTTGCGAGCTGTTGGATAATCAGCTCATATCACCCAGTGTACTTTTATACAATACCCCCAGTTGGTTATTTCTGTCATCTACACTGTCACATACATTGGCAGGTTTCTCATATTTTTCATATATCTGATTTGAACGTTTTTAAAAAGCTGGAAGCAGCATTGCCTTCAACACACCACTGGCGTAGTCTGCCAACATGTGTCCATTATAGCCTTCTTCAAGAGAATTAAAATGTAATATTCTAATAACATCATATATCATTGTATATTTTTGTTCTGCACCCTTCATCTTTCCAAATTACATGATTTTTCATTTGTTGCCACTTCAAATGTTTAGGTTTTTATGTTGTATGTTTTGTATTAAGAATAAATTTAATTTGCTAATCAGGGGCCTAACAAGAAATCAACGGATCCCCAAGAAAATTTTGTATCCCTTTTCCCATGTAATCCTTAAACTGTATCCTGCAACATATACCATGTACCCCTCACACCCCATGACATCCCTAACACCAAATCACACCCTTTGTCACGACCCATTTACCACTTAACCTTCATTAAACCCTGCTATGTACCTCACACAGCCCAAACATCCCATTATTATGAAACGTTCTGGAAGGTACATGGTAGTTGAATAAGAATAAGATTTATCAGCAAAGCTGGAGAGGCCAATATGGCAATAATGTGAAGAGGATCTCTGAGTTGGATTTTAGTCCTAAACATAGTAAATCCAGACAAAATATATCTGTAAAATACATGCAACCCCACCATATATTCAGTTTAAAGATTCACCTCTTCTTTTGCTCAACAAAATGTTATGATCCATGAGGTTTGAAAATAAATGTCACTCCAAACGTACCATGCCTTTTGGTACACTATAAGCCCAAAATAAATGTATTGTGTTTTTATTGTGTGACTTGACTATAAAATAAGTGATTCTTCAACTTGTGAGCATGGAACGAAATAAAGAAAATAGCTTGACAAATCTGATATTGATAGAAAAGAACACTGTGCATGGCACCGTGTTGACTGAAAAGCTTGAAAATCCAACATATAAAAAAATAATATTTATTTAATGACCGAGTAAAATGAGGGCTTGAATCTACTGACCTTATGAATTATTTTGCAAGACTGGAGATGAACTCAGTTTCCATTTTATTCTTCAAAATATCACATTTTCTATGCTGTGTTTGAAAAGTGTGAGGCTAAAAATGTTCCAATACACCTCTAACAAAAATAAATATTTTTCTTGACCTATTTGTTTTAAGTTTATTTAAATTAGTATTGTTTGAAAGTAAACTGTAATTTTCTATTATGTGTTTATTATGCTTTTATATAAAAGTTGGTAAATTGATAAATAAAGCAAGAAAAGAAAGGTTTTTTTGCAGCAAATCAAAATATATTGTGAAAGAACAAATAACTGAATGAAAGCGTAACTTTCATATAAATGTATAATACAATTGATTTGGTTTTTTGGTCTTTCCAATTAACCTCATAGGATATGAGATCCCCTTGCCAACCTTAGGTATATGATCCTGAAGCCAATTGGAGTACATCCAACATTTAAATGAGCACCTTCCTCTGAAAGACAAACCACCACGACAACACATTATTTAAACGGTCTCTGTGCATCCCCTGAAGAAGCCAGTTGGCGAAACGCGTCGGGGTAAGAGACGTTCTCTCATTTTTGTTCAGGAAACATCATGTCTAGATAAATGGTCCCATATCCCATAACGGTGGGATAGACCATAAAATGGGAAAGACCAAAAAACCTAATCCATTGTACTATACGTTTATATGAAACTTACGCTTTCATTCAGTTATTTATTTGTTCTTAGCACAATATTTTTTAATTTGCCGCAAAAAAGCCTTTCTTTTCTTGCTTCATTTATCATATTTATCATATCTCAAGGGAGGCAGCTATTATTATATATAGTAAGAGGTGGGGGTAGTATCATCCTCTATTCACACTCTTTTAATTGCTAGAAGATATTTGCCCCTTCTGTGGATGTTTCAGAGGTGTGAGTCCTAAATAATCATGAACAATGATGAACAACAGAGAGGGAGGGCAGTGAACTGATGCAGGATTTACTGATGCGATGGCCTGGGCTGAAGTTGGAGAAGAAGCGTACTTCTTCTGACAGCATTCCTGGAATCCGCAGTCAATGAGAATATCCAACCACAGGGCCTGGCCCAGGATTTCCAGAGTGGGGAAATTGACCAAAGTATCCTTAAAGTTAATGGAGAGACTCAGCCTAAACTGGCTCTGGATGGCTGGGGTAATCTAATGACTGAGCCATGGCCAGCAACGAAACTGTAGAGTACTCGTCCAGGGACCTGCATATGTTTTGTAGCTTGGTCTCTGCTGTAACTGTGCTCTCTGGATTAGCATATAGGAGACATATGCCCTGTAAGAAGGTTGACTTGGAATGTTGTGCTGGATGTTTGGACAGATATGTAAGTATGGTGGACCCCCTATAAAAAAGACATTACTTTCCTTACTCTTTGGGGTACTATTCCTGAGGAGTGGGCAAAAATAGTAATACAGTTTACCTGAATGCTAGAAGTTTGGAAACTGGTGTCATGAAGAATTGGTTAAGTAAAGGGACCTTGGGATTCACTAGCACTTGAAGAGCCAATAGTGGGAGGTAATGCTGGCTCTTCTGAATCATAACTTACTGGCTAAGTTGTTTTACCATGAAGGCGATGGTGCAAATCTGCTCCTTGAGATTCCCCTTGATAAAATATGCTGTGACCCATGATAATGTAGAGCCTTGGGTCAAATGCCAGTGCCTAACCAGAAGTGATTACCAAAATCAATTGCTGTAATCTTCACATATAGACAAGCTCCCTACTCAGACTCAGAGTGTGAGTTATACTGTCTCAGCCATCAGTTGCACCAGCACTTGGGTGTACAAGGAATGGGGGTACAAGAATTGGCAAATGACCGAAGAATCTACAAGGTCTTTTAGGTCCACAATGACAATGAGGGCTATATTGTTAGTCCACATTGTACAGTGAGAACAGGTCAGAGATCTGCCCATACACAGAAAAGTGATGAGCCAGGTGAGGTCTCCAAAGTGCTCAAAAAGCAAGAGGTCGAAGCTTTTCCAGGTGGCATAAAACTGGAGGGTCAAGCAAGGCAAAAATTGGCAACTGGCATCAGACAAAGCACCTACAGCAGGACATGAACTGAATGATATCACAGGCAGTGAACATTTTGTCTCACACTGACTAGATGGGAATAGTGGTGTGAGTGCTATATCAATCACCAGGTACGTTCAGCAAATGCCTACACCTTTCAGTGCTGGGGTATAGCCTGCAGTAGCAAGTTAAAGACAGCTAAATGGTGGAGGACTACAAATTCTAATAGGGCCCAAAAAGAGGGAAGAACCCCCTTAGTGTTTCCTAAGTGTGTCCTTCTGAAATCAGTGAGTAAGAAAGCACAAAGACTATAGAGGATGCAGACACAGTGTCCCTGATTTATTAATGTCCTCCAAGGCTGGAGAGAATACACTTTCATCAGTGAAGGTGGGTGGTCCAGCAAACCTGAAATTGATTAACTAAAAGTCATAAGCTATTTGTTAGCAAAGGTTTTCAATTCTGATACAGATCCAATCCAGGTTTGCTGGATCACCCAGCTTCACTGATGGTAGTGTATTCTCTCCAGCCTTTAGAGCTTTAATAAATCATGGCAGTGACAGGGAACAAAGAGCAACTTCACAAGATACTGGATACTAACATGGTATCATACGGAGGGGTAAATTCTGACACAGGGCTAGCCTACCTTGCAATAGTGCAATAGTGACTGCTTTGCATATGTTCACCTAATTGCAGAGCCGTTGCTACAGGTTCTGATGCCTTTTCTTTGGATGGCAGATCAACAGAATTTGTTGTGACTGGGAGGCACGACCATTACTAGTAATAAGATTAGTGCTGATTTTTAGAAAATAGAAAGTAACCATGACCTGATTTATTCTGTTTACCACATGAATCCCCGATGGACGTATGCTACATTAGTATAGTAGACTGAGCTATGCAGTTCATATGCAACTGGGTAAATTATGTATTTAGAAATTGTAATTTATAGCACAGATAAAGCCAACAGATACAACTTAATAATATGGAGCTACTAATTCAAAACTGCAATCTGTCTGTTTGCCATCATCAGTGTTATGCATTACAACCCAACAATATTAAATTCTGCCTGTGCAGTAAACCAGAAGTTTTGAATGCACATTTGGGTTTAAAAGAATGATTTCCATGACTAAGCACACTATCCCAAACTATACAATATTACAAAAAAAAATTATCATGACAATTTGATATTTTAGCACAAGAAAAGTGGTATTAGTTTAAAATGTTTTTCCGGCTAATGTAACATTACCAGGTCAAATTTATTACATGAAAAATTCTCAATAGCATTCTTTTAAATTAAACTTTTTTTTTCTTTGATATTATCGAATAAATATGTTTATTGAATAATTTTCAAAAAAGGAACATATTTCCTAACTTGTCCGAAGCTTTATTTTTTAATTTTATTAGGATGTACCAAAAATACCAGAATTAATCTTATAATTGAAGTCCATAGTTAAATATATATCGATCTCAGTTATAAAATCTCAAAGACAAATGCTTGCATTAGAAATAAGGATTATGTTACAATTGATATAAAAGGAAATAGCACATTTTAACAGCAAAATCTTTCAATTGTAACTTGACTGTAAGTAAAAACGACCAATTTTATGATAGTCTGTGACAATGGTGTATTGCCAAACTCACAATGCACAGCTCTGTAATATTAGATAAAAAGAGAACCAATATCTCCATTGAAATGATATTGGTTTGCCAAATACCGAGGTTATAATTAAGTGTTTTAAAAGGAGAAAACAAGAAAGAGAGTAAGTTGGGCTGACAACTTAAATACAGCAACCCTGTGACTTATACAGAATTCCTCACAATTCCTTAATCTGAGCATAAATCTAAGGGAGTGTTTAGACTTCCTTGATACATTATAAAGACATCCTTTAACTGCCTGACACCCCAGGCTACTTAAAACTTGTAATCTAATTTTTCTTGAACATCATTAAGTGCCTGTACCTTCACCAACAATACTGGGCATAACAACTATAATCGAAAACATTGAGTACAAGTCTCTACTCTCCCCTGATGAAGCCTTACTGGGGAAACGTGTTGGGAGAGACATCTGCACCACTCTACGCTTTAACCTACGCTAACTATGTTCATTGACAGATGTGATTCTTGATGATAGATGAGTTAAAACTTGTCTAGGTATAGGTCATTATAATTGTGACCAGCTCCCTTATAAATATTTCACAATGAAAATGTATCTTTAAAACGCCAAAATAAACCCTCTCTTTCTTTGTTTTCTCCTTTTAAAACACTTATTGTACAGCCCAGTAAATTAATAAAAAAATATTTTTATTGCTAAAAGTCATCCTCCTTTTACCTGTAATATGTCTGTTTAAATATTTCTGACCAACCTAGCTCTTCCTTCAGCATTTAAAAAGTTATTTCTAATGGTTGTCTTTATTATCTGTACTAGACGCTGACCTTTTGCTAGTGCATCCTATCTACAACTCTCCATTTTAAATCCTGTTAGCTACTTATCTGCCCAATTAACTTTTTCCCCTAGTAATTGTACAATAATTATTTTTCTCATTCATTTACCCTTCATTTTAAACCAATGTGTATGAAAATGTCTAGCTTGGCACAGATCTCCGCTTAAGGATTTTAAAAGGAACTAAAGGATTTATTTTTTAGCTTATTATAAAAAAAAAAAAAAAAAAACAGATTGGATGTTTCTTTACTATCTGAAATTTCTCATCCCTATAATTCTCTGAAACATAACCTCTGCAGCACTCAAAGGGTCAGTGTTGCTTTACAGTATGTCACTGGACCAGCCTCAGTCAAAAGGATTTACTGATTAGTCCATGTACTGTAATTTAAAATCTTTTAATCATCCCTTTATGGAAGAGAAATGCTGGAATATAGTCATTTGGTGCATTAGAAACTCAGTGCTTAGCCTGCATAATATCTTTTTCCAGGGTAATCTTTTTCATAGAAATCTGTTGACACCATGCTATTATAATTGGACACAAATGTTAATTAAATGTTACAAATACATGTTTTCATTAAAGTGTGTCCTTTGCTTAAAAAAAAAAAAATGATCTAATAATAGGAAATCTATTCTGTTGGTGAATCCAAGTGATCTCTTATCTTATCTTATCTTATCTCTTATCTCTTATCTTATCTTATCTGGTCCCCCTGAGCGTTTAATAAATAGGATTTATTCTATGTATTTTAGGACCCAATATTTATTACCTTATCTTCTTAATTATTAAGGGACACCAAGATACATTTATTACAGTCATGAATTGTTAGATATCTCAAACGGAACTACGCCTAAAAACTAGAAAAAAAAACGCCATCAGACATCTATGTCATAGAGATTTGCAGTCCCACTAAATGTATGTGAAGATTTCTTTTCGTAAAAAAAAGATTTGTTCAGTAAAAAAAAAAAATGTTTAAAAAACAAACTTTATGTAAGAAACCAAAGCTCTAGTTAACATGTGCAAAATAGTTACTTATAGCCAGGGGCGTAGTGGGGCAGGCACGGGTGGGAACGCCGTGCCCTCCCCACTC
>NC_092871.1:24272466-24373817 GCF_032062135.1 Pyxicephalus adspersus
GAAAGAAACAAGGCACAGTTGTCTATTTTAAGTATTGATTACTAAAGAAAGCAGCCATATAATATTCTCAATTTAAAAGTTTAAACACAAGAATAGAGAGTCGTATTTTAGCTGTGTGACTTTAAATCTGGTTGGAATCCTGGTGTGTTCTCTTTCTGAATTGAGCCTAAAGTTTGTTTGATTATTTCTTGTAAGACCTTTTTAAGACTTTTGATACAATTTTCTGTCCCATTTATTTTCTTTGTGCAGATTATGCCTGGCCTTTGCCCCAGAAACTGTGTCCTGTGTGGATCTCATTGGATGTATTATTTTCTACTGCATCTATCATGCATCTCTGTGCTATTTCTCTTGATCGGTATGTAGCAATACGTAATCCCATAGAGCACAGCCGCTTCAATTCTCGCACTAAAGCTATGATGAAGATTGCTGCTGTGTGGACTATATCAATGGGTAAGCATTGACATCTTTGTTATGTTCTATCTGGAGGTGTTTTTATTAACTAAGGTTGTAGCTATCAAGAGTGATTCTTTAATAAAGATAATTCTGTGTGTCCAGTAAAAGTGACAGCGATATGGTTTGCAAGAGTGATAGGGGTCTTTAAGTTCCCCTGGAGGTTTTTCTGTCTTAAATTTCCACCTTCTTTTCATCACTGTCCTTCTTCAGAACCAAAAAAACCTTTGTGTTGAATAACAAAGTTTTAAATTTGTCCTCCACAGTGGACACAAATATACCAATGGAACCTGAGTTTATACCCTTTCGACTATAATTGTTAGAGAAGGAATTATAATGTAACACCCACAGTTACATTTAATGCAATGCAAGCATGGTGGTGCGTCACATATAAAAGCTTAAAGCCATGCGTTTCTCAGTAAATTATTCCTCAGGTATACTCACAAGAAATGTTGGATTGTGTTGATCGCAAGCTACTTGACTGTGTCACATAGGCGTGAAAAACACTTTTTCATGTTCTAAAGTTATAAGGAGTTTTTATTAGTATAATGTATGATATGTTTTAATGTTTATTTTTATGTCCACTTAAATGTTTCATATAATATTATATTTCAGTTTCTAATAATATAGGTATTGTTGCCATTATTATTTTAATTGATTTATTGGAATTGGTTGGAGATTCAAAAAAATGTTTTAACTGTTGAAAACACCATTTATAGATTATTGGGCTTTGGTAAAGGTGTCCTAATAGCAGCTAGGAAAAATTACCTATTAGGGAACTTTAGTTGGACCTATTCATGTCAGAGAGCCAAATTGTCAACAGGGAAACTGGGGAAAATCATATATTAGGTCTGTCTATGAAATATTGAGACTGTATTTCTATCTCTTAAACAAAGCAGTGAAGTCTGATTATGAGCACTTGCCATTAATGTGTAAACTTGTCCAAATATGTACAGCAAACACAAGCTCTTTGTACCATTTAGTTTGTTATCGGTCACTGTTTACTGCAGTTGTGTTTCCCCTCAAGTGTTGAAATCATGAAAAGTTTAAAAGTTGAGTGAGACTCAATTTCTCACCAGAGAAAAAAGATGGCCAAGGAAATTTGTGCTGAAATTCTGCAGTAACCTGAGGTGGACCCGAGCCTTGTTCAAAAAGTCATCACTTGACTTGGAAACTTGGATCTTCCAGTATGATCCTGAAACAAAACGACAGTCAATGCACCAGAAAACACCTTCATCATCAAGAATCACTAACACAAAAAGTGTGTCAAAACAAGTCCAAATTTAAAGCCATAGCTATCGTTATTTGTTTTTTTTTTTTTTTTGAAGGGCATAATTTTGGCAGAATGGGTTCCAGAAGACAAAACAGTGAACCAACATTATCATAAGAAAGTTTTGACAAAGCTGAGAGTCAGAAAAGACAGGCAGAAATGTGGGAAAATGGTTTCATTCTTAATCAGGAAAATGCCCCTTCTCACACAGCACGTTATGTGACCACTACCTTGTACACCTTGTAATTTTTTTCCAAATTGAAATTGGTGCTTAAAGGAACACACTTTGGGCATGATTTATAAAAGCTCCCCAAGGCTGGAGAGGATACACTTTCATCAGTGAAGGTGGGTGGTCCAGCAAACCTGAAATGGATGGTCCAGGATTCAAAACATTTGTTAGCGAATAGCAAATGACTTTGAAGAAATTAATTCCAGGGTGGATCACCCAGCTTCACTGGTGAAAGTGTATTCTATTCAGCCTTGGAGAGCTTTCATAAATCAGTCCCTTTGAGTCAATGGATGCAGTAAAAAAAAAAGAAAAACATCAGATATCTTAAAACAGCTGACAGAAACTAATCTGCTCCACACCTTTGACCATTGGAAAACAAAACTGAATCTGTGCTTGATTGCGAATGGTCAATATATTTAGGGGACAAGCACTAGAATTGTCATGTAATCACTCACTTTTATTTATTTATATCAGTCTCATTATTTAAAAGAAAAACCTTGTATTCGGTAATATCGGTATTTGTATATCGGTAATCTCGAGTGTGGCTAGGGGTAAAAAAAACATGCTGAAAGCGGTAACCCCAAGCCACACTCGTGCTAGCTACAAAACATAAAAAAAACACCTGGTCCCATCGGCGTCCCCTGGTGTCCTGTCCATCGGATCCCATCCTCGGGCTGCGGATAGATGGCCTCCACTAATTACTATGGGCCTTTTGAAGAGAAGGTTGTCCACTTTATTAAATGGGATCCAAGTAAATGAATCAGAATGCAAAACACATGCATGGCTTTGGCCAGCACGATTTTGCCATGTGGCTGTGTTGCGCAGTTGAAACTACACAACTGATAATTCAGTTGCTTAGAGACAAAACAGTGTAAAACTTACTTAACATGAATGAAAATTAAATAATATTATTGTAAAATTTGTACTGATATAATTCAAAAAGTCAAGAACATTCAGCTTGACAGGTTTGGCATTGGTTCAGTGACCGTCTGGGGAAGGGGTGCATATGCACGGAAAGCCACATAGACCCCATGTGTGAGCCTAATAATACCCTGACTGCTGTTAGGTAGCAGGACGAAATACTATTCTCAGAACTTACATTGACCCAGTGGTGCATGAGGTCCTCCTGGCACAGGACAGTGCTTGACCATGTGTGGCCAAAGTGCGTAGTGTTTCTGGTTCACAAATGTGTTGATTTTACTGACTGGTTCCAAATACCTGAATCTAATAGAGACCCTCTGGGACATTATGTATTGGTAAACCAAACCAGGAGTTTAAATATGCCCTGATCCAGGTCTGGAAGGTGATGGACACCATCCAACATTATCCATCTCGTCAGAAGCATGCACAGACATTATCATGCATACAGGCATGTTTTGATCAAATTCATGAAAGTTTGACCATTCTGCAATTTCAATTTTCAGTTTGATTTTTGAATCCAGCACTTGGTAGGTTCATGAGTTTGGTTTCCATTGACCATTATAACATAAAATTTTATTTGAATTACATATTTATCAATAAAGATTTTCACCTGAAATATTTTGGTCACTGAGATCTGATATGAGATTTTACTGTTACCTTAATTGTTGAGCAGTGTATATTAAATACAATTTGTGCCTAAATTAAAAAAAAGAAAAAGCACATTCACTCATCTGTTTACCTAAAAGCAAATGAATAGTGTAGATATAAAATTTAGCAGCAATCATTTGTAAACTATTTTGTATTTTCCCTGGATACTAAAATATGTGCTGCACCTGCCTGTCTAGATTTCATCGAAGATTTCCTCTCTGTAAATGTGTAATATTGTCATATAAACCACAAGGTCACAATACAATCACATTTCCACTGCTATTCATTATGTCCTAGACTGAAGGGTATGAATTCATTTTTCATTCTGAAAGATTTTCAAATAGGTTGTAACATACATGTCCTTGTTGTGGTCTATAGATTGTACATTATTTATGTGTCACAATGAATTCCATGTAATAGTGGGAATCAAATACAAGCATTTTGCATTGTTTGATACAGGCTTGCAGCTGCTCTACATCATAGTAATTTAGAGAAAACTGCATAAATAGTAACAGACTTTGGAATAGATGTAATACTTTTTCAAATGTTACTAAAGATTTTGTAAACCATTAAAAGATTTGCCAATTTTTGCCAGTATCATATCATGTACACATACTGCATATTTTATTATGAACACCTGTTCACCTGCTTATTCATTCAGTTCAATATTCAGCCTATCATGTATCAGCAGTTTGACACATAATGTCATGCAGGTACAGTTAGGAACTTCAGTTAATGTTCACATCAATAATCCAAATGGAGGGACCGTTATATATACATGAATATTGCTGCTCAAAGGACTGGTCTGAGTAATTTTGTAACTGCTGCCCTTCCAGGATATACATGTACAGCAGTCTCTTGTACTTTAGAATTGAGAATAGAAGGTTAGAGGAGAATTGCTAAGCTGGTTTGCCAAACAGAAAGGCTATGATAACTCTTGGCGACTGGTGATAGCAAAAAAATATCGTAGAATGAATAACAAGTTGAATGGTAAAGCTAGACATACATTGCAAAACCTTCAATTAATGAATCTTTCAAATTAGGAAAAATGTTGTATAGGTAACATCAAGTATGCTCAGCATAAGGCTGAAGACATAAGTTTCCAACTGTAGACACCAGAAACTAAAAGTTAGTATTTTAGTGGGCACAGTGGTAAAGATCATAAGTATTAAAGAGATAAAGAAGGGCTTTTTTGGCATACTGTTTTTTTGCAAAGTTCACATAAACAAAATATTTCATCAACATAACATAAAATAGCTAGATTTAAGTTTTTCACCAATTTGACAGTAAAAAAAAGTAGTTCTTCTGCACCATAAGGGAACTGCTGTTTAAAAAATGTCCAATCTGGAACAGCAGTCATCTTAAAGTCTGACGCGTTTCCCCATACAAGGCTTCCTCAGAGGGATAGCAACATGTGATACAAACTAAATCATAAAATAGTCCTGATAAGGATATTTACCAAATTTACATATATGTTTATATAATGTAATATAGGACAATCAATGACTATCAACAATCAGTGAGTACTTATTCAGGAAACATCTATCCACGCTTCTGTAATATATGACAATCAAGGTGTGACTTATATTTGGACATAATATACAACAGTGTAATTAGGTCAATATTTGTAAAGGGCACAGGATCACCAAACTGGACAGTTTTAGATGAATTTTTTATCTCTGGTGAGCCACACAGATTATATGCCAGTCACCAGATATGAATCCATAAGAATACCTTTGAAATGTAGTATGAAAAGGTGATTCACAATCTGTATATGTAGCTAACAAATGTGGAGAAATAGCGATACAAACATACAGCCATTAAAATACATAGACTTGGAAGATTCTCCACTAGGTAATATGAGAATAAAAAAAAAAATTCTAAAATCTGGTTGAAATAATGCTACAAAGTCGAAGCTGAAATTGAAAGCTAATTGGGTAACAACGGAGGTCCTAGTTTTACATACTTTTCTTCAATATTCTAGAATGCAATATTCTATTGCATTAACTCCTGAACTTTAAGTGTAGTCAATCTATTAAAATAACAATCCCCCAAAGACAAAACCCTCATATAGGTCATTCCTCTTGAATTCAATGTATAAATCTTGGAAAGTTGAAAGTTGTGAAAACATTTACATACAGATCACAAAGGAATTATTTATAAAGGAATGAATTTGACATTATCTGAAATATTACCTAGTGGAGAATCTTCCAAGCCTATGTATTTTAATGGCTGTAATTGATTCTCCACCAGATAATTACCTATACATATTCGGACATGGTCTTGACAGATATTTCAATATTTTCATATTTTTTTTCAAAGAAGGTCTCAAACAAGATTTTTTTTAAACAAATGACCCCACTCGTGACAATGCACCAAAGCTTTCCAATTGTCCAGTGATGGTTTTCAAGCAAGTTTGCCTAGTACTCACAATATTGTAATTCTTTGTCAAACACCAGCATTGAAGATTCAAAATGCAGTTGCACTTTTTACTACCATATGATTTTCCTATAACCAATACATACATTTTTTTAAACATTTTTTATTAACTTATATGAAAAGTAAGACATAAAAAAACATAATACAATAGTTAGGAAAAGAAAGGTGGGGGAAAGATAATCAAAAAAGAGGATTGATCTGAAAAAAAAAAGAAATAAACATATGAAAACACCATATAGCACAATTAGAAGGTTCAATAAATTACGGTAGTCAAAAAACAAATGGACACAGAGCAGAAGACAACACAATCAAGTGATCAAATGTCTTACATGAACGAAAACTAGACTAACAGCAAGTTATTACATCAGAATCAATAAAGGGGGGTAGGACGATTATATCTGGGTACCCAAGAATAGCATGAATTCAAACCCAGGGGGGGATACTCAGCACAAAAAAGGCTTCTTTTTAGCCAGGATTCAAGTGGCATTAATATGCAGCACAATGTATGAACTGCATCAAGTTTCTTAATTGTTTTCCAGTGCCATGAATTCTACTTGTAAGGTCTTCCATGCACGATATTTCATTACCGGTCGAAAGCATAATGGAGTAGCTCCTCCTTCTTACAAAACAGAGGGTTTTATTCCTTTCTCAGTATATCACACCCTCCCTCTTTACTATATCAGGACTTGCTCATCATGATTATTCTACTCTACCTTTTCTACTTGGCTACCTTTTCTTTTTCTATACTTCCGTCCCAACTTCCTTACCCCCAGATGCTGGTTTATAATGCCTTCCAACCAACAAAGTATTTTTCCTCCTAGACAATCGGCACCTACGCCATTAAAATGTGGTTTACCTATATCAAGGTATTGTGAGGACAAGTCAAAGTCTTTAAAAAAACAAGCCCATTTTTCAACAACATTTATTTCAATCCCCTGTATAACTTTTTAAACTCACAGTGCCTCTTTGTTGAAGCACATATTACTGGCTGTATTTTTACTGTCTTGCAGCTCCTGGACGTATCTCTTAATTTCCTAAAATGATTTTAAGGACTTTCTTTTTTATCCTAATTTTCACATTTGGACTAATGACATGATTATTTGGTCCTCAACAACACCCAATAGTCCAAAGGTCCAGATTTATGATTTGCCCTTTACTATTTGTTTTTTCCCAAAGACTCATTTTCAAACACTAGGAATTTGAGAGCATTTGAAGTGGCTGGAAGTACCTAATACATAATACATGCAACATCTCAAAAACCATACTTCAACCAAATACCATTACTAAAAGGGAAGTCATTCTGTTTTATATGATTATTATGTTTTTATCTATGTAAGATATGTAAGAAGAAGATACACAAGAAATAAGAACTCTTTAAATGTTGCATGTCATAGATTCAAAATTCCAGCATGAACTATTTGGAGGAACTATTTGAGACCAAAAGAGATACAAGCAATGTAATAATTCATCAATATTTAAAAGGAACTATAAATACCCTTTCTGGTAGGCAAAGCCAATTTAACAAAGTTGCTGGAATCTGCTTTTGTGATAATTACATTACTAAAATAAATTACTTTTAATTCATTATTGATGCTCTAGAAAAATATTTTATGGATTAAAGAACAGCAATCAAAATTGTTAAGAACTATATATACTTTATGCACATAGGTGTAGCCTTTAGCTGCAATTTTAAGCTAATAAAGTAATCAACTGAGCATGAATTAAATTTCTTTACAAATTCCTAACAGTGGAGCATCAATTTAATTTTCTTTGCTCCTACTTTAAAAAGATATTAATAGATTCATACTGTATCATTATATTCTAATAAATACAGACAGCAGGAACATAAAGCATTACATATTGTTACCAGTAAATTTATGTTCCAGAAACAAAGTAAAATTTTGGTATGGTCCTGTCTCCTGTGTAAATGTTCATAGCAAATTGTAACAGCCTTACCTAAATATGATCAATCTCACATTGAACTGGAACACTACAAACTAGTTGTGTCCAACTTAAAGATTTGTCTAAAGTGTTTTATTTGTTCTGTTCATTTAGATTGTGTAAATATACTCAGCATTGAGCTAACCCGTCATGAGAAAAATACCAGAGCTGCCTATGCTGACTCTTTACTTAAAATGTTGCTTGTCTGTCTCTAGGAACAATCTTTGTTAAGTATTTTATGTATAACTGAACCAGTGTTTACAGATAAGGAAAATCTAATCAAACAAGTTTCAGGTCACTGACCTTAATGTACTGATGCTTGAGGGTCAGCATGTTAACCACAAAGTGTAGATATGCCAACATAGTGCACAGTTGAGTATAAGAAAAAATTGAGTAGGGGAGAATCCTTTAAAATAGGATTTTTCTTTAGCTAAAGTGTTTGCGTATTTATCTGGTGGAAATGGATATATATACAGGCCCTATAAATGAGCCTATTTGCCAACCTTGGAAATAGTCAAATGGACGAGAAAACACAAAAAGAAGGGCTTTTTTGTCAAAAAAAATATATATTTTGTCTTAATGATTACTTTTCATAATACATATTACTGCTTTGAAACAACTGGAAACACAGGTCCATAACATTATCATTCTGACCCTGTAGGGGCACTAGACAATAATCTAAGCACTTCCTCAAGGCTGTCTTGGCTGGTGAGCTGGGAGGAGGTCCAAGGTGAACTAACAGACTTTATGTTCCTCCTGAGGAAGTGACCAAAGTCACGAAACACGTCGAAGAAAATGTCAAGATATCAAGATAACACAAATACAAGTCCCTTTTTTGGGTGCTCATCTGAAGCCCCTTCATGCCTAAGGGAAGTGTTCTCCCCACATTTTTGACTTGAAGGAATATATACTGCCATGTAATCATGCTCAACCTCGCTAAAATGTAACGTCACCCCAGAAGAAGCCTAAATCAGGCGAAACGCGTCGGGTAACCTACCTATGTATTCAACACTATTGTCATTATATGGGACACGATTGTTATTATGTTGTATTTTCCTGTCAGTAGCTTATTGCCTAGTGCTCCTACAGGGCCAAATTGATGATCTGGACCCATGTTTCCAGTTGTTTCAAAGCATTGATCTGTGATATGTATTATGAAAAGTATTTATTAATACAAAATATTTTTTTTTTGCCACAAAAACTCTTCTTTTTGCGTTCTTCCTCCATTTAAGATTTTTCTTTAACCATAAACTTATAGAATGCTAGGTCCTTGTAGGTTACAAAAACCAAGCTACAAGTTTAGTACTATAAGAAGTATTTAGGGTAATTTAACACTTTTATCAAAAACAGTGCTTAATCCAAAATTATTCATAATCACTCCCTTGATAGAATAAAATTTTCAAACTGAAAATGAAATCCAAATTTTATTTGGCACCTATCTGACCACAGCTCATGTCGGTGAACAGTCTTGGCATGACTCCATGCTAGAATAAAGCACCTCTCTTGTACATGCTTGGGAGTCATGCCATCCTGATCCAGCCAATGAAGACTGGTAAAAATTCCAGACTCCAGTCCAGGTGAATATGGAAGCACCAGAGACCATGCAGAGTCCAGAAATTGCAGAGCTGGAGAAGCCCAGTTGGTAAATATGTCTGCCTATGTGTAAATATGTTATGCATAATATGGCTAAAACCTCCTGGGGACCCAAACATGATGGGAAGGTAAATTCAGCATTAAACAAATAAGTAAACATCCCGTGTAAACATTTATTGTGCACATCGGTTGCATGACCTTTTTTTTAAATTCCCCAAATGTATTACTCAATTCTTGAAATTTTGTATCACCCATCCAAAAAAGTGATTGGAATGAAGCTACATTATTGCTTTATTTTCATGTCCTATAAAATCAACCCATTTCCACCTGTATTTTACTATTTTGTGCATCTAATTTAAAACACTCTGGATTAGTCTGCCTTTTGTTGTTCTATGTAATTATATTGTGAAGTAATTAAAATGAGTGGACAGATTACAATGCCAAAGAATAAAATGGTTATTTATTGCAATATAAATTAAGCATGAATGCAATAATTAGTGTTAGATGACAAAAAGAAATAAAATTGTTTGTAGCAATTTAATATCTTATAATCATACATGTTGTCTTTGTAATGATGAATGCACCTCTGTGTGCTGACAGCAAATTAACATGTAATCATCATGCAACATAATCGGATGATTGGTGACTTTATTCTGTTTATTTGTATAGAAACCCCAAAGCATTAATTAGAATTCCTATTTACAGATGATATCACTACCTAAAAATGTAGCTTGTACATCACATGTAATTATGTAAATCTGGATTGAAATGTTAATTTTTAATTACTTTGCTAACAAACATCAACAACATGTCACCAACAGTTAAACATTTTTTCAGCTTCTGCCAGTTCAGTTCTGATTATACTAGAGACAGATTAGAATTTCTATCTGGCTTTCAGTTCTATATGTAAGTTTTTTCTCAATCTTAGGCTTTAATTTGATAATACCTAGTGATCCTGATATAAGGTTCTTTGTGAAGGAACTTCACAAAGAACCTAACTGTGTTCTTATGTTGACACCGTGTAACAAACCTTTCACTTTTACAGACACTACAATGCCAACACATTATTAAGCAGATGATGATGGGCAGATGATGCTTTAGCAATGCTTGTAGACTGGAAGTGACTGGTAGAGGCTAAAGAGATCAACAGAATGATGATCAAAAGGATTAAAAAAAAGTGAAAACAGTATTTCATGGAAATAAACATAGCAATAGCTTTATACAGTGCTTAGAAAATAATATCCTTGTTCACATTGGCGTTCAGAGTTTATGCAAATGTCGTGGTCTACAATTCCCATACGTTATTTTGGAACAATTTATCCCCTAAGCCATTTTCCTGCATTTGGCACATAATTGTTCATGTTGGGTGCTTAGATCACATTTTTTTTATTTATTTTGTTTCTACAAGGCCTTTTTAAATGAACTTTTTCCTCCCTCTGGCTTCTAAGCTATGTTTATAACCTTACTATATGCTAGCTATAGTCTCTTCCTCTTTCTCTTATTTCCTCTTTTTCTCTTTCTTTTTTCTTTCTCTTCTCTCTCTCTTGTTCCCTCCTATTTCGTTTCTCTTTTTTTTCTCTTCTATTTTGATCCTCTTTCTCTTTCCTTTTTCTTTATCTTTCTTTTCTCTTCTCTTTCTTTTTCTTTTCTCATTCTCTTCTATCTTTTCTCTTTCAATCATCTTTCTCTTTTCTCTTTCTCCTATGTTTTTCTTCTTTCTTTTCTCTTTCTTTTTTTTTTCCTCTCTTCTCTTTTTTTTCTTTTTTCCTTCACTTTATTTTCTCTTTCTTTTCTCTTTCTCTTCTCTTGCTCTTTTTTTTCACTTTCTCTTTTCTTTCACTTTCTTTTCTCTTTCTCTGCTTTTTCGATCCTTTTTCTTTTGTCTTTCTCCTCTCTTTCGATCTTCTTTTTCTTCTCTTCTCTTTCTCTTCTCTTTTCTCTCTTCTCTTTCTTAGTCTTCTTTTTCACTGTCTTCTCTTTCTTTTCTCTTTCTCTGTCTTTCTCTTTCTTTTATCTTTCTGCTCTCTTTCGATCCTCTCTCTCTTCTCTTTTTCTTCTCTTTCTGTTCCTTTTTTATTCTTCTCTTTCTCAGTCTTCTTTTTTGCTGTGTTCTCTTTCTTTTTTCTTTCTCTGTCTTCTCTTTCTTTTCTCTTTCGTTGTCTTCTCTTTCTTTTTTCTTTCTCTGTCTTCTCTTTCTTTTCCCTTTCTTCCTTCTTCCTTATGAAGAAAGCCTTAATATTATCTAGTTGGGCTTTAGTTTTGGTTTAAAATAAAAGTGACCCAAAACAACATCAGAGTATCAGCTACCTAATTCTCATAATATTTAAAAGGTCTAGAATGGTATTCTAAAATTAAGTCTAAACCTAAAGTTTAAATAAGATTTATTTTTATTGCAGGTATTTCAATGCCGATTCCCGTGATTGGTCTTCAGGATGACTCCAGGGTGTTTGTGAATGGGAGCTGTGTATTAAATGATGAAAAATTTGTACTTCTTGGATCTTTTGTGGCATTCTTTATCCCACTGATCATCATGGTATTTACATACTGTCTGACCATTCAGGTACTTCAGAGACAAGCTACAGTGTTCATGTACGAGGAAGTGCCAAAGCAGAGAAAGAACAGCATAAGTGGTCTAAAGAAAGACCACAACACTGAAAACATTTCCATGATACAAAACCATGAGGCTGCTTCTCACATGAACTCTCCAGTAAACAAAGAGGCAGCGCTGTTTCGAAAGGGGACCATGCAGTCAATCAACAATGAGCGAAGAGCCTCCAAAGTCCTTGGGATAGTCTTCTTCTTGTTTCTCATCATGTGGTGTCCATTCTTTATCACAAACATCATGTCTGTACTTTGCAAAGAGGCTTGTGATAAGGACCTCATGGTGGAACTGTTGAATGTATTTGTTTGGGTTGGTTACGTGTCCTCAGGAATCAACCCGCTAGTCTACACACTTTTCAACCGAACATATCGAAGAGCTTTTTCCAACTACATCCGTTGTCAGTATCACAGTAGCAGAAAGACAATGCTGCAACAAAACCAGTGTCATCATAACCCACCATCAACTGCCATGTCTGGCAAGGACCTTAATTTAAATCATTATAGAAATGGCAATGAGCTACCTAGCATGGACTTGGATGAGACGGAGGAAGCTATTGAAATGCAGCAAGGGACATCTGAATTATCTTTAAACAGTTCAAATGTTGTAAGTGAACGGGTTAGCTGTGTTTAAACAAAGGTCCTATGGACTTTCACTACTTAGGTCACTTTCAAATATTTGTGTAAATGAAATGTATGTCATGTCAGACAATAATGTAAATATTTGTTAATTATTGGAGGCCATTTTTTTAAAAAGACATCTGCGGTCCAGTGTTTCCGTCCAATTATTTATGTCTAGGTAATTTCCCGTTATTTAAGGCAATCTAATTGTTATTTTGGTTACCAGGCTGGCAGAATGTGATGGCTTTTTTTATAACATGCATGATCAGATACTTTTGCTCTAAATATTTCATTGGATGACCCATTAAATGTAATAAATTGCTGCACATGCAAACATTATAATGATATGTGAAAAAGTACATACATTAATATTTGCATTACTATCAAGTTAACTTACATTTTTTTATATTTTCCTTTTTTTTTTAATTTTCTTTTGCAAAGTTAAATCTGTTGATGGTTTGCCTTCTCTGATGTCCTCTTTCCATTTCAACATACTAATGAACCTTTAAATAAATTCTTTCTGTTTTCATGATGTACCTTACTTTACACCCAATGATGTAGTCACTGGGATTTTGTTATTCTCTATGCAATGAAGGCAGCTCATGACTAGTAAGTGGGAGCATCAGGATGCTATATTATAGCTTCCTGTAAGGATCACAGCATCTTCTTCAGTCCTCTTCCCGAGAGCATGTAGCTTTAGTACAAAGAATTGGCTAGCTGTTGGATAGACTCATGCAAAGAATATAATGAGTTGACATCCTTCATCTAACAAATGACTAATCTTGTAATTAACTGGTTGTTAGTGTTAGCTAAAATTTTCAGTACAGGAAACCTGTTTACAGGACTGTGCAAACCTAAAGGTTAGGCTGAAGCTTAGTTTAATCTTCTTAGTTTTGTTTAAACGTTTGAAAAAACTACTTCTCAAAAAGCTTTAAATCTCCCCCGTTGGGTAAACTTTTAGATAAAATTAACGTTTTGGCTAAACATATACTTTACATTTAGCTGTTCATGAACGTTCATGGTATAACTTGTCAGTCATGTCATGGTAGAGCTAGCTAGTCACGTCAGCTGGAACTTCTCTATATTCGAGAACAGTACTAAACAGGTCCATCTGAATTGTGCGAACTACAACTAGCTAGTAATAAAAGTAAGTACTTTATTGCCTGACACAGCTTTATCGGGTAACAATCATACATTATAGGGTTATCATAATCACCAAAAAGCTCTGTAAGACCATTTATATAGATTTATACAATACCTTTTTGTTTTGTTATCTAAGAAATGAAATATATATTATTATTCAAAAAAAGACAGTACATCCAAAATTCATATATAGTTTTTTGAAAATTTAGATCCAGACATGTTTCACCATGATCCTAAAATTCTAAGACTTTGGAAATATATATATATATATATGTATCTTTAGGTCCACTCTTTCTTAAATTAGATTGTTCACATTTATGTATCTGCCTGTCGTATTATTTTTACATATTTGATCTTCTTTTTGATCTTGGAATGTAGGTACTATGGTGTCTTTGGCTGTGCACTCCCAGTCTCCTATGGCAGTTGTTTGGGTGTGCTTTGTTTAGGTTTCAATGGTGGGTGTCCTTCACATATAACATATTACAGTACCAAAAAAACACAACTGAAGAATTTACATTATTACTAATGCAGTAAGAAAGAATAGATTTGTTTGTATAGATATTTATAACAGAAAAAAGCTTGTAGGTTAGACCAGTGCTTCTCAACCGGGGTTCCATGGACAACAAGCAATATTTCACTCTCAGGTCAGATAACACTGACACCAATGATCTTTTTGGCTCTCTGTAAGGGTCACATTCTTCCCACTGACTTGTAATGTTGCAGGTATTCTTTCTAATGACTGAGTTGAATATAGTAAATATAGCAGGGATTCCTTAAAACCTGAAAGTTATTTTAAAAGGTTCCCCATGTTAATAAGGTTAGCCAGTAAACCAGTATCTAAAATAAGAATTTCCGTGGACTTAAAATACATCATCAAGGAAATGATATGACAATAAATTTTATAGTTTAAATTATACTTTTTTTGGCTTAAACAAGTCGTTAGAGATGCAAGGTTTGGGATCTCTTAGTACATCTCTAAAATGAATGCACATTTCTTCATGTTTTCTCACTGCACTGCTCAGGCAGAACTAATACCACTGCTTGGAATTTCAGTACATCGTAGGCACTGTTGCCAGCTCATGAAAAGAGGTTAAAGGCTTACTGGTTTTCTGGCAAAATAATTAGGTATTGTTTTGTACTAACAGCATTTTTTAAAAAAAAAACAAGTCTTAGGGGAAACATGAATAAATTGTAGATTTGTAGAGCACATGTTTTTTAATTTTGTCCAGACTTAAACTTCGCTTTTAGAAATTGGTAGCATGATTACCCTAAACCCATATATGAACCAGTCATCTAGAATAGAATATAGATGGTTTGCATGCCATTTGAGTACACAATGTTTATAAGGGAGATTTATAAAAAAACTTTAAAAAGAAATTCAAACAGGTCAGACATTCATGATATCTCTTGAATTGTGTTGTAGTATTGATTTAGGATTTAAGGCATTGGAAACAACAGATGTAGAGAATAGGGTGTTTAAGCAGCAAGCATTCTATTATTCCAGTCAGCCAAAGTGGTCAGTGTGGTAGTAAATCCAGAGCGTCAGGTTTTAAATATTTCTGTCACAAATGTTTGCTTATATAGGTATTATATTTCTATAGAGATGGACAGGGGTTGAAAAATCACTATACAGATTTCAAATGCTTTGGTAGGTAAAATGATTTGTTTTTAGGAATTGTACACGTATGCCTAACGTTATAGTTGTCTACAGTTATTTTTTCATCCAAGAAATGGAAATGCTATTTATATTTTTGAAAATGTACACATATCTGAAATCATTATACAGAGCTTATATTGCACCAACAAATGTAAATGATAAGGATGCTGAAGTTGCTGAAGAAGGTTTTATATATCTATTTAACATCATATGTGCTTACAGTTTATAATACATGGCTTTTCATCATGTAATTCATATAAATGCTACGAAAGAGTGCAAATAACTTTATACATTTACAAAGGCTTGTACGTGTAAATAAAATACATATGTTGAGGTTAAAGAGTATGTAAACCCGAACAATTTACCTATTTTATTTGTCTCATTTTGGTCTGTTGAATATACCATCATTGTTATATCTGTTCAATAAGTAACAACAAAAAGCAACCTGCTGACCCTACCAAAAATGTTGCCATCTAAAAACATACAGTTCTCCCTACCTGCGCTTTAGGCAAACTTGTGTCCAAAGGTGACAATGTGGTTTCTTAAAAGATCCAGTATGGAGAGGAGGACAGCTTATGGTAGACACAAACTTGATTAGAAAAATTGTGAGCAGGCAGGTTCATTATTGCAGAAGGGTCAGGCAATGTCCATTGTGCAAAGAAAGAAACTTACCTTCCTGAACGCTATTATTTTATATTGCAATTCTCTCTCATCACAATTCTGTCTTCGATTCTCTGCATCAGTACCTTCACCCACTTTTCTTCCAGGTCTGGGTCCGGCACATGCATGCGCATGGGGGTTCATTATTTATGATAGCCAGGATACCCAGCATTGTACATTAAGCTGTGTACGTTGAAGAAAAGATTTGGAACAGGCAGGTCATTTTTTTTTTTTTTTTTTTGCAGAGGGGACATCACCGGTCTGCTCACTTTTCTTTCCTTTAAGAAAGAAAATAAATCCTTACAAAAAGAAAACATATACCCTGCCATATCTAAGGACTTGTTAGCTGCCAAATATTGCATTTTTGTTCTTGGGTTTAGATACACTTTAACGTCAATTGTGTATTGGTAATGGAGCAATATAGGTTATCCCAATATGGAATACCTCATTGCAGGCCAAAACTCTGTGCTTTTCTTAGCACAGCTGAATTTTTATCAACCTCAGTACTTCCTTATGGTACAATATATGCATTCCAAATCAAGTTTAAAGTGATGCCAGACTATGGCAATTCTACATGCCTTATATGAACAATGATTCATTCTCATGATACAGACTCAATCCTCAATGTGGATTATTTATTTATTTTTCTTGTAAGATCATTTATTTGATTTTTTATGTGTGTCATTTGACTTATTTATATTATTTCATATAGATGAAAATTAATGAACAAATTTAGCATGTGTAATTGTTTAAAGAATTGTTACCTAGCATTTGGAATAAATAAAAAAGGACTATTTGGCCACCTAATTACCTTGTCTCACTATAAAAAATAGTTTGCATGAAAATGTACATTGCAAATGACAGTTTAAATCAGCAAATAAAATACATTGCACTACCGATCTAGCGCACTTTATCCTTAAAAAACTGTGTGAATGTATTAGTCAATGACAATTGGCAATCTATTGATGGAATGTTATTGCTGTAATTGCACATGAACTGTAATACAGTGCATGGTAGAGAAGAAGTATAACTTTGCCCATCTCTTATAAAATCTATTGTGATAACTTTTCGAGCAGCAATCAACATATTGTTATCAATACCAAACAACAGTATACCTATAAATTCACATCAATATATATTATTCATTAAAAGTCTAGCCAGCAGGAAGTAAGAGGAAATTTGTCCAAAGAAAGGCAATATCTCCTAGTTTCACCAGAACACGTTTACCCAATGGATGATTTCTCATCCTATACTTGTAACAAATAAACTTTTCGTCTGTTCCACAAACAGGACCTTGCATGTCTTTACTGTCTAAAACCTTTCTTCTCTTTCCTAGAAATGTATTTGCAGTGCAGTGTACTTCCAGGCTCACTCTGAGCAAGGTGTCTAGAATGCTGACAAGTGTCCATGATGACTTCTGTTTGCATGTGCAAAAGTGGCTGCCCAATGAAGATGAAAAAGTCGAAAAGATGGAGGTTCTGGCAGTTGAAACTGTCAGGGGCACCTTTTAATTTGTACTTCAATCCGCTGTAATTTATTCTGTTTATGTAATTCTTTGTTCCCATGTAATCCTATTTCATAAATCCACATTCATTAAATATTTTCATCTGTCCCCTTTTTGACTTGTTCACTTTTCTTTGTCTCTTTCGATGTCAGCTGTTCCTTAAATGTTTCATATGTCAAAAGTAATTTATTTTTTGTCACCGACTGCAGAAGCTTTATGTCAGCTTTGTTTATGTCCTAAATATACTAATGTACCTCTTACCAATAACGCCTCATACTGCCATCCTAAATTGTCAATTCATTATGTCACCAATCTACTTTTCAACTGCAATCACAAGTAAAGTCATACTTTTCCAATGTAAAAAAAAATGTTTTAAATTCATCAATTTATCCTGGTGCTGAAAAAGGCAATGGAAGGTAACTTGAAAGCCTAAAAGCATGTGAGTTGAAAAAAAAAAAGCAAAGAAGCATTGAGGAGGGATATGCCGAGGTTTAACTAGATAAATAGATATTGAAGAAAGTCATCGATTTTCTCTTCTGCATGCACCCACAACTTCAGAGAGGATTTAACTCTGGGACTTGTGCTGAAACAACAAATACTTTTATAAAGAGTGTGTGAGAAATGATGATAAATTAATAATGGCAAACAGCAGGCTAGTCTACATAGAAATGTCAGTTTTTTTTATACTTATGCTGATTGTTTAAAACAGAAATTCTTAACCAGCATTCTGTGGAACTCTAAAATTCTTCTTGAGGTTACCAGGGATTCCTCAAGCTATTCCCATCCCATGGTGCCCTCATAATTTGAGGTTTCATGCCGCTCATGTCTCAAGTCCACAAGAATGACCCCAATGATAACCTTTTGCCTCTCTATAAGGATTGAATGTGAACCATCATGGTAGGAGTGACATACTTTACACTGCCCATCAAAGAAGGCACATTTTTTAATTAATTTAATAGTGTTTCCTGAGACATCAACATTTTAAGGGTTCCTTAGGGGTACAAAGGTTGAGAAGGCTGGTTTAAAATATTTACATGATAAAGGTCACCTCAACACAATGCAGGAAAGCACTAACTTTCTGCTTATCAGCCCTAAGCAGTAAAACTTACACAACTCTCTAGGTTGACGACTGTCCCCCTCTCCAGCAGCACACCTACATTAACTGAAACAAGAAACATGATAGGGACACAATGAAGTTTGGTTTAGGTGCTTGCCACTGGGGCACATCCAACTTCTCCCAGGAATGCCTGGGAAAGAGTTTCTGCATTCCAAAGAGAATAAAAAATCTTTGATTACTTTATTATGAATCATAAGTAAATAAATAACGACAAGACAGTGGGGTCTTACTAGGCAAGATTTAAGTGTTAATAATGAAAGGCTTCCTCAGAAATACAATATAAAACGCTCAAGATCCTTAATATTATAAGTGATCTTATAATCAGGCCATCCCAAGGTAGCACTATACAGTCAACAACTGATAATGAATAAGCCAACATTGGTCTGTGGTGGATAAACTTTTCAGAATGTCCCGACACGTTACGCCTGTTATAGGCTTACCCAGGGGTATTGTAACATTTGGCAGTACACTGTAGTATACTGTAAGCAATATTCTTGATGAATATATTATTAATACAGAGAATAACTAAACCCATAGTGACATAGAATTATTCATAAAGCACTGATATAGTGATATAATATTATATCACTATAACAGTGCTTTTTGATTATTTGTATGTCACTATGGGTTTAGGTATCCTCTGTATTAATATTATATTCATCATGGTTATTGTCTACAGTATACTACAGTGTACTGCCAAATGTTACGATACCCCGAGGAAGCCTATAGTAGGCGAAACGTGTCAGATACTTTCTGGAACGTTTGTCTACCACAGACCAATGTTGGCTTATTCATGATCAGTTGTTGACTGTATAGTGCCACTTGGGATGGCCTGATTATAAGATCACTTATATTATTAGGATCTTGAGCATTTGATATTGTATTTCTGGGGAAGGCTTTCATTAATAACACTTAAATCTTGCTTAGTATGACCCCGCTGTCTCCTCTTTTTTTATTTACACATGTTTCAATAATTCAGGGTTGGCAAGTATATTTATGCCTAATTTGTTAGGAGACACCTTTTATTGTTTTTTGTTTTTCTGTTGCATCCTTTGATATGAATACTGCTGGGTATATCATTTTCAAGTATGCATAGAGTCCATTGATTGCATCAACAATTTTGAAAGTTTATCCCTGCCATGCAGCTCAATCCTCAAGCTAAAGAATCCACCAAACCAAACACCAAACCTATTAAATTGAAAAAAAAAGCTTCTTACCCAGCAACAAAAAATAATAAATAAAATAATAAGTTTTAACTGACTCCCCCCACACAAGGGCATCAAAATGGATTGTTTTCTTTCTCTGTACTCTTTATTTGCCTAGCATGAGAAACTCTTGGTTTCCTTCTACCTGATTTTAATAACTAACACCCAAGAACTGATAAGGTGCACCTATCTCTCACAGATGAGTATCTTATCCCTCACTGATTTGAGGTATGGTACTGAGTTGTGGCACAAATTTATTTTTAGTGCGAAATACTTTTTAAGCTAAGTTTCGTTGAAATTTGATTAGTATATGCAGAGACAAATGTAAAAGAAGAAATTAAAAAGCATTAATTAGAAAGTAAAAAAGTATGTAAAACAATACAAAATACCAATACCAACTAATATGATCTTGAACATAATTTGGAATAAATATTTCTAGGGGAATATAGTGAGTGATAGAATGTGTACCAGCCACAATCAAAACACAGAGTTTCCGAGTGATTCCATCTGGTCCTTCACCAGATGCACTTAAGAAATTTCCCGGACTTGCTGAGATAAACTTAATTTCTTCAATCACTTGGAGACAGTACAATCTCTTTCTGTTCTGACAAGTCTGCTTTATCTTCTCTGGGAAAAAAGAAATCAATTCTTTTTAGCTAATTGCCTTTTATAACTCATTCATTATAAGGGTAGAGTGTTGATTCGTTATGTAAGAACAGAATTCTCAGCAGATGGTGAATGATAATCTCTGGTGTTATGCTGCAATTGCATTTAGGAAAAAAAAATGTCATCAGCCACAGCATGCAAGAATTCTTTTTATTCTGAAATGACATTGGCCTATCATAACATAATTCACACAATAAAATAAAACTTTCCATTTGGTATAGGCTTTTTCACATAACAAGTGAAAGGTAATCTATTTAAAGATTTTTATTACATACCACTTGTATCTAAATAGGCAAAATTACATAAACACATTGCACCCCCAGAATAAAACGCACCAGCCTATGTATAAAAAATGTTTTTAAAATCAAAATATATGTCTAGTTATCAAAGGCATTTGTTTAAAACAATGCTCTTCTGCCTTTCTTTGTCCATGGTCCATGGCCATGTGTCCATGTGCCCCTCAGGTCCTTTAGCCAGTGAAAATAAAAAAAAATGTATTATAATAAAGTAATAATAATAAAGTATTTGTATAAAAACAGCTCCAAAAAGATTACTTGCATTTAGGCTTCCAAATGCGAAGGAAATTTAGGATATATCTGGCTCATCAATGTCGCACATGATATGTAAATATGCTTTACCTAAGCCTGGTCCTGCGGCACAAGTGGCTGGCTGGAAAGGTCTGATTGGAGTTGATTCCCATTCAGATTGGAGCTATTCTAACTTGGATCAGAATTTGTGCAATCCAAGGTTTGGTCTGACATTGCTATACCTATCATTTAAAAGCTATAGTAAGCCAACGGACAATCATCCCATGGCCAGATTGGCTGAGCCGTACTATACCAGTCATTGACAGGTTTAAAATGGTTTACTAAAAAATATGAACTCGAAATTGACTGGATCTGAGTCAGAATTTCTGTGTTACAAGCACTTATACACAGTACTATAACCATAGACAGGGATTTTCAACAAACGAATGTAAAGGGCAAAACAGAGGGAGTCTAGTGCAGAGCTGTCCAAAATTTGAGGGCTAAGATTTTCATATAATCAGAGCATATTTTGGCTCTTTATAAGTCACACCTTTCTACATTTACTGCAGTTATTTGTAAATACCAAAAATGTGAGAAGTCCTTGAAGACTCCGGCATAGCACATTACAGGTGAAATTATTTTCATATAAAAACATTATTGCACACACAATATATATAACTCCAGCCCTCCATAACTAGCAGTAGGACAGTGTACAGAGATGGTAATACCAGAACAGCCTCTAATAGTGAGAACAGAGTTCACTTGAATCTGCTTGACAGAAATGTCTTCTATAACAGTGGTAGCCAACGGGTAGTCCACAAAAAAATTTTAGTGGTCCATGTGGGGGGGGGGGGGTGCACCGTCCAGAGCCACGGACCATGTCTCCCGTACAGATTGTAGGCTCAGGGCGGTGCGGTCCTGAGACACAATTTGTCCACTCTCCCATCGCAGGGCAGCGCGGTCCTTCTCCTGACCCTGCTGGGGGGGTGCACCGCCCAGAGCCACGGAGCATGTCTCCATTAAAGATTGTAGGCTCAGGGCGGTGTGGTCCAGAGACACAACTCGCTCATTCTCCCATCGCAGGTCTTAGCCTGGTCCCCCCAGCGGGGTCCTTCTCCTGACCCTGCTGGGGGCACACTGGCCAGAGCCATGGACCGTGTCTCCCATCTGGATTGTGGGCTCAGACCTGGGATGGGGGAGTGGGCTGGTTGTGCATTATGACGTCACTCTGGGGGAAGTTAACCACGCATGCACAGTCCAGAGTCCGTTAAAAAGGACCAAAAAGGTTGGACCTCTATCTTGGATAAAGGTCCTCCATCTTGCATTTTGTAATCATAAGCTAACAATCTTGGTGAAATCTTTAGTGTTTCCTAGATATCTTTGATATAATTGTTTATTAAACTTGTAGATTATATGGTGACTATGTGCTGTAATTGGAGCTTTTATTACTGTAATATTAATGATTGTATCTAGTTTTAGATTTTTTATTTGATTTTATTATTCAGTTTTATGAGTTACATTAACCAATGCCTAATTATACAAACAAACATTATCAATCTCGAAATGCAAAAAGTGAAAGTAATTGATAAAATATAATAGTTTTTTACAAAATCATAATCATCAAATAAGAGTTAAATCTCCACTAGGAAAGAATTCATTAAACCAGCAGCTTAGCTATTGCACATTTCTTCTGTATTAAATCATGCAACAAAGAACAAAAAGGACCACCAATGGTGAAATATCGCAACACTGATTTTTTAAAAGCTTTAAAAGCACTGATATAGATCTAGTGCACATATCACTATGTAAACTGTGTGTTTCTTTATTGCAAATCTCAGCAATGAATGGCCAGGCTGAGAAAACCGACATAGTACATCCAACTTGATGGATCTTTTATGGGTTTAGGGTTAACTAGATAGGGTTAACTGATGTAATGGGTTTGATTTAATAAAGTTCTCCAAGGCTAGAGAGGATAAATTTTCATCAGTGATCCTGGGTTATCCAGCAAACCTAGAATGGATTTCTTAAAGTCATTTGCTATTTGTTAGCAAATGTTTTCAGATCCGGACCAGATCCACTCCAGATTTTTTTAATCATCCAGGTTCACTTATAAAAGTGTATCCTCTCCAGTCTTGTTGAGCATTAATATTTCAGGGCCTGCCTGAATTTTTTTTCCGGCTATACAAAGATAGTTGGTGTTTTTTAGTTTTTTTATTGTATTATTTTTTCAGGCTAACGTAATTTGTTAAAGCTCACCTCAAGCCCTTCCTACAGTCTTTCATTTATTGGAATGTATTTCTTTTAATCACAGAGGTCTGGCATTACATGTGGACATTACCATAGCTTTCTGTTCTACCCTGCTATCCACTCCCACTAGCCTCAATCTGCATACATTGCAAAAATCAACTGATAAAGTCTCTGGTTCCAGAATAGGTCATTTATTTTACATGTTGATGATCCGAAAACAGAGAAACAAAGGAAGGCAAAAGATCAACAAATAATCTCAAAATGAAATATTAAAGGTTGTGTCAATAGGCTCCTGTACTGGGGCATGTTAATCCTTAATGGAAAGAACTGAAATTTGTAGTTGAAACACTAGTTTTGCATTATTAGGGGCATTTTGCTTCAGGTACAGGTAAATGCAAGGGCTTAAGGAGCGGTGTTAAAGGAATTATAACCACCAGACAATTAAAGCTAAAATCTAACCATGTTCTACTATACTGATGTGTGAAAATTAAAGCTTAGGTGGTATTAAATACCTAAAGTGAAACATTTGAAGTGGAACTGATCTCATTGGCATAGATGAGCCTATGTTATAACCAATGAATATGCACAGCATACTTGCTGATCATTGCGCACACCTAAATATTTTTCTTAGTGCCTTGTAACAATGGCAGGTCCAGTAACCTGTCAACTCTGCATCCCATGAAGTCACCATCGTTGCCACTGATTTCATGGCCAACTTCCAGGTCCATGATGATGCTGTTTGCCAAGTGGTTGTACTACCAATTATTATGTAATTCAGTGAAGCACTCCATTAACATAAAAAAGTTCCTTTAGGACTATTTTCAGAAAATACTGGAATGTTCTGTGTTTCTGTTCTCCCTAAGGAGTGATGGTTGGCTACATTTTGTTTCAGTAAGGAACACTGAATTGGCAAGTTTGGAACCAATCACTACTCTGTTGCATTTATATATTGGACCTATGGTGACATTTGGTGCCTTTTAAAACAGGATAAATGTTTGGGAAACTGAAACTACTGGGTTGACTCTCACCATGGATGACAAGAAGAAGCTAAGGAAGGAAGACAGGTCTTGGCTAGGTCAGGGCCTGGACAACGGACCACTGGGAGAATAATCCTGGTTCCTAGTAGTAGGAGACTTATTATGGTAAGCCAATGGAAAAGGGACCATAAGAAGGGCACAAAAAACTTACCTGCCAGTTTGCAACTTTTTATATATTCATCTCCCCTCACTCCGTTGTTAGTACTGGCTTCGTCACCTGATCTAATCCTGGGTTCGGGATATTTAGTCCGGCCAGATTTGCTCCTATGCATTCTCATGTTCCTGGCACCCGGTTAGGTTGGAATTATACACTATACCGAAAAGCTTGTGAACAGGCAGGCAGAGTTATGTATACCACAAGTAAAAGTAATTTTATTCGGTAAGAGAATTTGCAAAGAGAGCATGTAGCTAACACCAGTTTACCTCTCCATATTCCTATCTGAATTAGAGCTTGTGTGTACAAATGTTTAGGAGTTTGCTTTTGATGTACATACAAAGTGATTTAAAAGGAGCTTTAGCTTGATGTTTGGAGTTTGAGTTCAACCTTATGGACCAGTACAGCATGCCAGTCATTTCATTCCATTTCTGTCAATGCAATGCATCTTATTTTGTTACATTTCTACCACCTTAATCAATAGGATTTAACCTCCCTAGCGGTAACCCCGAGTATGACTCGGGGTAGAAAAAAGTTGCTAAAAGCGGTAACCCCGAGTCACACTCGGGGTAGGTAATCCTATGGGAGGTTATAGTAAATACAGCCTTACCTGATCCGCGGGTGTCCTGCGCCATCTATCACCGCAATCTCCGTCTTCTTCTCCATCTTCATCTGGCCGGCTTCTGTACCCGATGAGTCACCGGCAAGTTCCCGGTGACGTCCGTGCGTGTGTACGTTGCCGGCGAAGCGGGGCGGGAAATTCAAAATTTATTTGTACATATACATATATGTATATATGTATATGTATATGTACATATATCCAATACATTGGATTTATATGTGTAAAAGCAGTACATTGTTTTCCAGAACATTTATTTTACAGTATACATATTAGTATGAGTATATTGTTTTGTTTTTTTAAAAAATATAGATTTTTTAATTACATTATAAATACATGATTTTGTGTTTCAAACTTTATTGTACTCATACTATTATATTTTGCTGAAAAATAAATTTTCATGAAAAACAATGTACCGCTTTTAGACATAAAAAAACAGAAAGAAATAAACTGCTAGGGTGGTTAATTGTGTATGCAATGCATATGCATTGTAAATGCATCCTAAATTGAAACTGTAATGGTTTTTGTAGTTACATTCATTCCAAGTGTTTCATTTACAATATCTCCTTTCACTTAGATATGTAGATTCTCTAAAGAATGAAGGATTTCATTATCTGGTGGTGAGATTATTCTTCTAATGTCTAAACTGCTCCTTCTGCGCTCATTGTTATTTTAGTAGAAAGCACAAGCACTTCCATTGTATGTACAATAAGGTTGCAAAACGTGTGATGGCTTCCAAATTATAGTAGCCTCGTGTAGGGTAAAACTAATCATCTCTAAATAATCTAGGGAGGCTATGACTTTCCCCATTCATGAAAAACTGGCAGAGCCTACTTAAAGTATAACAGTACTTGCAAGGTAAATAAAGTTATTCTGTCCCCATCTTATCCTCTTCACCTTAACCCACCTTACTCCAGACAGATTTATCAACCTGCTTCATGGGGCTTTTATATGAAGGTGTTGGTGGGGGCAAAGTTCCTGCTGCCCCTAAGATTTCAGTAACCATGAAACCGTGGTCAACAGGGTGGTGGGTTAGGTAGTAACAGGACACCTGTACCTAGTTTTAAAGTATAGATATGCTTAAAATCTCATTCAACTTACATTTACCTTTATACCTGCAATAAAATATTCAGTGCTTCTTTGAATGGGAGGGCATGCAATAACAAGCCTAAACACTGTCATGTGAGGGTGCAGGTGAAACATTTGAAATCTTTTTGGCCCCAGGGGGACTCTTTAAAAAATGTTCTGGGAAGAATGCCCCCTTTTACATTAGAAATCAGAATGCCAGCTTTACATACAGCTAACAAGATCCTTGGTTTTAAGCAGCCGACTCCTCCAAGTGGTGTTGGCCCCAGTTTTTTAAAGACACCATTTTATCAATATCAACCAGCCATAACTCAAAGTACCCCAGGGAACTTCCAGAGGAACCCTACAGCTCCACTGAACCCTGGTTGAGGATGCCTGGTGTAGGTGATATATTCAATCCTGTCTAAGATACAGCAACATATGCCACAGACAAAAATGGTGTCCTGGGAGGATCATAAAAGAACATAAAAGATAAGTATATGTGGGTCAGGGTGTGGAATAGATTGTCTTTTTTGGCAACTGAATTTTTTTTTTTTTAAATAACAGATCAAAACGATAAATATCTTGTTGGTTAGTATTTAAAATTGATTAAGCAAAAGATGGCTTTTCTAACGACAATAATAATAAAAGATTTTTTACTCAAACAAAAAAGGAGAATTCTTTGTCCAGTAGATCAAAAAAGGTGTCTAGTAGATCAATGTTTACATATCACATTGGATCATATTGAACATTAACAAGTCTTGTCTCATTTCCTGATGCTTGTTACTCAATGGCTTCCTCAGGGGATTCAGAGATTTTGGCCCTAATTTACTAAAGCTCTCTAAGGTTGGAGAGAATACACTTTCTTCAGTGAAGCTGGTCCAGAAAACTTGAAATGGATTTCTTAAAATCATTTGCTATTTGCTAGCAAATGTTTTGAATCCTGGACCAGATCCATTCCAGGTTTGCTGGATCACCCAGCTTTACTGATCAAAGTGTATTCTCTCCAACCTTGGAGAGCTTTAATAAATCAGGACCTTAGTTATTACTTGATGGTTATTGATCATGTAGAGTGATATGTAGGATAGAAGTTGGTATTTTCTGTGATTGAGTATAAGGATAAAAGGTGGCTGGATATATATTTCACCCTTGTTTTGTTGGGTAGTAGTATTTTTTGGCTATCCAAGTGTGCGATTGAAAATAGTAGTGGTGGTAGTAGTAGTAATAAGTATTATGATCTTAATCGGGTGTTCAGTACTTGAGGGAGAAAATAAAGTTACCCATACTATATAGCCATTTTTTTAAAGATCGTTGTTAGAACTGAATATTTGGTTAAAGGGAAAAAAAAGATTCAACTCATCATTTTAAATTTATTTTATAGGGTTATGCAATAAGTCTAGTATGGTGAAATGGAAATCAAAAGATTCCAATGGGAGATTTTGCTTGGGAGGAGGGGAGACCCTTCAGAATATAGTATTGTGAAACGTTGGTAGATAGTAGGATGAACGGGATACCAGCAGCCAGCCTCAAGGGGATATAAAGTTTATAAATTATAAATTATTAAATTAAATTTCCTTTTCAGTATTGTTTTGCAAATGTTGCAATTTATGCACATGAGATATGAATAACAACTTTACAATTTTTTATGTACATGGGTATTTTTTGTTATTGAAGGTGTCAATATAACATTCATGTAGCTTATTAGAATGTATTAGCCAGGGATGGGCAAACCTATTTATAAGTGCATGTGTATATGTAAATAATTAGGTTGTTTAATGTGGTTTCATTTCATACTATCATCTTTTATTTTACCATCAGCACTGGAATAACAGAGAAAGTAAAGGAAATATGTATACATTACACTGGTCAACAAACATTTTCTTGCCAAACAGATTGAAGTCATTTTAGGTTATGTTTGATGCACAGATTCCAAATATGGTATCAGTTTTGCTTGATTGGCTCTAGTTTTTGAAATAATGACTTTAATAATAACCTCATAGAAAACTAATGAAACATGAAAAATAAGCAAAATTAAACTAGATATGCCTAAGTATACAAAATTAAATTTTTGAAATACTTAATGTCAATATATTCTATATTCAGTATATTTACAGAACTAATCACAAAGAAGTCATTGAAAAACTCTGTATGTTTGTATGATTTACTTTTATGGTGATGATTAGGGATGAGCGAGCAAATTTATTAAATTCGGTCTTGCGGCAAATTGGGACATTCTCGCTTACCAAACATGTAGGCAAAAAACGACCTTTGTAAATTCAGCCAACGAGAACAAATTTTTGGGACCTGCAAGACCTGCTGTCAGCTCCGCTCCCCTGATTGCTCTTGCAGCACTTTACTAGTTGTATGTGTTCCTTGGATAGAGTTTCTCTATCCAAGAACACAGGAGTCCTGTGTTCCTGGATAGAGAAACTCTATCCAGGAACACATACTACAGGGTGGCAACAGCAATCAGGGGAGATGGGCTGTCAGCTCTGCTCCCCTGATTGCTCCTGCAGCCCTTTACTAGTTGTATGTGTTCTTGGATAGAGTTTCTCTATCCAAGAATACAGGAGTTCTGTGGTTTTGTATAGAGAAACTCTATCCAAGAACACTAACTACTTGTACAGGGCGGCAACAGCAATCACGGGAGCGGAGCTGACAGCTCAGCTATGCAAGATATTCTCAAGAGATTCTCTGTTTTTGCTGAGAATATTCACCACAAATGTAGCAAAATACATTAGGATCATTTAAACAACTTCATCTTGAAGAACTCATATTTCTGTAAAAAAGAAAATGTAAGAATAAAAAAAAAGGCAAATGAAAGATTCATGAAAATAATGCTACATTTAATATATAAAATGCTATACCGATTCCGGTACCTTTTTTTTTTTTTTTTTTTTTTTGAGCTGTGTTATATGTATGATGCCGGGCAGCAAAAAGGGAACATGAATTGTACACAGGTAACAGTGGGCACGCTACTATTGACAATTTGTTCCAACAACCACCAGCTAAGAGTAGTGCGTCAGCTCCTTTTATCTTCACCTTAGAACTAAATAAATATATACACTTCATTACTGGATTAATAAAGACTGCAGACGTATCTTAAAACTAACCCATAAAAACAAGTTAAAAGATTAAACACTTGATGCTGATCAATATCTTATACCTTAATGCATAATGAAAAATACATTCATGCGCAAAGAGTTCAATATTTAACGGAAATGGTTACTAGCAATAACATGGTTAATTAAAATAGTGTGAAAATGTGAATTGATTAAAATATTGTATTCAGGATAATTAATGATCATTTTTCCTTTAACACTTGTAAAAATATGTTAGCTAACAAAACCAGATAATAAACTGTTGTGATTGAGTTTGTCAATATTTCACCTTCTTTGTACTTACTGCAGCCTTTACCTCAGAACCATATAAAAGTTGGAGGCAGTAAAGCTGAATCAGTTTAGTTTTATTATTTAATGACTGCTCCAAAACTAGTCTGTATTATAGGGTTCAAGATGGAGAAAAGGGAGATTGCAATTCTACATTCTAAAATACCTTTTTATGGGTTAATCAATAGTATTGGTGGGTAAATCAATAGTATAGACAAAGAAGAGGTATTAACATGAGTCCATGAGAGGGTTTGGAAACACTCTGGTAAGCAGTCACAATGTGGTTGCGGTTCTTTTGCCATATGTCTCAAAGTTGTCATTAGCTGTTGTTTAGAACACTTTCAACTGCTTTGGACTATTGGAAAGCACTAGTCTATGGAATAATTTAAGTGGCAAACACTGCTGCTGAAATCTACAATGCAGCCCCACAACCTTCAAATGTCTGCAAAAGAATTTTTATTGATCCATTCATTTAGTTTAATGATGTTCATGGCTTCGGGCCGTTTAGCACTGGTTAGAATGTGGTTAACTGGAGCAGGACCAGTTATTTTCTCATATGAACAGCATTAGTTTGGGGAATTAATCTGGGTGGAGTTGAGCTTTTAGTAATAATAAGGTATTTTGATTGACACTGCTTAAAAAATTCAATAAATCCATTCAAAACAGTAAAACACTGAATTATACTTCTGTGATATTAGTCCGACCATTTTTAAGTGATTCTGAATCAGTTTCAGAGCAAATGAAAGCAACACCAGATAGACAGGAGGGGCAAAGTTAACTCAACCCCCAAGGAGACCATTTCTTTTTCTGTATTTTTCCTAAAAAATTTTGCTTTTGCCAATGTCACTACAGGTACTGTACGGTATCCTGAAACGGGATCTGCAATCCACTCAGTTTGCATAGGTAGTCCAGGCCCTGCAGGATGGCACACCCATAGATGCAATCACAAGAAGGTTTGGTTTGTTACCTGGCACAGTCTCAAGAGCATGGAGGGGATACAAGATGATGGGTCCTTTTACAAGAAGAGCTGGACATGGCCTTAAAGGGAAACAGTCCAGCAGCAGGACTGGTATCTCATTTTTGTGCAAGAAAGAACTGGAGGCATTGGGTCAGTGATGGTCTTGGGAGGTATATCCCTGGAGGGCCAAACAGACCTTTACATGCTAGCTTATGGTACCTCTGAATGGTGTAAGCTCTGGGATAAAATCCTCAGACCTATTGTCAGACATAATACTGGTGTAGGATTATGTCTGACCTCATGTGGCCAGGGTAAGTAGGCAGTTCCTGGATGACAAAGTCATTGATGCCATTAACTGGCCTCCACATTCTGCAGCCCCTCTTGGACATTATATATTGGTGTATCCGCCTCCTTCAAATAAAACCACAGACTGTCTAGGAGCTCCCAGATGCCCTGATTCAAGTTTGGGAGGGGATCCCCAGGGATTTATCCACTGTTTCATGATAAGCATGCCCATACAATCAGGTGAAGGGCCAAACACACTACTGAGCCACTTTATATGCTGTGGTCATATTCATACAAGTTCGATCATACTGTGCTTTGAGTTTTTTACTTTAATTTTCATTGAGATTTTGAACACTGTCCTCACTGGGTTAATGATCGTCTTTGTCCTTAAGACATTTTGTTCTCAATGAGATACACAGTGTGTATTAACTTGAATATTTTAGTCATTGAGATCAGATATGTGACTTCAGTGTGACCTTGTTGGGTAGAGGATTAGAGGCTGGTGTTGTAAAAGTTTGAAATTAAGAAAGCCACCAATTTGTTCTGCCATAGTTTCTACTTATTGTAATTAGAGAAATCTTATTTAAGCATCGCCAGCTTATTAGCTTTATTTTTTAGACTAAGGAGAAAAGAATGCACATTTTTGTTTGTTAAATTAATTATAACAATTGGAACTACAATTATGTAATCATTAACATAATGGTTTCACATTTTTTTTAAGAATTTAGGGAGATAAAGCCAAATTAGTTTGGCACACTGCATGTGCGTTACAAAAGAAAAATGATATCAAGACTGGGTTCACATGTTGGGTTCACATTTACTTGTATTACTATTATTACACAGTATTTATAAAGCGCCAACATATTATGCAGTGCTTACAAAATCTATAGTCATGTCACTACCTGTCCCTCAAAGGGGCTTATAATGTAAGCCTAATGTCCCTACCATAGTAATATGTCAATAATACAATCTATTTGGGGGGATGCCAGTTAACCTAACTGCATGTTTATTGGAATGTGGGAGGAAACCAGAGTATGCAGAGGAAACCCACACAAACACAGGGAGATCCTGATGAGAATAGTGTCCTGGCTGAGATTAGAACCTGGGACCTAGCTCAGCAAAGGCCAGAGTGCTAACCACTGAGCCACCATTTTGTATACTTTGTATACTTACTATCACACCCTAAAGCATAGTACATGTGTTACCAGCACTGAACTTCAGGTCCGCTGGCAAACTGCAAAGGCTTGCCATTGACAAAGATTAACACTGTAGTGCACCAACATGGGGTTACCTTGGTGCAGCACCATACTAGAGTGGTCCAGCATCAATGCCTTAACCTCTGATTAACCAAACCTTGTTCCCCCTCCCCCAAACCATGTATCCTGTATTTTTTTCCAATGCAAGACTGCCTTGGCTTTTGGGCATAATAATAATATTTTTATGCCAGCAATCAGTTAGAGTCTACTTGTGATAAGGAGGAAGAATTTTCTTTGCCTATTCTTCCCTAAGTTATTGGGCTAGAACATTGTAATTTGGAAGAAAGGTTAGAGGCTTCAACAGCATATAAACTTTAAGATACATTTGCGTGATCCTGGATATTGGTGATTAGAAACTTTTGACATAAAGATGTTTTTAGTATGTGGGGAAAAACAGATTGGTAAAGAATAATCTGACTGATGGCCTAGAGAAAGGTAGATCTATGTAAATGAATACAACAGAGGAAATAGAGCCAGACAAATGATGAATAATGGCATCCAAAGAAACTTTATTAGTTCATCATATAGTCAAACTTTTTCTGCTAATTTATTTCTTGGGTTTTTGCTCTGGGAACTTCACCTAAGGGACCCCTGTCCTAAAAGAGCAGCTGCACCTGAACCAATGAACTCTATGGGTTGGCTCAACTTTCTGTAAGTATTATTAATTGAATACCTAAGTTCCTAGGCAGCTAGTAAACATTCCATTGTGAGGGAAGGTTGACATTCTTTAGAAGATAATATTGACAGGTAAGAATTAAAAAAGAATTTCTTTTGTTCCTAAACAATTGGCCATGTAGGAATAGCATTATCATTGGTGTGTGGTCTTTGGAAGACAGGTACTTCCGGGCCAATTTTATACAAAAGAAGCCTACCTTTATTTTTATTGAAGTAAAGAGGGTTTGAACCTCAGGCGTATAATTGTATTTATAGTCTATCTTGAAGTGACTTCAAAAAATCTCTATAGTGAAAATTTTATTTAATTGTTTGTTTGAAGTGAGTTTTCTGCTATATCTTTTGGTAATATAGATAACATACTGTCCATCCACATCTCACAGTTCACGTTTTTATTTCAGAGTCTAGAGTTGAGTAATTAGGGTCCAAAACACATTATAAATCCTCTTGTAAGATCCTTTATTGGTCACAGGTAAAATCATGTCCAAATGTCTTGATGCCTATGAGTTGGTCTAGTGACATACTGCTAAAATGATTCCATAAAGATCAGATGCCAGATTATTTCCAACTTGATTACCTGGTAATATTTAAAGAAAATCAATCACTGTATTTAGTACCTTGCCTATGCAACATTGTTAAGCCTTTTTCAACACATTCTTAAAACCTTCGCACAGGACATCTACAACTATTTAATGTAACGATCATTCTTTCAAACTCTTTTCAAAACTGCACTGTAGTGTATTTTAAGGACATCTTTATTTTTAAAATCTTTCTAAACATCCTAATAGGTCAAGTACAGAAGTTTCTAAAAGTATTGCTTGTTATCTTGATTATGCTTAAGTTCTAATAACTTGCAACATCAATACTGCAGCATCCAGAGGATGTGGGCTGAAGATCAAAGTCTTACTGCTGGTTCATCCTGTAAATCTGTGTGGCTCAAGAGCACTGGGGATATAATATATAAAAGAGCAGTCGAGATAGTAAAGGCTTGGATATAAAGTCTTTTACTAAGAAAATGAATTTGAATATATACTAGCCTTTCTCTGGCTGCCTTCCAGGTAGTTAAGGATATACCGGCATAACACCACCAGAAACATAGCCATCTGTGTATCATTAATAATCCTTAGTGCATTTAGTGCATTAGTAGGATAGTCTACATTACTACTTCAATAGGCTTTAAGTTTTCTGATAATTTTTCTTTTTATATAATTAATATATAATAAAGCTAACCTCTAAGATAATGACAACATGTTCTCCCAAACCTCCTTGGCATTCCTCTTTAACTAATAAATCCTAAAACCCAATTTTACTCACCTAAAGCCATGATCCTGGCTTTAACCCACCCCTAGTGTTCTAATTCTGTCAGTATTTCCACGCAAAAAGCGTTATTTTATTTGCATTGAATTTATTTTACATTGTAGACCTATAATTCTTAGGCATAACAAAATTATGCTAAAAATTATATGCTAACAGTAGCATATATAATATATATAATAATATATATTATATAAAGATTTCTTAGTATTGGACTCAATACAGCTATTTTGTATTGTATCCAATACAAAATTATTTGAATTTCCTGGGAAAAATTTTCCCACGTCACCGGGAAACCCCAGAGATCGTCTCTGCAGTCGCCAGCTGGAAATCGGAGGAAGAAGATGTGTCCTGAGGACCTGCAGGGACCAGTAGGATGCTGAGGGATGCCAACGGAACAAGGTAAGTGTTTTTTTTTATGTTTTTAGGGACCCCGAGTGTGAGTCGGGATTACCGCTTTTTGCATAGTAAATCCACCCCGAGTCACACTCGGGAACACCGCTAGGGGGGTTCAGTGAGTAAAGGATTCTCTCTTCCTCTGTTTACTTCTGGCAGAATACTATTTTAAAACCAAACTAAAATGGAAAATAAAAAAAAATTACACTTACCTTTTATTCCGCAGTTCCTTTTCCTCGTTTGGGATCCTGCGCTGTCCTGGAATTTTTCTTTGTCCTGGCACGGAGGAAGCGATGGGCACTGCCGTCTTATTCTTCCTTCTTCTGGGTTCCTAATTTCGAACTGCGTAGGCGCGAGATCGGGTGACGTAGCCCACTGTAAAAGGAAAAATCAAAGAATGCCAATCTCACTGCACATGCATTTCCCTTCAGGGAAGGAAAATGCTTTTCTGCGCATGCCCAACCAGCCAAGAGCCTCCTTGGATGAGTGACGTATGTATCCCAGTAGGGCTCTGCGCTCTCATTCGTTTGTGATAGCTGCGGCGATCTATTGTTGGATAAGTAGTCGTCCACATCCAGCAGTGGCTCTGTAAAGGGACCTGGAAGGAAGATTAGAAAAGTAAACCTTTATTTACAAGGTTATGAATACAAAAAAGCATAGGCGATGGCTTAGAAGATGGTGGGAGGGATTGATGGGTAGGGGATCGGTTTTGCAAGAAATGGGTTGAAAATGAAATCCATAACTGTTCTAAAAAATGTAAAGGAAACGTTAAAAACAGTATTATTAACAATCCTTGTCAGTATGGTCTTGTAGAGTGTACCCAAAGGTAGCATTGTGGACCTAACAAGAAATTCTGCCTCCACCCCAATACAAACAAAGATGATGTTAGTATTTATTGATTATTTACCTTACGATTTATTTACCCTACTAAAAAAAAAAGTGAGTGACCACACAAATAATGTGGTGACAGCTACCAAAAACAGAAGACATTCATAAATCTACTGTTTGCTTTGGGAGGTAGAATAGTTGACAACCAATGACCAAGTGAATAGCATTTTTGCTCAAAAAAGCCCTATAAAACTTCTTAGCATTTCGTTTTTCATAATGCTGAAGGATGTGACATATTTTTTTTCTATCTAATTATCTTAAATATCTATTTAACTATTTTCTTAACTGAAATGACAGGGATCCCTTAGCATCAAACTTTATAAACAAAAGCATCACCATCTAATTAGGCCATTGGTTGGTAAATACGACAAGGGCTCTCAAGTGCAAAACCTGCACAACATGCAACCACATGACAGGACATGATACACAATACTGCTTGCTTACTTCACTGGAAACTCACAGTTTCCAAATAAAATAATTTTTTTTTATATATGACCATACACCTAGTATAACTCGTTGTCTACAATACTAAAAAAAAATACAAATATGTGACACTAGAAAAATTCTAATATAATTAGAATAATGTATGACCTACCAAAATCTAATACAACAAGATGATTGGATTAACGTACCTTTTTAAGAATTTTTTAATATTGTGGTAGATTCCTTAAATGCATCCTTGAGTTAGCGTAAATGATCCACAAAATTCTCAGTTTTTGAAGTATATTCCTCTTTTTTAAAGGCTGTGGCACATAGACATAGACAGTTTACATTTTTTTCAGCAATGGCTGGCAAGAAAACATCTTAGTGGCAAATGGCTTGCATACTGAATACTCGTGACAAATGGCTTGCATACTGAATACTCTCTGGCATTTGTACTTAGCTGTCCATGGTATTTGGCATATTTTTCTTTGTTCTTATTCTCTGGCATTTCACATTATTTGGTGCTAATATGTCTGTATTCTTTGCGTGATTTTGGCACCCAGCAATTTATGTATCCTCTTCCCCCAGGCATTAAACATCTTTGTGCCAATATTATCCTCTTTTGATTGAGCTTTAATATTTTATATGCATAAATAAAGAAGAAAGCAAAAAAAATACCAGCCACTTAAATTAATGTATAACCAGCAGTGGAAAATTGTGGGGCAATTTTTTTTGGTTGAATCGATGAAACCAGAAAATCACAGTACTCATTACAGCTATCCATCATCGGGAAATAACGAAAAGCTGTATTTATTATTTGCAATATGCACAAAGTTTGGAGTTTAAGTGTTTCCTTGTACTTGCTAACATTGGTTAAAATTTGTCAGGCTTCTTTGGCAGGCACTATGCAATAATTATTGTGAAAACTATATTTTCTATGAATTAAACAATAAAATACAAAAAAGTATGGCTGTTTCCTGCTTAACACACATAAAACTGCAATGACTGTTGTAGTATTTTAGGATATGTAGATAATGATCAGGTTTTAGGAGGGAAATGACACATGTTTTAGAGATAAGAAGTCTTGGCACACTTCACACCTCAGTGTGAGCTGGTGAGAGTAAGCATCTTTCTGAAACATCCCTATACCTTTGATCAGCGGCTTGAAGGAAAACAGGCTGCTTGTCAGAGGTAATAACTTCAGCTAAAAACCTTACTAACACATAACATTTCTGGCCCTTTTCAGGCCACAATCCAGAGAGAACAGATGTAATATATTTTATTACTTTGTAGTGATATGTATAAATTTGAAGTTCTCAGAACCATAACTGTAAAAAGCCTGACAAAGAAAATGAACATATTTAGAAAGCCTGCTTGTTTAGTACTCTTAGTTACCCAGGTATGAGTTGATCTGTATCTAAGTGGGTTCAGTCCTTAGCCCCAAATTCACTCCAAAAATGTAGGTAAAGGCATCAAACCCATTAGTCACGATTTCAATGACCTTTATTGTTCAATGAGCATTACATTTTTTTTACTGAACTTTGCTCCTCCTTTGACACATTTCCCTTTTCCCAAATCTTATTCCTTTTTACACCATTACATCTTTACATAACTATATGTAGAGTTATATGCACATGTAACACTAATTACAAGGAATATTGACTGTTGCACAGTATTTTTATGGCCAAATTGTGATGATCATAACATATTTAACTCACATAATATAGCGGTACAGATGTGAGTTTTGAGGGGTAGGGAGATTGTCAAAATGTAGCATCAAGACATTGTTTCTTGACCTTTTTACATGGGGGTAACCCCTTGAAGTAACTTTCAGGTTTTCAGGAAACCCCTACTATAATTACTATACATTGCAGTACAATAATGCTATGGTCAAATGGAAGAATGCCTCTCACCTTGCTGTCCATAGAGAGGAATGTCACCATTACAGATAACAAAAAAGATCATAGGTATCTGGTAAACTGACATGAGAGGCACAAACTGTTTATTTCCCAAGGAATCCCTAGAAACCTCTGGAGGAACCTTGGGGTTTACTGGACCCCTGGATGAGAAAATCTGCATTAAGACAACAGCTTCTGAGACCTAACCACTCAGGTGTCTTTGGATTACCATTGAGACTCTCTTCTGGGATCTTTTTCCATGCACACCGCTTGTTCACGTGGAACTTCTCCCCAATCAAACCTCACAGGCCTCCCCTAAGAAGGGAGGACTGGCATGGAATCCTACCAAAACAAGGCCCTTTGTTTCATCAAAGCTTGGCTCAACCTCACCACGGAGCCATCCCAACAATGGCTGGTAATACAGATTGTCCCTGAGCAGAATATTATGTAACAATGAAAAATACCCTACAAAGCAAGGCCATTAAGACCCAAATCCTTACGAACATGCACAGTAATTATGTGCAGTTCTACACTGACAATCTAATGTTTTGAGTATTTGTTTGTAAAAAAAAAAAAAGGAGTGAAGCTGAGGTTGGCCTTTTTTTGCTGCCAAAGAAACAAGAGCCAAACTTTCTACATCAAGAGAACTTCTTCATGACAAAAAGGCTATATAGTTCATCATGGGTGTAATCTGTTTTTCTGTGTGATTGCAATTGAGTTCTGATGAAACACAATATCTATAGATATTGTTATTAGTTTTAAATGGCAAACAGCTGTGAAAAATGCACATTTCACATAAAGCATAGAAATAATTTTCTTCGGCACTAACTGAATGTCGGCATTTTACTAATGCAGTGTGCTTGGAAGCACAAGAAAAATTTAAAGCCTTATTTCACAGACTATAACCTGTGCTAATATATTTCTATTAAAATTCATAGGCAGTAAATGGCAGACAAGGAAATGGATGGAATCACAAAATGACTAGCAAGTTACATTTTGACTAATGCCGCCTAAGCGGCCTTGATTCCAAAGGTTCAGAACTACAGCTAGCTTGAATTGACAAATGTGAGTTTTTATGAATGCATAAAAATGACATTTTAGATATATTATATACAGATATCAAATCTTTTCTGGAGGAAGTGAATAAAGAAGTTTTGAACTACTAAAGTTATGATTTCTGTAAAAAATATTAGATGTAATAAAAGCTAAAACAAATTGTACACTTATCAGTAAACACAGGTGAGTATTGTAAGTAAACATTGAAATGTATAAAGGCAGTACAGGCTTCCCTATGTGTGGTTCAATTTTTATCCAGGAGTGTAACGTACCAATTTTAATACTTTTAAAAACTAAGGCATTCCGAATTAAGGTTTGTTTGGGAATGCCCAATCTTTGCATGATCAAGCATTGCTTTTCTCTATCAAAGAAGAGCTCTAAATAACAACCAACATGTAATTCGTGTATTCCTAACCATTTACCATACAAGTGCAGGACTGATGGATATCCCAAACCTCTAACTGGATGGGGGGAGAATGGAAAGCTGTGTTATCAGGTTGGTTAATGGGCAGGTATGCCAGGAAAACAATCAATTTTAGTGAGATATTCTATACTTGGTTGTGCACCCATTGACTGTATGGTCACTTTCACAATGTGCTTGTAAAAAACAGCCCATGGCTTGCTTTTAGCACAGCTGCAGTATTTCTGGGATATCCTTAGTAGCTCCTTGACTGGTTTTATTGGTTGCCTAGATTTACTCTGTAAGATAAAAGAGAATTGTATTTACCAGAAGTGACAGAACTTGTGTTGATGATTTTATTGTACAATTCACACCAAAGCAGCCTACAGCTACTAGATGAAAGGCTTAGATGAAAGACCAGTAGTTAAAACTGTCCTGCACACTTGACTTTTATATGAAAGATTCTTTCACAGTTACATGCATTTGTATCAGCAAGTTTGTTCTTGTTGAAAGGGAGCACTAATGTCCCTTCTGAAAAAAATTGGAATGTTTATCAAAAAAATTTGCATAGTGATTTATGTAATGAAGTTGTGGAAATGGGGACAATCAAAGTGCTGGAATTATCTGAAAAGGCTTTTGATATGGTATGTGTATTCTAAATTACTTACTGCTTTTTCCTAATAAATAATGATGGTAGTCTGGGACAGTGTAGGGAGTTTGTTTGCAGTATGAAGTTCCAGCAAGAGGTGAGTAGTTTAAACCCACTTCCAGAAAAAAAGTAAAATATTCCCATCTATATCTGCTGTCCAGGTCCAAGTACCTTGGCAGGGTTGCTTGCATGTGTTGGGGAATACTGATCAACCACTATACAAACACCTATGCCGGTCAGTCTCTGTTAAACTGGGAGGGATGGGGAACAGGGAGGGCATTGTTCATTAGTTATTGTACTGGGCCTGATTTATCAAAGCTTTCCAAGACTGTAGAACATAATGGGTGAAACTGAGTGATCCAGCAAACCTTCAATGAATTTAGTACAGGATTAAAAACATCTGCCAAATAATAGCAAATTATACCGGGTTTGCTGGATCACTTAGGTTCTAAAATTTCAGGAGTCTGCTTGGAAGCTGAATATGAATAGGAATTTCACCTTTACTTTCAAATCAACAAAAGAATGGCTTCATCAGAAGAAAATTAAATTTTGGAATATCCCAGCCAGAGTCCAGACCTAAATCCAATTGAAAACCTGTGGGGTGACCTGAAGAGCACTGTGCACAAGATTTTCTAACAGTCTAAAAAATTTGAAGCACTTTTGCACGAAAGAGTGGGCAAATATTGCCAAGTCAACATCTGCCATGCAGACTCCTACCCAAGAAGACTGAATGCTGTAATTAAATAAAAAGTGCTTCAACAAAGTATTAGTTTAAGTATGTGCTCACTTATGAAACCAGCATAATGTATTTAAAAAAAAAAATGTTTATAATTTTACCTCTAACAGATTTGTTTGTTTTTTTAACTCCCCTAGCAGTAATCCCGAGTGTAACTCGCGGTGGATTTTACATGCTAAAATCAGTAATCCCAAATCACACATCAATCAAGGGTCGCTTAAAACATAAAAAAAACTTACCTTGTTCCGTTGTAGTCCCCCAGTGTCCTGCTGGTCCCTTCAGCTCCTCCGGACACGTCTTCTTTCTTCGACCTTCCCCTGGCATGTGCAGAGACGCTCATTCTGGGGTTTCCCGGTGACATTGGTGCGGGCTGGAGGAGTGGCGGAAAATTCAAATAATTTTATATTGGATTCAATACAAAATAGTTGTATTGAATCCAATACAAAGAAATCTTCATAATATATATTAAAAGTTTATTAATAAATTTATTAATTATTGGACATATTTTGGTGAGATATGCCTAAGAATTATAGGCCTACAATGTAAAATAAATTTCCATGCAAAACAATTTAACACTTTTTGTGTGGAAATACAGAATTAGAACGTTAGGGGTTAGTTGAATTGTACAGCTTGTAAATCACATTAAAGGTGGGAAAAGTTTTGAAATGATTTATTGTAGACTTATTTTTACATCATAGAAGCCTGGAATTGTAACTCATCATGTAAACAAAAAAACAAAAAAAAAATAGCAGACTTTTAGCACGTGTGTCACATCCAGGAGTCTGCATCTGCACCAAAGCACCTAGCAAGGGGAGAAAAACTTTGCTGCAGATAGCAGATCAGGGGCATAGTAAATGTATGAGTTAGTAGCAGAAAATTCCATATTTCTATTCTCACAGGTTCCCTTTCATGTTATTCAGAAGACAAGTCCTCTTTCAATTATTAGCAAAATTAACATTTTTTTAATGCATACTTTTTTCTTCTTGAAGAGTTTTTACTTTGTCATGATTTAAATATTTAATACTTGAAGGACCCATTTTTGCAGACCCAGCACATCCTTTGAAATTTTTCTTTAAAGCTCTGTCCTAAGGTAAATTACTGCATTAAACCAGAAGTGATATTTGAATATATTGCCAAAAGCTAACTATTGAAATCTTTATAATATTCTAGTTGCTCATAAATTATCGGGCCAATTATCTAGTAGTAAAATGTAGTTCTTTTTCACTATGCTTTCATTATTCCTGATCTGATCTAATTCTGACAACATATGTCAAGGTTTTTCTACATGGATAAACTCCATTTTGTGAAATTTTATTTAATGTTTAGTTTAACTTTCAAAGTACATGTGTTATCATCATCATAATATTATTAGGCTATTGGAACTATCACGATTTGCATGATAGAGTACAAGGTTGCACAAGGTTTCAGGGATCCCGGACACTCAAGTGCAGTGTTTCTTGACCCTTTTTACATGGGGGAGCCATTTAAAATATCTTTCAGGTCTTCAGGGAACCCCTGGTATAGTTAAATCATCCACAATTCACAGTCCATTACCGTGGTGGTCAGCACGTAGAATATCTTTTACATTAGTGCCCACTAGGAAGAATTACACCCTTATCAATAGCCAACAAGATCATTGGTGTCACATAAACTGACCTGAGAGGCACAAATTGCTCATTGCTCAAGGAACCTCTTGCAAAATTTGGAGCAACCCTAGTTGAGAAACACTGCTAGAGCCTATTAGTATGCTCAGGGACCTGTATGTTTTAATACATTAATTGGCTAGTAGGTAAAAGTCCATTTGGAGGCATGTATTTTATTATTGTGATGTACTCAGGTTGCACAACAAGTAAATAATGTGTGCCGGCAACAGGCTGGAGAACTGAACCTCAGCTCCCATACACAATCACCAATGCTTCTCAATAGCCATTTGACTGGAGATGTAATGTGTGATTTTTAATATGTTGAAATACATTGGGTATCTGGACTGCTGCTCTCACATAGACAGAGTATCCACCTCCTGGGGGCCTTCTGCTTTATTGTGTTGTTGTCATTGTTTGGTGGCTTTATGTTGGTAGACTGAGGAAATATAATTTTTTCTTTTGCAGCATTTGACTAACTGACCTTGCCTGTGAGCTCCTTTCAAATTATTAGCTTGAGTGCGTGATTCACTATTTTCTTTTTTTACTTTAAAAAAAAAAATATAAACATGATGCAATATTATGGTATTGCTTCTATTTTATGCTATCACTGATAAATTTTCCGTTTTGCTTCATTGCCTTCTTCAGCCTTTTAAAAAATGTCCTGTTGATTAAAGTTAATGAAGATAACCATCAGAAGAATTTCTTTATGTTCAGAAAACGATGTGACCGTGCATTTCCTACCCCTTCTCCTACATAGTAGTATTATATGAATAATCTCTTAGACCTTGTACATCCAATGTTCCAGTGTTCTCCTTACAGTGTATATCCAATCTACTCCCCGAACACTGACTTATTAGGGGACATTAAGCCAGATAGCTTGATAGGAACAGACGTAGAATGTTTATTTTTACTTGCACTGTAGTGTGTCTATTTGAGTATTCACAAAGTATCGTGGTGGCACCTGACACCTGCAGATCTTTTCATTTATAATGCTCCCTAAGAAACATTTTACAACAGGATGGCATTACAAAATTGATTAATAATTTTTTGCATTTGATATTAAAGCCCTGTCATGGAGCATTAACATCTAATATGAATATTTCTAGTAAAGTCTAGTTTCTAGTATTTCTAATATTTTTAGTATTTCTAGTAAAGCAGAAGCAACACAGCTGGAATAATGTTACAATAAACTATTGTTTAAAAAGCTATAAAACCAAAGCCCAATTACTTGTGAAGCTAAATGGGAAATATTGCCCAATCCCTCTTCCATCAGTGCTCTGTACAGCCCTACAGAGATTTTTCTGTACAGAGAGACAGAAAATCTCACATGGAAAAGCTACTCCTGTGCTATTTTTTTAAACTCCAAGAATGCACTACAAATCTAGTTTTGGGGGTACACAAACCATGGTAAATAGCTATAATATCAAATCGAAACCATTATAATTTACATTTATTGTATTTTTTCTTTTCAAGATTGTATCAAAAATATTGTATATTGGGGTAAAAAGATAATACATAACATAAGGGCACCTAACTGAATTTATTAATATTACTAGGCAGCAAATTTAGTTGTTTTTGTCTCCAGTTTGTTTTTGTCACAAGGGTTTATCAGGGAATCTGCTGGTGGGTTTAGGGGGCAGTCAAGAACTTGATACAGTAATCTAATCACTGTGCATCTACAGCAGGGGGTGTCAAACTCTGGCCTGCGGGCCAAATCTGGCCCTCAAGGTCCTTTTTTTTGGCCCCCCAAAATGAACTACATCTGCCCACGTTACCACCTCACATCATCATTTTCAATACATGCAATGCATGTATTGAAAATGATGAATGAATTGAATGCATAGAGACGGCATAGTGTAACATTTAGTGTCAGACAAACTTGTGATGTGAGAGGATGAACAACACACAGCCTACATAGATAGATAGAAATTAGTCTTTTCAACCCTAAAGTGTGTGTGTAGAGGGGTTTGTTTTTGTTAGTTATGGATGAAGTAGTAAACTTCCTTAATTTGATTCAATAAATGTCAAGTTTGGCCCCCGACTTGGTTTAAGTTTTTAATTTCGGCCCTCTGTGTATTTGAGTTGGACACCCCTGATCTACAGTGTCCAATGTTGGCCATACATTTAAAATACAATTATACAATAACAAATAAATGCTATATTGTACACATATCTCAACATAAATAGTTTGCAGAGATCCATTCTAGCTACAACAGTTGGTTGTAATAACTAGTACAAGTCATTTTAATTGCAAGTGAACAAACAGGCAAAACCATCATCTTTGTCCTATAATAGTCATGGAGGAAGTAGAAGAAACTTTCAAATACAGAGATATAGGAAACTGTCAAATGTTTAATTTTCCAGAATAATAATACTGAAATATCAGTTGTTAGGAGCACTGACCTTTAAAATAAAACTGTTCAGATTGTAAAATGTAAGATCTAAAGTTCTCCATAAACTGTTGCAGTGCTTTATACAGTTAGATTTATATATGTGGAGTAAACTTGCAGTTAATTTAATTGGAACAGCACTAAGTTGTAGAACTGTGCTACCAGCCTACCTGAAATATCCAAACCCAAAAATATTAATGTGGTATGTTTCAGACTACCAGGTCTTAGATATGATTAGTTCCTATGGTTGGAAAAATCATACAATGCCAGCCAGCAACATTTGCACACCTGTCTCCATCGTCTACAAAGGTCTTCTATAAAAGATGGATGACAGCTCTGTTTTGTGCTATGGTGCTAGTGATACAGCACCTAAACGGGATAGATAGATCTTTGTTATAAAAAAAAAAAACACAAAGCGTATAAAAAAGCACAAAGGGTGAGACAGTGCTTGCCATTTTATGCTACTGTGCCAATCAGATAGGGACAGCACGTAGAACTAATAGGGCAACAGCAACATTTCAGAAGTTCAGATTAACTCAATGCTAGACGGGGGCAAATCTACAAGCTCAGTACATTCAATGAGTGGTTGCATTATATGAGTTTGTGATTTTTTTACTTGTTAATTAAAGGCATATCATAATGGATTTTTTTATTTTGCAGTGGTGCTCCAAATAGATAATTCTCTGTACATAGGAATAAATTAACTTTCTATCAATTTATGATTTAAATCAATTTATGATACCAAAACTACCACCCTTTGTTCTTTACATTTAGTAGAACACAGTTTGCACAAAGCAAGCCTCTGCCAATATATTTATACTGACATTCTATACACAGCATTACTGTTGTGGCAACAAATGTAATACTTTATCCTTTATCCCGCTACATGTTAATAATCTCTGAAATTCATTACTATTTGAGCTATGGACTCATTTACACCTGCATTAATGGGTGTTTAATAACATTAACAAGTCTTGAATTGGGGCAGCTCATTCAAACATGGGAATCCATGGCACATAGTAGTATCTCATCATGTAGTGTGCTGCAATGCATCTCCATTGATTAATGCACTGGAGCTACAAAACATGGTTCCAATATAAAGAGAGGAGATAGGAGTGTTAGGGGAAAAAAAAGCAGAGGCAGATAATGCTTCTCATTTTCTACTACTGTACTAGCCAGGCAGGGACATTGTGAATAGCTAATAGGGAGTGTTAGAAAAAAAATCACAGAGACAAACAGTGCTTGTCATTTATTGCTACTGTGCTTTTCAAAGATAGCTTGGAGCATCTAGGAATAAAATGGGCAAATAGTGTCTGCCATGCTGATATTTTTTGCTACTACTCTACTCCTTGACCCAAACTCAACCTTTTGGGTCTAAATCAAGTTTTCGCTAAATTCAGGGTAGAAGAATGGAGGGCACCAGCACCACTACTAAGCACACAGGAAGAGGTCATGTTTTCACAAAGTACAAAGTACTGGGTGGTAGATTCCACAAGAAACAAGAACTGTTGAAGTGGAGGAGCTGTGTGATCATGAACAACATTTATTCAATATGGAGGAGCTACAGGAGGGAACACAGAGGAGTAGAGCATAATATGTCACATTTGTTATTTCTGTTCTTGGTTCTGCAACTGTTTATCATGGCAGTTGTGGTGGTGCTGGTGGCCTTCCTGGTGATGCTGTGGGGATGCTAATGGTGTTAATGATGGTGCTGGTGGCAGTAGTGGTGGTGCTCATGATGGTGGTAGTGGTGGTAAAGGTCATAGTGTTCCAGGTACCCAAGCGGCATTTGGTGGGAAATTTGTGGCATACTCAGACATGGGAAATGGGTAGGAGGGAGGTGGAGGACAGTGGTGAGAATAAAAGGGAAAGTACTGTGGGCAACATCAATCTAAGCAAGTTTTTGGAGGTCAGCATTTCTCATAAAATTTTAGGTCTCTGCACATTGAAGCTGCAAATACCTCTAACTCTCACATAGCTCTGAGAACTTCAGGTCACGAAGGGTTATAGCTCATCAGGTGCCCCCTCTATGGGAAAATTTATGCCCAGTGTTGCTCTATGACATATGTAAATATAAAGTACGTCATGGGCAAACCGGCACACATTACTTAATACTGTTGTTGCTTGTTGGGGTAAGTCATCATCGCAGCAGGGATTTGGTGTATAGTACAAAAAGGCCATATTTGCTTCTCTCACGAAGTCTTCTTCTTCCTTCTCCTTCTTCATCTTTAATTGTCATTCCTCCAATTGGCTAATGTTTGGCAAGAAAACAGAAGCATGCCCCCAACTATCCAATTGTATGCCAACTGAACAATTTCCTGTCCAGCTACTGGTGGTACTGTTACTTCTATACACGTTGATGGAAGCTCATTCAAAGAACGTATTCAGTGTGCTCTGCCCCATTGGAAAAAAAAAGTCACTATAATGATTCAAACCTAGGCGTTCCTGCAAACATGTATCCCCTAACGTCTCCACATTCCTAAAATGTTAGTAGTGTAGTCAGGTCCATGAAATGCCAAATACTAGGGGAACTGGAGGCAGGGGCAGTAGATGTCCTACCTGGCCTATTGGTAAATAACTTGTAGCCCATTGGGCTGTTATCACCCAGCAGGACAGTCACAAAGATAATAACTTTGTTTGGCTCCTGTTTTTATTCTTCTTCTTTTTCACAAGAATACCACTTTCAATTGGCACCAACATGGCAGAACTGATCTACTCCTCAATATATATGTAAGCTTCGATACTGCCATGCAGCCATCCATCTGGTCAGTTTAGGTGGGTGAGAGATGTCACACTTCTGTTTCAGCTTAGAATCAAATTCAAGCTCCTGTGCTCTGTCTTCAAATCCCTCCACAGTTATTGTCCCACTTACATTTCTGACCTGGTAACCCCCCCCATCTGCTCTCTTCGCTCCTCCAATGACCTACTGGTGACTTCCTCACTAATAACCTCATCACACGCATGACTGTAAGACTTCTCTAGAGCTGCCCCGACTCTCTGGAATAGTCATTCTCCTCCTATTCGGCTTGCTCCTACATTTCTTTTTCAAACTCACCTATCCCTCTTTTTGTCTCTTTACACCCTCACTACTCCCCCACCACTCCATATCTCCCCTCCTATCCTGTGATACTTCCCCCACCTCCTAGATTGTAAGCTCTTCTGGGCAGGGTCCTCTCCTCATCCTGTGTCACTGTCTGTATATGTCTGTGATTTTCAACCACTATGTTTTGTACAGCGCTGTGTAATATGTTGGCACTATATAAATCTGGTTTATTAATAATAATACCATGAAAGTCATACCTTATCCTTATTTACAAGCATTGCATTTAACTGAATTCATTTATTAACATGCTTTTACATTCAAATTAATAATTAAACACTCTCTTCCTATAGAATTGCTCATGTGCAATAATATTTTGGACTTTGTGTTAAAAATAACTGCAAAATGGAATTTGATAACCTACACATTTGTGTTGTCCTCAGAAAAAAAAGGTTACAGAACAGCAAATTTATCTCCACATATCTCTGTGGAGAACAAAATTCCAATTATCCTGTAAAATAGTTTGATAATCTCAATTTCAGTGTTGAATTTCAGCAACAGGGAACTTGCTATTTCCATAGTCAGCTACTGCCATCTAGCGTTTAGCCTCGCAAATAGCATTCACATAAAAAAGCAATGTCAAGCTTCTTTATATTTTGACATTAAGGAGGTGTGCAAAGGTCAGAAATACTTTTAAAAAATGTGGTTTATATTTCTGGTGGTATCACATTTTAAAATGCACTAAAAAATACTTTTTAAAGATATTTTATATTTTGGTTAATATTACAGAGCAGCAACCATCTTCTAATTTAGAAATAAACCTCCACCTAAACTAAGTAGGGCTGAATTGTTTTATCATTAACTATGGGACGCCTTTCCAATTTAGAGAAATTTCTTCCTTAGACTATATATTCAATATCTTGGTGGGGTCCTGCTATGATCTACCCTGTGGTGCTTTGAGGACCTCAGTATTACAGCCTTGTACAAGAAAACATAAGTCAATGTATAGCACAACAAATAATAATAGAATATAATAAATATTTCTTTATTCCCCACTTCCTACATTAACCAAATTTACTCCTTCTTGGTTGCAAATTTACCAAGATCCCAGGGGCGATGATGTACTTCTAGTATATGACATCACATGCCGTGTGCCTGGCAAATTTGGCACAGAAATGGAGGCGTTTAAATGGTCTGTACTTGAGAGTATTTGAACTGCTTACATTTAAACATAAACTACAATTAATGATCCATTAATGACTACAAAGTTGCATTTGTATTTGTCTTTTATATCTGCTGTAGGGTTTAGCTTTATATATTAGGATCTGCTGACAATTGCTATCCATGGTGCTGAAACTGTGTATAATGGGTGTAATTGAGAAACTGGGCTTAATTTATTAAAATTCTCCAAGGCTGGAGAGAATACACTTTCATCGGTGAAGCTGGGTGATCCAGCAAACCTTAAATAGATCTTATCAAGGATTGAAAACATTTGCTAATAACTAATTGACTAGAAATCTATTACGGGTTTGCTGGATTACTCAGGTTCACTGATGAAAGTGTATCATCTCCAGCCTTGGAGAGCTTTAATAAATCAGACCCATTGTCTTCAATTATACAAAACATATTATTTATGATTTATTATATCACCTAACTCTGAACTTCAAGAATCAAATCATTAGTGCTAAGACCTGGAGCTATTTACCCCACAGCTACCAATCAGATTCAGTTATTGGATATGGGGGAATACCTCTGTTTTTTTACAACTTCTACATTAATGCATCAGCTTGGTTTTCATTTATCAAACCATCTTGTAAGAAGAGGTAAGTGCAGATTTCCTTGCTAATCCAAAACACTAAAAGACATATATCTCTTGTTACATCTGTGCTGATTTTAACAGAGATTTGCAACATTTAATTGAAAGCCTTTTACAGGCATTATTCCTCTGATTGGGATGTGTACAGCAATTTAGTGGTGGCATGACAAACGGGAAATTGCAGTTACTTTATACCAAATCATAAGCCCTAATGGTCATGACTCATCTGATTACATTTTAAACTTTCATGAGCAGCATTTGTCTTGCTAGATAAAATTGTCAGTTCTAAAAGATATGGGTTGTAATATGATTGGAAGCTCTTATGAGCAGGGTATTTACAGTTAAAATTGATTTTCTAATAAAATTGTGTATTCTGGAGGATATGAATTTTGTATTACAATGCGATATTTGGATTAAATCCTGTGATATATTAAACTGTACTATGCTCCTGATGTCAAGCACTTTTGTTATTACTATAGAAGTATTACATCAGCATACATGCTGTATTTTAGTTTTTGGATAACGTGAGGAGTAGGAGAAATTGAAAACATCACTTCTGGTTTTATTTGCTGTTTTGATGTTCTATTTTCTGCAGTCAGTCTGTGTAGAGGTTGCTGGTGGTTTCCACTTATTCTAGCTGAACACTAAAAGACAAGACTAAAAGACTAAAAGCCCGGTCTTTATAATAAAAAAAACTACATGTCCCGTTATTCCTTGCATTGTGTACTATAGATGTGGAAGTTTACACTTTAGTTTATACGGTACAATAGGGTGGCTACAAATGAAGACATTCTGATAGGAGCATGAATTGTAGCCAAAGGCATAAGGTACATACATTCCTCTGAAAAGTATATAAAGAAATTGTGGAAACTAAATAAAAACAATAGGACATTTGTTTTTGTTTTTTGACTTTAATGACACTTTAAACGTTATTTCCATATACACAGAATTCACCAATTATTTGGTTTGCTATGTAATGTACTCACCAGTGTCTATAAATAAGTCAATTAAACTTTAGCATACCTTAAGTTAAACACGATACAGGTTGAAATTCAAAAATCCGGCCATCGATAATCCGGTTCCTTCAGTTTTCCGGCATGGATTTCGGACTGCATTTTCAAATTTACACTGTTTTCTAAAGGTGCTGTTTATGTTTTGATGGCGCTATACTCCAGAATCAGCTGTTAGGTCTTGCTTACACGTGCTTTCCTTCTCATTTATTTGCATCTGTATGCATTATGGATTTAACAAAGCGGTGTAAAACAAACATTGCGCGCTGTTGATCACAGAGTAAGTGGAAATGCTAAAAAAAAAGTGATAGCAATACATGAAAATGTTAATGATAGTAAACATTAAAATTTAATTTGCTTGTCATGTAGTCTTATTTCAGTTTATTATATACAGCGTATATAACCTTCAAAAATCCGGAATTTTCAAAAATCTGGCACTCCTCAGGTCCAGAGGTTGCTGGATTTTTGAATGTCAACCTGTATTTTTTTTTAGATTAGATCATTTTAATTTTGAATTTATTGAAAATCTAAAAATAAACAGGGCATTCCCAATCACCATATGGATCAAATATTGATCAGTAAAGTCCATTCTTTGGTCTATCAATCTTTAAACCTTAAATATTTTTTTAGTTTTGTTTTAATCACATCTATAAGTATATGGCTAGCATTAGTTTCCTTGTTACAGAAGTATTTATTTTAATAATTTTGAACATTGTTTCAGGTTTTAAAGGTTTTCTGCCTTTGTAGTGCAGAGTTTATGAGTTCTATTTTGTAAAATTACTATAGAGGGATTAGAAGTTATTTGAATTGCAAAATCTTGTAATTGTTCTGTAAATTCCAGTCCAGGGAGGTTAGCTTTGTATGTAAAGGAAATGTATGGTTTATTCAATTTATATATATATATATATATATATATATATATATATATATATATATATATATATATATATATATATATTATATATATATATATATATATATATACACTAACAAATAATGTTAGCAATGCATATTGAAGCATTAAATCCAAGTTATTAAATCTTCAATGCTCAATGCAGCACTTTTCCTGCATAATGCTGCATTCAAGATTCCCCAACCATTGTAATGTTGGACAGGCAGCACATTAAAAAGAAATACGGGGCCCCTAAATGCAAGGCATGTTTATGTGCCGGCGTATCACATACATCAGCAGACTAGGCTGGTGTGAATGGGCCCTTATTAAAACAATAAAGGCTGTCTACTTTGCACAATGTATGTCCATAATGATAAGTAAATTGTAGCAAACAATGCAATGCACGTGTCATGGGCTGTCTGCATTTTAATGTGATGATCTAAAATCAGTTATACCATATCAGTAACCAGAGAAAGCAAAATATTTCAAATAAACTTTAAGCTTTAGGTTTCAACTGACTGTCCTATGCTGGCACTTATGGGTCTATAAAACATTAAAAATACTTATTCTATTTAAAGTTCTATAATTCAATTTCCCATCCTGCTCTGCTAAGCCACAGTTTTCTTCTATTTTCGGCACACAGCCTGTGCCGCAAATCTGAGTGGTGTTGGAGTCTTGAGCGAGCCAAGTACGCTGATAACATGAAGCCAAGGATATGCCAAGAGATGACAGATATGGGAAAGAAAAAATCAGAAGAGGTAACAAAACAAACTATGCTGCCAGAAAAATGCAAAATGAGGAGCTGACATACTAGAATACTATCTAATCTCCCTGATTGCCTTTTTTCTCCCACTACTACATTGTGCCCCTTGGCACTGTACAGCTTCTGCATCCTCCTAGCTGAGCCAATTATTATTATTATAATATTATCATTATTATTAATAATAAACAGGATTTATATAGCGCCAACATATTACACAGTGCTGTACATTAAATAGGGGTTGCCAGCGACAGGATAAATATTCAGGGATCTAACAGCTTACATTTTTAATTGCAGGATGAAATATAGGTTTATGAGACCGAATAGAGAAGAGGAGACTGCTGGGCTTTAGACAAAATGGAAACCTCGGGCAAGAATAAACAGAAGTAATGTTGGAGACAATTTATAGCATGAGTTTTTTAATTACCCAGGACCCCTGTGAGTTATTGCTGACATTTTCTGTGTTGCTGATTTTGTGTCAGCAGTTGTGAAAGGAAGTTCACAACTGCTAAATTTGGTAGATACTGCCCAAACACTCCTACAGTTATTTTATTAATGTATTGAAATGAAAATATAAAATCATACTTCACTACAAATTGCACACCCATAGAGGTTTATTGTTGTGTCCGATTCCAGGGCCAGGAAGACCAAATACCACTGACTGGATGCATTAGGCTAATAAAAACACCTTGCTCCATTACTAGTTTTTGGAAAGCTGTTCTTTCCATGGGTCCAGTATATGTATTCTGGGTTTCACTCCCTGTACTGTTTATAGAAAATCAATTGCCAACCCCTGGAATAGGATATAAAGAAATGTTGTGTCCCTGGGGATAAGTAACAACAAATAAATCAGGGAAAGTGAGTTAGATTAATTTAACGGTCTCCACTGACAGGACATGCCCTCCTTACCTTGGGACTATACACTCCTACTTAGAAGGTAACATATTGGGTTATTTCTATACCTCACTTCTCGGAAGCCTTTCCCTTAGGAAAGCCAAAAAGTGAAAAGCGTCAGAACAACAAAACTCACTAATACAGCCCATACAGGCTCTGGATTATCTACAGTTATCGCCTACAGTGCAACTTTGGAAATATCTTATGTACCCAAATAATTTGTATTTACCTTCTTATAACCAACGGACCCCTAAAGAATTTAACTCACTTTGCCAAAAAAAACCTTGATTTATGTGTTGTCACCAGGGACAAATTTCTTTATATTCTTTCCATGGGTATTCAATGAAGCATTCCTTTATCCTTTGCCATTCTTTTTCATATACAGAAAACATAGAACCCTGCTAAATGAATTGTCCTTCTGTCTACTGCTAAAGGTATCTGAAAACATATTCAAGCAAACTTTTGTTTTTTTTCAGAAATAATTTGTCTTTCATATTTTCTGCTTTGATACTAAGAAGTGTTAAACAGAATCCACTTTTGACCCTCGATGCTTTTATGTTTCTGGTATCTGATCCCATGTTCATGTTTTCTTGGAGACAATCAACACTACTCTTACTAAAGAAATGTGTCTGAATCAGCTGATATCCAAAAACTGTCTGACACAGGCTACAAGTGAAAATGAAAAGTGAAAACAACTCATGACAAATGTTCATTTTGAAAAAAAAGAGCAAACATTTTTCTACTGGGAAAATACTTTTTTTTACTGTTTTCACCACCTTTAGTATAGAAAATATTTACTTTTCTACTTTTCCTAAATGGACAGAATTTAAATAGCTAGTTATAATAAATGGGATGTCTTAATCATTTTTTAAACTTGAATATGTAACCTGTGATGTTACTATATGGCAGCATTCGGGCCTGGAATTAGAAGGGGCCTTATAGTGAGCGTGTTGAGAAATTAAACAAATCAGAAGAAATCATTTAAAGATAATATAGCTGTTAGGTGTTGAAGAAGTTGCAGCTGACATTGACCCAGTTTAAAATTACTATTATAGCTTCCAATACTATTTTTCCATATTTATTATTAACTTAAACCCAACACAAGCCAGCAGCAATGGTGGGAGTTTATATCAAGGCCCTGAGATCCTAAAAAGTACTGCAAGGCTACTAAGACTAGTAAGCTGGAAAATAAAGGTCATATCCCCCAAAAACCATTTTAAATAGTGGTACTACATAACAAAGAATATAGCATTGCTTTTTAAAATATTTTTTATTTTTACTATACGTATGTACTTAAAACGGCAAAGGCTGCCCCGTGTCACATGTAGAACTATATTGCTATTCTCATACATAGCACATCAGTCCCGGTGTCTCCGGGGGCTTGAAATGCTTCTGCACAGAACATTTGAGCTTGTGCTATTTAATTCTAATAACAACAGCATTTTGTCAAGAGAGCAGCTAGGAATCAACAGCTAGGAAAGAGCCCAAAGATTAGGAAGTAGGAAAGAGCCCAAAGATTCACCTGCTAGATACAGGAATTTAAGGATTACATAGTCCTATGCCCCTTTGTTATATTACCCTGGCATAGAATACATTTTATTATTAACAATGTAACATAAAACATCCATCGTATGTAATATATACCATATGTAATATAAAATGTCCATTAATGTAACATAATATACATAATGTAATTACAAAAGAAGTAAGAAATGATGATCAGAGTAGACTTGTTATTTATAGCATTCCATCAGGTTCACTTTTCAAAAGAAAAGAAACCTGATTTAAGATGCACAATGATTCAGATGTCACTACAGACAAAACATGATCCTTTGCAGTTAATACAATTGTCATTAGTCATTTGATTTTGGTGGCTGCTTAGTACAAATTTAGCAAGAAATATATTAGGTTTGGCCATGTCATATCCCTAGTAGTAGGTGAAATTATCATGCAGGGCAAAGTGACAATGGGCCTGATTTTTAAAGATCTCCAAGACTGGAGAAGATACAATTTCACCAGTGAACCTGGCTAATCCAGCAAACCCGAAATGGTTCTGGTCCAGGATTGAAAGCATTTGCTAAAAAATAGCAAATTACTTTTAGGAAATCCATTCCATGTTTGCTGGATCACTCAGGATGAAAGTGTATCTTCTCCAGTCTTGGAGAGCTTTTCTAAACCAGGCCCAATGTCAATGCCCAAATCAGCTCCCTCACTTTAGTATTCCTCCTTCGCTGCTCCTGCGTTCTTTGCAGATCCTGTTGTCAACTAAGATCAAATGCTGTGGTCGGAAATGATGCAATCTTTGGGTTATGCAAGAGTTATTGGGCTTAGCCATTGGCTTCTAGATCAAAGCACTGTCACAGGGATGAGGTCACACATGGAGAGAGGAGTTGAGGGAAAACTGAGTATAAGCTGGTCAAGGGGTATAAGACAATGTTAGTTTGATAAACATTGGCACAGTAACAGTTTCTCCTTCAAGACAGCGGTCACCAAGTTTTGGTGGTCCACGGCTCTGGTCAGTTAAGCCCCCCCGTGGGGTCAGAAAAAGTACCCCACTTGGGGGGCGCATCGGCCAGAGCCACAGACTATGTGAGCTCAGGGAGGTGGGGGGGTTCACACCAATGACATGCTCAGACCCTTGATGGGAGAGTGGGCGAGTTCTGGCATCATGGCGTCACTCGGAGGGAAGTTTCCTCTCCCTTTGAGTAACACACGGCTCCACACGCATGCGTGTTCCGGAGTCCGTGCATTTAGTGGTCTGTAGGTCCAAAAAGGTTGGTGACCACTGCTTTAGGAGACTCTGTAAAGAAAAAAAAACTGGTGCAAAGAAAAAGTGCAGACACTCAGAAGTGCCTGAAGCAATCATTCAAATCCTATAGTTATGGTCAAATCCCAGGTCATTAGGACAGGTAAAGCTCCAACCATCAGCAGGTATTGCCATAACTCACCTTTGTCTCCTATCCCAATTGGCCCATCATTCACTAATCTATCCAACAGGAATACACAGTAGACAGGAAGGAACAGACATGTGCCTGCCACCCAGCTGTAACTGGATGGTTTTGGGGCTGCTGCAGGTATTTACAAGCAGCTCTAGGTGCCTGCACCTAATGCAGCAATTTTTTCTTTTGTTAAATGGTAAAAAATGTATTACACTTTTTCCACACAAAAACAAATACCCAGTTTCGATAGTTTTAAAGCAGACTCCAAACCTCGGAGGTGCCTTGGGTAGAATACAATATTATAGTTTACATGGTTTTATTTAAAAATATAAATCATCCATTTGCAGAACGACATATTTTGAAAAAAGGCATATAAAATACACAAAACACAAATAAATATTAATAAAAATGGAAATATCTATCAGATAGCACTTCTTTTTTTCTAATTATGATTATGGCTTACAGGTGGAACATCTTTGTGCAAAAAAGGGTGCCGACCAGATAGGCAATTTCAATTTATACTAGAATTCCCCTTTAAGGGGTACAGGTAGAAGGCTTCATATAAGAACAAAGAAAGTATAAACAGCATAAAAGATGACCATTTCCGAAATGGCAGCTTGCTTAGGAAACTGTAGTTAGCTTTTTTAATGCTCTTCTTTGTAAAGTGCTAGATTGTGTAAAGTCCAGTGTAACACGGAAGGAATACATTTCCATAAATCTTGCTGCTGCCTTCTATATGATTGTATTGTAGGATTCATGATACGTAATATTGTACATAGCATCAAAAGGATCAATATACCAATGTTTTAGCTTTGTGCTGTAACTTCTCTGACCAATGCCTAAAAAAAAAAATAATAATAATAATGTTAGTATTATAATTCATACAGAGTGTGTATTTAAAGCAAAATGATACGAATTAGATATTTATTCTTGAACCCTATATATTGAAAGGGATGCTCGCCCATTTTTCAAGTTCAAGGCACATTTTCAAGTTCAAGGTTCAAGGTTTATTGGCTAATTTGTATTCAAGGGGGATGATAAATAAAATACATTCCATGATGACCCAGCATTTGCTGCTCTTCTTTACTGTACAGCACTACTGGAATATGAATGGGCCTTAGGGATCCTCGTTACATTGCAGGAACACTGGTCTTGTATTGTACATAATGACATCAGATAAAAAAAGTTATATGCAGTCATTGCTAAGCAAGTGCATACAGTAAGCAGCAATGAATAAAGTGGCAGAAATACTGAAATTTAATTAAATAAATATAAAATATATATATATATATATATATATATATATTTATATATATATATAAATAAATTCATCCAGTTTGGGTTGATCACTTTTCCAAGCTATTTTAATTTCACAATTTTCCCTCAAAGAAATTATTACATTATTACTACTGAAAAATGCTTCATTGGTTGACACTTACCTTTTCTTTATGACTACATATAGCACTGCAATCACAAATATTCCCAATAGAACAGCTGCTGCAATGCCAGTGCAGTAGACCCACTTTATATTTATCTCAGGTATTGGTGACACTTCTGAAATGAGATAGAGAGAAAAATATTGCATTTATTTTTTTTAGCAGATCCAAAGTCTACCTACAGCTAACTCTATCCACAGAATATGGTAGCACTGATATTCCACAAATAACTTCATGTTTTTACTCTACCATCAAATATACCAAGATGAGCATAGGAGGTTTAAAAATGTATCGCAGCAAAGCTGACTTTAGTGCATTATTTGTGAAGTCTAGAGAAAATGAAATGGAAACTTGGAAACAAATCCAGTATTTTTATAGTTTCATACTCAACATCTCTTCTTTCACTAGTGTTCATATAAAAGGCCAATTAAAGCAGCTTGAGCACTTTCAGCCACATTTAAAGGCTATCTCCAGCCAAAAGGTATATTGGTTATAGTAGGAAAATGTGGCTCTTTAGTAGGAAAAGGACCTTCCAGTAGATTTTTATTAGCCGTAGAAAAATACCTTTATTTCCAGTAAAGGAGATCAAACGGCTTTCTAATACAGTTCCTAGACCACACAGAAAGCAGACCACACAACTTCCAAAACACACAGGCAAAGCTTTATCCCATCTGGCCTGGAATGGCTTGCTAGTTATCTCACAGGTAAGATGTAAGCTTTATAACAGGATAGGCCAATCAGAACAAAACCATCTCTTATAAAAAATAATATGCTGCTAATATAAATATATATATATATATATATATATATATATATATATATTTATTTAAACATTTTGTTACATTTAGTTGTTACTTTTCAGTTTATTTCTGAGGAACCAAGCAATCCCTATTGCACTATAAAAATCTATGAAATATACTTGCTCACTGCCATAATTTAAATCATCAGAGAGCAGACATCTGCCTACTACATCTGCCCAATGCCGAATCCATATGGAATCTGCTAGTTCAGCATAAATCAAGACTCAGTCTGTCTTGGCAGTGGCATAGTGTTCTAGGGATATAAAAAGAATATTAAATCTTTGGTTGAACTTTTAAAATTAATGGTTTTGTATTTGGTAAATGTGTTCAGATTCATTGGGCTTAATTTATAAAACAGGAAATCAGACATTTCCCCAAACATTCCCTCTTGGGAATTTTCCAGGTTCATTTGTAATAATTGATTCTCACCAGGGAATATCATATTCTCTGCTTTTTTAGGTAGACCCACTAAGAAGGCCAATAAAAAGTTTTTAAAATTTCTAAAGTAGGAACTGTGAGGTTTCCCTAACTAATGTGATAACATGGAACTTCAAAATAATGGGTATAGTTTAAAAATTATTTTTTTTTTTTTTGGGGGGGGGGTTGCTGCAGGGCATTATTTTTTATATAATCTCATTGGATGCTTAGTCAGTGCTACAAAAAAAAGAAAAGTAAGATGAGTGAGAAAGGCATAAATAACATAAAATAACATTGGACTGGATCTTTTTGCAATCATAGAAAAAAACAAAATTCTAACTACCAGTATTTCATACCTTCTAATTTTACTTTTAGTACAAAGGATGTAAAAATACACATGCCTGCAACACCCCATTATGTGAAGAATCAATCATAAATAGAACATTTTTGGATAAACCCACAAAAATGCTTTTTCATCATTGCTTTTCAAAATGCTTATTCACCATTTATAGGTTGGGTCAACTAGTCTAATGTACTATAAGTACAGTTTGATGGTAATTGGTACATTTATTTGAGAAAAGAACAAATCCTTAAATCAGACCAAAAATAAGGGATGATTGATAGTAACGGGCAGAAGGATTTGTTTTTAGAAGAAGGAAAGTTCTTCCAAATAGCGAACACTAAAGTTTTAAAAGACAAAAGAAAAGCAGAATAAAAAATTGAATAGAAATCAGAAAACACAAAGCACATAATATATATAACAATCAAGCAATCTAGTAGTACATTAATCACTATATATGTTACATAATATAGATATGTAAAATCACACATTCATTCCAAGTAATATGTATTGAATGGGATATATTAAAATGGATCAAAACACCTTGAGAATAGTTTACCAAATGGCTGGATAATGTTTCATGGTGTGAATCAGCAAGAGAATATGAGTTATCCTTGCTAAATCCATCCTGATGATTTATTACTGTTTTCACATAGCTGACACATTATAAAAATGAATAGTGAACAGGCATGAACCTGTTTTAAAGCCTTTTTTTGGGAAAATATGTTCATTTTAGTGCTCGATAGAACAAAGCAACTGAATTTTTGTTAGTTATGTCCCAATTTGGTTTAGAAATATGTGACATTTGGCCTCAGGACTAATGACCACTATTTCCTTTATCAGGTAAATGATTAAAGCTTTGAAATTCCATATCACTGAAAATTTTATTTGACTAAATTCCTAGTATTGATGTTTAACAGTATGAGTCAGATGAGATCCTCCAACACAAACATTCAATGTTCTAACGCTGTTTACCGTACGTAGATGACATGTCACAAAAATTACTGTAAATAGTTATCAAGTTTAGACGTGTTTTAAAGCCTTATTCCAGCAAAAGATGTTTTTATTGTAGTACTCAGTAAAATAGGGAAGGAAAGAACAGCCATCAATTCTGTTGCGTGTTCCCATTAGAATATAAAATGAGCTCACCAGCACACTGGCACATTTCCTATAGGAAGTACTAATTGTACTCACTTACCAGAAAGTTGTAGATTGTTGTGGTTAGAGGATTACAGTAAAAGCCATTGGAAATGGTCAACTTGAGGATAAGAAATATCATATCTTCCTTTTATTAGTATTGTTATTACACAGTATTTATATAGCGACAACATATTATGCAGCATTTTAAAAAAAAGTTCATAGTCATGGTCAAGCCTATGGTCAATTTGGGGGAAGTCAATCAACCTAGCTGCATGTTTTTGGAATGTGGGAGGAAACTTCATGCAGATAGCGTCCTAGCCAAGATTCGAAACAGGGACACAACCCTGTAAAGACAAGAGTGCTAACCTCTGAGCCTTCATGCTGCCCAACAAATTCTAATATTGAGAATAATGCCATTGTGCTGGTACATCTGGTGTTCCAGTCACTACAAATTCCAACTTTTCGGAGGTTTACAGTCATGAGAAAAAGATAGTCTAAAAGTTTTAGGGCTTTCTGTATTAAATAAAAAGTCATCTAGTCCTGATCAAATTCAAAACTCATGTGTAAAATAACACACAACTAGTATACCCCGTGATTCAATTCACCAGTAAAGCCAGCTTTAGCAATAACTGGAAGTAATCATTTTTCTATGACTGTCTCTCACACCTTTGTGGAAGAATTTTGGCCCACTCTTCTTCTACAATATTGCATCAGTGTTTTGACCTTTGTGTACAGCTCTCCTGGGGTGTAGCTCTATTTGCAACCTCTCCGAGCATTGCATATTCTGACCTTTAGGTGAATCATGCCGGAATGTCCACTCCAGGGAAGACTGACAAATGTCTTGAATGTTTTCCATTTGTGAATATTTTTTCTCACTGTAAAATGTTGGACTTCAAATTCTTGTAAATGTCCATATAACCCTTTCCAGATTATTGGACAGCAGCGGTCGCTTCATTAAGATCATTGTTAATGTCTTTCCTTCTTGCATTATGTTAACACACCCCAGAATTCTTCAGACTAGGATCAACTATGTATAAGGTTTTTTATCTCTGATATGTTTATTTCCCTAGTGGTTTAACTTTATGGGGTTATGTCTTTTTTCAACCTGTAACTATGTAACTATATTGCCATAAGTTCTGTTTTTATAGATGCTGATGATCAATAAATCGAGTGCATTTGATTAGCGACACCTGGCTGCTGCCTATTCATATAATTCCTATGGAAGTGGAAGGTATCGACCTAATTTTTTAAACACTGCTTCAGCATTTTGACTTATTGTAATATGTCATGTGTTGTTATTCATGTTGTTGAGGTTGCACTTACCTAATTGTACGACCTTCTAAGGCCCATATGATGTCCCGATATGCAAAACCTGATGTCCTGATATGAAATTTTTCTCATGACTGTGAATGCTGTATGAAGCACACTGATCTACAGCATGCAGGTATATCTAATCTGGAATATTTCCCCTTGCTTCCTTTCTATTTGATGGGTTCCAAACAGAAGTCCCTTCAGTAGACAGACAATACTGAAGATATTCTTATTACATTTATTCTGTTTGGTTCACATACATTTTTTCTGACTAATAGGGTCCGATTTATTTAAGCTCTTCAAGGCTGCAAAGGGTACACTTTTATCAGTGAATCTGGGTGATCCAGCCAACCTGAAATGGATCTGGTCCAGAATTCAAAACATTTGCTAACAAATAGCAAACGACTTTGAAGAAATCCATTACAGCTTTTTTAGATCACCCAGCTTCTCAGCTAAAAATGTATCCTTTCAAGCCTTGGGAAGCTTTAATAAATCAGACCCATAATGTTAGTACAAATTACACATTACCTTCCCAGCAGCTTTCAGTGCTCCAATCACTCCAGTATCCATCGTCTGCACAGTATCTGTTTGTTTTGGCACGGATATGGACACAGAGTTCATGCAATGGCATAGATATATTAAAACTATAAGTAGTCTCCCTCCATTCTGTAATTGTCTGGAAAAACAGATCAGTTTTAAAAAGAAATCTTCAAAATAAAAGCAAATTCTTTTCGGTAATTGAGAAAGACAAAGCAGGGAACAGTACATATTTGCAAATAGTAAAAACCAGTAATATCAGATTTCAATTTAGTGCTGACAGACCAGTTTAGGTCCCTATAACAACATGAAGGAACGGGGATTTTGGATGTGGAAACAGAACAGGAATAAGTTCAGCTTTTACTGGAAATGTTTGAGGTTGTATAATAATTCAGGAGTTTTGATGTTTTCTAGGTCAGCCATTAAACTGTGATCAAATGATAATGATTTTAAGGAGTAAGTTTACTTTATTTTATGTTTACTTTAATTGGTAACTACTTAAGTAAAACAAAAATACTTCAACTATGATCTGCTTTATCAGAAAACACAAACTTGATATGAAAACAAGGAAAGAAGTTCCACAGGAATATCATTTGCATCTAAAGGTCTGAGGCAAAGCTAAAGTTATGTAAAAGTAATTTACACTTTAATGTTTCACCCCATCTTTAAATCCAACATCTGAATTACCTAGACAAAACGGTCATGTGACAAATGTCCAAGGCAAAAAGTTAGGAAAATATATGCCCAATAGGAAGCAAACCGAGAAAATGACATGGGCTTAAAACTAAACTTACTCTATCCTAAACATTATTAATGTTTTAAATGCATTATACTTTATTTAAACTAAATTTATTTAATTCTTAATAAAAAACAACCAACAAAACTGCAATAAACCATGTGATAAAAAAAAAATTATCCAGGTCCTTATAAAGTATAGGAAAGGAAAAATGGGAAATAGTATTAGAAGCAAAAAATATATCCAAAAAGAAAAAATTTAGTAAAATACACACCATCCATGTGTCCGTTTTCTCTTTGTATTGAATCTCATATTCTAAACAATGTGAAGGAATTTTGCCAATGGGTGGCCTCCAGTCCAATTTTAATTCACCATTCTGGGTTTTACTAATGTTCACATCTTCTGGAGCGCCAGGTTTACCTTTTACAATAATAAGAATCTGATATTGTTTACATTTCACACTACATTAACTTTTATTCGAGCAATAAAACACTGTACTCCATGAGCTTATAATAAAATCAGATCTGCAGGATTTACAGTCATTTCATGCAAATAAAATACAGTGTTCATTAGTTCAATACAGAATAGTTAAAAAATTGCTAACAATTATTAATTGAAGGTTTCACTGTGCCATTGTGATTATATTGTTCAAGGCTTCCCCCAGAAAGCTTTGTATTTGCAGTTCATGTCAGAAATGTCTTCCTTTTTTCTAGGAAAATATCATGTTTAAAAAATTGGTTCTTTTAGTGGATACACTGCCCTAGTTTTGTAACTATTGAAAGACACACTGCAAATTACAGTAATAAATTAAAAAAAGGTAAACTGAGCTTCTATTTCAAGTTTCAACCAATTTTTACCCAAAATAATAAACATTGGATTTATTTAGAAAAAATGTGAGTAAAAAGTTAATTCACACATTTATATTTACATTTAATCTAAAAAAAATGTGTAATATTTAGGTAAAAGTTGGGTGATTTTTAGAAATTTTTGAAAATATTTATAAATAGACCCCTTATACTTTTCATCCCCTTAAAATCTTGAAGAAATTTTGCAAATTGCAGTTTATTCAAAAGTGAAGATGAAATTAAGATGGCTTTTGGTGGAGTTAAAATGAGTTTAATATGGCTCTATTCTGGACCAATGCTTGTAGCTTCTCTAAGCTCAGTTTTTTAATTATTACAAAGGAAAAAAACTATTGGAAAAAATGTAAAAGTAACAACTGAGCAGCCTGATATAGGTTTCTACTTTTAAAATTTTGCAGATTCTGCCAAGTTTAAGATCATTTTCAGGTAAGTGTGCTGGTAAATGTCACACTACCATTTCACATTGTAATATCTTGATGTCTCACCTATATTCTGAAGCTGAAAACTAAAGTATGATTGTCTGATTGGATTCATGCCAGGCATTCCAGTGACACAAATAAACAAGCTGGAGAATAGCTGAAGCTTCTCTTTTTCAAATACACAACCAGTGTTTATTCCAGTTGCTCTCAAGTAGTGATCACAGGTCTTTTTCCCGGGCATCCCATCTTGCCTTTCAAAAAAAGAAATATAAGCACAGAGAAAAAAGTAAGCAGACTAAAATTGATCAGGTCTAAAACGATTCTTCAAAGGTAAAGTCAAAATTCTTAGATTGTAAGCTCTTTTGTATCTATGTAATATGTTGCTGCTATATAAGTCCTGTTTATTAATAATTAAGTGCAAGAAGCATCTGATGTTGGTAATCAAAACTATCACTGCGGAACCCTTTGGAACCAAATTATGCTAACACTGCAGAACTGCAAATATCAGGGAGCAGGAGCTGATTTAGTTTTGTACTGGTGACCAAGTAGGCTTGATGTTCGGGTTTGGGTTGATCACTAATTCGACTAGACCATCAGTCATTCGAGTTGAACAAATCCAAACATGATCAGTGGTTAAATTCGGCACAGAGCTGTATGCTGTAATTGTTTTTGATATTATGGAAAGGCCCAATTTGGGAATAAAAAAATTGTGTTTTCCCCCTTCTACAATATTGAAATGAAACCCTTCAGTTGCCTTAGGACCTGTGCAACATCTCCAAAATCCTCCCCTACCTGTCCCCAGAGACCACCAAACTCCTTGTGCATACTCTTATCATCTCTCGTCTGGACTACTGTAACCTCCTCCTCTCTGGTATTCCACTAACCCGACTCTCTCCTCTACAATCTATTATGAATGCTGCAGCCAGACTCTTTACCATTTATCCCTATTACCAAAAGTTGTGGGTTATCCAAATATTTCAGCAGAAGCTGGGTGGGAAGAAATTGTAAGTGGGTCGTGGCCCCTGTATTGTGACCCGTATCTTCAGTAACCACCCAAAAACAGCCAGGTTACTGAAAAGTGCCGGGTGGGTGATCCAGCTAAAAGGCTCTGGGGAGAACACTGGTCAAGTAGGGGCATCATCACATTACAAGTGGCATGCAGCACAAATTTTAAATTTGGCCCAGCATACTCCATCAAAAACAAAAAGTGTAAAGCAAAAACTGTATGATGACTGTTTTATGAACAAAGAATACATACCAGTATTGTAACTCATAGTTACTATTGCTGAGTTTTCCTGTTTTCCACTCACATTTCAATGTTTCAAACTTGTAATAGATACAATGAAAGTCTTTTACACTTGTTTCAGGATCACCTGCAAGGATTAACAGGAGGAGATTTACATTTTGCATGTAACTTTTCTGTAAATGAAGATTGTATATAGGAAATAAATGGTTTAGTAGCAGTTGTCATTCCAAATTGGCCCACTAGGTGGCGGTGTTTATGCTTACAATGAATACAGGATGCCAACAACAGTCATCAATTATTTTGAATGTTTATATGTCTAAATGGGACATGCAGCTGCTAGGTTGTTTTTGTTGTAAATTAGCTCCACCAAGTGGAGTAATTGAGAATGACAGTTGCTTTATAATGTATTTTGCAATGTAAATTTATATTTGATATACAATTTTTATTATTATTTAAGACTTTGTTATAGGTTTTGCAAATAAACTAAAAAGGTTTAGTTTTTTTCACAAATGTTGTTTATGCATTCTGATTAAAAGAAAACTGTGGTTTAATTTATACCTGTTAAAAAATAACAAATTAAAAAATAATTCTATTCAAAATGAGTACCCTAGATTCATTCACAAATGTTGCTGTGGTGTGCTATCATTCGTAACCTCAAATGATAATGAATTGTTTTGTTTTAATGTACGGTACCTTGCATAGGCATGGAGTCATTTATTAGTATCCATTTGCTCCATAATTCCTTATCATCTGTACATGCTCCTTTCAAGTAAGTTCGAAGTTTTATCACAATTTCCTTCCCAAAATTAAATGCTGCTCTGTACTTTTGTTGCTTTGTCCTAACTGACTTTGAGAAGAAAAAAAGGGACATATGTGACATGAAAACTTAGGATATTCTGGAATCTTTGGGACTGCATTGTTTTCTGATTAAAAAAAAAAAAAATTAGTGGGCAGGCCTCTATTTATTTGCAAAGAAAAGACTAAACCAACATTCCAGGTAAAGTCATACATCATACATTTGGAATCATTTAATCCTTAGGAATAAAAAGCACTATGGTAAATACATTTACAACCAGTAAAATCCTTAGATTGGCCAGGCTAATAAAAGTTTCTTCTGTAAGGAACTTACACATCCTGCGAGCCCGCAGCGTCCCTGGGGAACCCAGCCGCAGAGGGAGACACCGCTGCAGCAGGCAGCATGGCCGAGGCTGCTGCCCTGCTCGCAGCGTGTCTCTCTCTGCAGGCGGAGGGATCCGTCCTGGCCAAACTACTGTTCGGCCAGGCAGCATCCCTTGCATCTCTATGGACTTGGTTACAGAAACTCCTATTCTCAGCACTCCTTTGGATGTGCAAAGTATGAGGCACTTGGCTGCCTCGCCGTGGGGTGGGACATAGTTAGTTTGAATTCCCTGGGGCCAATCCAGGGGATTCAGTTATCCTCCAATCAAATGGTGTCAGGTGGTGCAAGGTCATTGGTCACTCTGGCCATTTAAGGACAACCTGTCCTGACCACCATTGCCCGCTTTAAGCCTCTGTGAACACAGTGTGCTTGGGTGCGTCCTTGTGTTGGTTTATGCTAATCCCGTTTGTCATTTCCATAGTGACCTGGTCTGAAACCTGACTCTTGCCTGAACTCTGCCTGCCCTGACCTCGAATTGTTAGTGACCATTCCTGTCTGCTGCCTGCCCTGACCTCGGATTGTTCCTGACCTGCCTTTGCCTTACCCTCCTGTACTATGCTTATCGGACCTAACCCTTGTCTTGTTTTATGACAATAATAAAACGTGATAAGGATATCTGGAGTTGGTTGTGGTTTGTGTGCCCAGGCGCATTACATCTTCTTGTCAGTCTGGTCTTGTTCTATATTAATATTATTAACGATTCAATATATATATATATATATATATATATATATATATATATATTGTGTATATATAGCACAATAACATTTCTATTTATAAGGCATATTGTTTAGAATTAGAATTTAGAATTAAAGGATAAAGGTCACCACCAGATGAACATTGCAATGGTTGGTATGAGACAACTACATTCAAATATATTTAAAGCAGAAAACATGGTCAGTGGAACCTCATAGGTTGGGCCATTATAATTATATCATGCTAAAAAATCCATCAACAAAGGGGTCAACAAAGTCATTTGATCTTTGTGTATACATCCGGAAGAAAGTTTAGGACAGGGGAAAATGATAACTGTAGTTTCTATTAAAGCACAGTTAATTTTTATTAATGCCTTGTAAAGTCTTGAGGTGCACATACATATTTAGCTATAACTAGTATGGTGGATTCTCTTAAATCTTGGCTGTTCCAACTCCTTGCCAGATTTTCTGATTATGTTATTGTATACCTGGGAGTTTGGAATATTTGCAACCACCTTCACCTGTTCCAGCACCTTACATTCTTCATAATATACAGTAAAATACTCATTATCGCCATATCAGGTCAATATTTATGCATTCAAATTCATGAATTTAATTAATAATTCTAAAGGTATCAGAGTTTGTCAATTAGTTTACCTCTCTAGAATCTTACAAATACTGAAATACATGTAAAAACAGAACATAAAATTAGATAAGTTTTTGCTGCGTTCACAATTAGTACGCTTTGCAAGTGAGCAGACATCATCAAAAATCATATCAAATATTAAAGCACTATAATAAATATTAAGAGCGTTTCCTTAATTTATTTATGCAAAATCCTTCAGCGAGTGCATGCCCAGTGCGTGTACACATTCACTTTTTATGTGCCTGGTGCAGGTCAAATGACTAATTAGCAAATTGAATATGCCAATGTAGAAGTCTATGCAGATCTTTTAACTGCCATATGACAATAACAAATAAACAAATATAAATCTACAATCATAAATAAATGTTATCTTACCTTCCAACGTTGTTCATAGGTATCATAATGTTGTAACTCAAAGCGAGGTGTGCACTGACTGTTATTTAGTGAAACTGGAGGCTCCCAAGTTATGTCCACCACTCCCAAATATCCAAGATCTTCAACCCTGACGTTGGCAGGTGGGTCAACTAAAAGAGCAGTCAAAGTTGGATTGGTTGGAATTTTCATTATCATTTATTGTGATTTTGTTGTTTATAAAAAAAAAAGTTTCTTTAGATCCTAGGAGTAAAGTAAGTTTGCTGTCTGCAACACCAAATGCAGCTTTAATGCATTGTATTCCTTTTAAAGTTTCTTCTGCTGGTTTAGTCTTTTTGTTTTTCCTAGATAACAGCAAAGAAGGTCTCCTATAATTCCTTGTAATGCCTCTATTAATATTAAAACGCTACTTGTGCAAATGTGTAAGTGAACGACTTAATGTGTAAGATAATTATGCTTGGCAGTCTAAATTTAAAGTTTTAGTTTAAAAAGCCTTGAATTTGCAGATTAATTCAGATTGGATCCTTTATGCACTGCAACGAAGGTCTCAATGTATTCTAATCGTATGCATTTCTATATCCTCCATTTCTACTTTGTCTTTTTTTGTAAAGCCTGTTTTTTTTTTTTTATTTTTAAAACTAGTAAAAAGAATACAATAAAATAGCATAGAAAACAAGCATATAACAAAAATTTGAAATATTGAAATAGTATTGCTGAAACATGAGTCAGAAAAAAGGGAGTTTTCTTTTGGAACAAAATCTGACACTGTACAGTACAGTGCCCTGAAGAAAAACAAGCTGTATATTATAGTTCCAGACATGAACAAATAATTAGGCATGAGTGGGAAAATGGGGAGGTGGGACAAAGTCATGAAATATCAATGGAAAAAGGAAGAAAAAAAACAGGAAAAGTACCAAATGTAACCTTCCCTTCTGAATAAACTTTCAAAACTAACAGGATTTTACTTTTTTATCAAGAGAAACAGAAACGGCAGAGAATCCCTTTTTTTTTATTTGATTTTGAATATTTTCATGCAGATTTATTCAATGTGCCTCACACAATTCAGGATTTGCCTGGTTTAAAAACCTTTATGATCATACTATAAATTGTAATGATGTTGCCAAAAACATTTCAACTCTACTTTTAAGTTTTTATGGTCAAGCATAAAGAAAGAAAAAAAAAAGGAAGCAGTAAGAGTGGAAGCAAGGGAGGTTTAAAATAATAAGGTCTTCTAATACCTACCAGTTATCATTGATGCTGTTGCCCATCTTGCATTTACAAGGAGGTATATCAATATTCCAGATATGCATTGAAAGTTTACACTTCTCATCATGATATCACCAGTTTAAAAGTTGAGGTTTCAGCTCTCTTTCAACAAAATAACAATATTAGTTAGAAAAATAATTGAAGACAAATTTAATCACGTTTGTTTTCAAAGTTGCTTAAGATATTTATTTTAATGGTCAATTTTTGGAAGATGCCACTGATTGAACATCCCACTTGCTTATTTCTTATGGGGATAGTGTTAAAATTCTGCACAGAATTCTCTGGTTCAGCCAACTGTCATATCAATTGAATTTGCATAAATGCAATCAAAGCCAAAATAGAGTTGTGAGGTTTTAGATTCCATGCCTGCTTCTTATTGCTATCTGATTTATTCAGTCACTCTCGTTGTTTGTCCTGGTGACCTTTGTCACCCAAACTGACTATGAGCAGGAAATACAAACATAGAAACAGAGTTGCAGGAGATGCTTATTCTGGGGATTTACTTTACTTCAAAAAAATGTTTTCTCACTTCCTTTCTACAAGACAGGTAGTGAAGTGAAACTTTCCCAATGGGACAAAGATGAAAAAATAAATCTTTAACATTAACCTACTCCATCCAACATTAAAAAAAAGGTTTTGGCTTTAGATACAACAAAATATGAAATCTTTTTTTATTTTTTATCTACCTTTTATGATATTATGATATATTTCTATCTTCTGAACTTGTCTTATAATATAGAATTATACTTTAAAAGATTAAACCAAGGTAAAGGGATGTGATTGCATATATTGTATTAGCAGCTAAGCAACTCACACTGAGTTCCTGGAAACAGTGTAGATTTCCTACTAATGCTAAATAGCTAAAATAAATGGTTTGGAAATCTTTCAAAGAAAAGGATTAAGACCTCTTTCCAACTATAAAAACTTAACTACTTGTGACAATGACAAAAAAGAAAAGAAAAGAGAGAGAGCAAGAGAAAGAAAGAGAGAGAGAGAGAGCAAGAGAAAGAAAGAGAGAGAGAGAGGGAGACAGAAAGAAAGAAAGACAGAAAGAAAGAAAGACAGAAAGAAAGAAAGAAAGACAGAAAGAAAGACAGAAAGAAAGAAAGAAAGAAAGACAGACAGACAGACAGACAGACAGACAGAAAGAAAGAAAGAAAGAAAGAAAGAGAGGGAGAAAGAGAAAGAAAGAAAGAGAGAGAGAGAGAGAAAAAAATAAAGAAAGATTTATGTAAATATATATATTATTTTTTCATATTTACTAAACCTAAATACTTTACTAAATTACCAGCTACTACATTCTTTTTTGCAAAGCAAACCGGTAAGTATCCAAGATACTGCTTTTGAGTAATTACAATATCATATAATGAGAATTATCTAAATAAATAGTTTTATAAATTCATGCCCAGCATTTTATGGTTTATTAGCATGCTCCTTGCTATTCCAGAAGGGTCACTAACTAATATCCAGATGGTATCATGGGAGCTGTATCTAAGGTACTAATTGCATTTCCCAGAACTGTAATCTGAGCTGTTGTCCCCAAAATTTATCTAGCATCCATTTAAACATAATCATGATTTCCACATCTACATCTGAGGCCATGGTATCTAACTTGGCAGTATAACAAACCACAGTTTGCACCACTTACTGTCTGGAATTTCCAGGCCACTATCAGGTTACTTGCTGATAGGGACTTTCCTTAATAAAGCAAACTAGATTAACATTTTCTTCACTTCTCATCTCTGCCATACCTAAATAACACTGATTTACTAGCATCCAGGGTTATGAAACCTTGCTGGACAGAGCTCTAGAATGGGCCCGATTTCCTAAAACTCCAAGGTTGGAGAATATAGATTATGGGAAAACCTGTAATGGATTTCCTTAAAACATTCGCCATTAGTTGCCAAATGTTTTTAATCCTGGACTAAATCAATTCCAGACTGCCTGTATCATCCAGGTACTCCCATGATAGTATATTTTCTTCAGTCTTGAAAAGCTTTAATGAATCAGGCCTAATGTGTTGTCTCTGTGTTACTGGGCTGCCATCTTGTTTTCTTGAAATTCTAAAAAAAGACTTCACCTATACATCACATGAATCGGACACTTTTTTCTGAATCTAAAGAATCACTATGTTCCTCTAAAATAAAATAAAAAAGTGTGATTAAACTTTATTTTGTCACCTATTGAAACGTGTCAGCAGCACTATTGAATGAGCTCACATAACAAAAAGAATAGTCCTAACCTGTTAAAAACAGCTTGGTAGGACAATCAAGGATATATGTGAACTTGCCTTTGTGTTGGGAGCTCAACTATAGGTTTTGTTTTCACAAATGTTTCTGAGTTTGGGTACACTTTAATGAATACACCTATTAACGTACACATACACCTGTTGATTTCTGAATACTAAATATTAATAAAAATACTGAAACCTAAAATTTTTAAAGATAGGATTTTATACAGTCATATAAGCAAATCCTGTTCTGGTGATTATATTCACAGTTTTTATTCTGCAACAACAAAAGTTAAAAGTAGATCTTAATCAATTTTCTCTAAAGTGTCAAAAATGTAGAACCCCTCTTAGGTTTTTAATGTTGTCTGAGTTCTACTGGGGGTATTTAAACTCTATATTTGATTTGATATTTGATATTTGTTCATTGACACCAGGGTCTAAAGTGAAATCAAAATCCACAATTTCAAAATTTCCACAGCACAACATTGAGGGTGAACTCTTGAAACGGGGCATATGCATTGGTGATTGTATTAGGCCATATTTCATACTTTTTCTTGTCTGCAAATGTGTAATTATTATTAATCATTACTTATATAACTTTGCAAAATGTGTTAGCACATTAATAATAGCAGTGTTTTCACATTTTTTTAAAAAGTACATAGTAAAAATAATATTTACAATTATCTAATTAAATGCTGTTGAAAGTTATTAGGTTATGGTGTTAATCTTCAAAGAAAAGCCTGCAGGCAATGGATTTGTTGTTCAGTTGTAATAAACCATGGTGGTTCTTCTTCTTGGTAAAAATAGCCAATAGGAGCATACGGGGTGACTATAGTCTTTGACCCTTTGCTGGGGTCAAAGGACACTTGTCTGGTTCATCCAACTCAGATCACACACCGAGGTATAAGCCTTAAGCTGGCTTGCAGCCAGGTTTATTGAAGGTTGCAGATAAAATAACAAAAACAGCAAAAGAAAACCTTGCCTGTCCAGCACTTACTATACATCAGACGTCCCTGTCTATCAGCTGGAGGGCCTCTCCCTGTCAGCTCAAAACAAAGCTTTCAGCAACCTTTCTACTCACTTTTGAGCTCACGCACATAGACCGACTTGAACTCACTCACCCAGACCGACTTTCTAAATCTCTCAGCAGAGCTTCTTCACACAGAACCCCTGTCTGTGTCTCTCCAAGCAGAGATCCCTCACACAGAACCCCTGTCTGTGTCTCTTCGCAGAGCTCCCTCACACAGAGCCCCTGTCTGTGTCTCCAAACAGAACTACTGACTGAGCTCCTGGCTCTATGTTATATCTCAACCCTCAGTGCTTCTTCATTAATTATCTCACAGGTGAGAGTCTTCCACCTGCTACTTTACACAGGAGAGGAATCCTGGGCAAATAGATCTCCCTTCCACCTCCAATCCTGCATTGGTGTTACAATATATATATACTGTGACACCAATGCAGGATTGGTGGTAGAAGGGAGGTATATTTGCCCAAGATTCCTCTCCTATGTGAAGTAGCAGGTGGAAAACTCACTTGCGAGGTAATTAATGAAGCAGCACAGAGGGTGGGGTTATAACAGAGCCAGGAAGTCAGTCTCTGTCTGCCTGGGGACACAGAAAGTTGGACTGTGTGAATGAACTCAGACCTGAGTACAAGGTTGCTGAAAGCTTTGTTTGGAGCTGACAGGGAGAAGCCCTCCAGCTGATAGACAGGGATGTTTGATGTATAGTAAGTGCCGGACAGGCAAGGTTTTTTTTTGTTATTTTTGATATTATATCAGCAACCTTTAAATAAACCTGACTACAAGTCAGCTTAACACCTTTACCTCAGTGTGTGATCTGAATTGGAGGAATCAGACAAGTGTCCTTTGACCCCAGTAAAGGCGATCCTGAGCTTAACCCCTCACAATATATATATATATATATATATATATTCTTTCTATTTGATTGGAGTTCGGCTTTAGATCATCAAAAAGGCAAAAGCAATATGATCAAATCAACATAAGCTAATCAAACTCACAAGTATAAAAAAAATGATTCCACCTAAGAAAATCATTTCCAAATAAAAGGAAAAAAGTATACAAATAAAACTAAACATTACAATTCAATCAATGTTGCAAGGTTTCAGGCTATGTGGTATATCATTTAAGAATTGTATCACAGATATCTGCAGTAACCTTTAAGAGTTAAGAAAAGAAAACGATTTTGCAGTACAGTACTTTTCTCTGGAAAACAATCAAGGTCAAAGCACTCCAAAACAGTGCTAAAACTATGCCAAAAATGTCCATCTGCTTTGTCTTCTCAGAATCACTGCAGGGTATTGTCCTTATAAATGTAATTCATGAATTGTTAACTACTTCCCCATTAATAAAGCCCGCAATTTACTTACACTGATTTATTATAGAATACTTTCTTTTTATGTTGGGATAGTGTTAGAGAGAGGTTTATTATCATCTAATCTAACCCATTTAGGGGTGATTTACTAGTTACTTTCTAACCCATTACTTCTTAACTCAAAAATTCACTGATGTGATAGACATCTGTTCATGATTAAATATTGAAATTGAATGGGAATTAGATTACTTTAAAATGTATATTTGTATTATTATTATTATTATTATTATAGATACTCACGCAGTTGTTTAAGCGAAAATGCTTTCAAGATTCCCTTGAATCTGTTTAAAGCCCCTTTTATACCAAAAGTTTAACTGGACTCCCAACTACTTCCAACCACATCTCTATGGGAGTGATTAGAAATTATTTTGTGTACAAGTTTGCATGCACTTGTGTTGGGGTTTCTGCATGGCTCCTGGAAGCAATTTGTTGCTTCTGGCTTTGTGGTTGCTGGAGAAAGAACCACATAGCTACTCCAAAAGCAAAGGCAAAGTGTGTAAGCACATTGACCTTCAGTGTGGTTTGCAATTCCTGGGTGGATAGCAATAATTTTCTATGTGCCTTGAAGAAGCTAACTGTTTAGATTTCCACGGCAAGCCTGAAAGAGGTTGTACTGTCCCTGGAAATGCCCATACACCTCACCAATATATTTTACTTTGAGAAAACTCTTTTCCAATGCTCAACAGAGTAGTGTCCCTGATAAAAAATCACTTTCCCCTATTGTGTTCGTCCCATTACCCCAAATGTTCAGGTTTTCCTGCAAATACTTCCTACTCTCATCCCCAGATTGTTATCATATTGTCATTGGAAAGGTCCCTGTGTGTCCATCTATTCCTCAGCAGTGAAATAACGCTGGAAATAGACCTAGACACCTACTCATTGGTCAGCACTATTCCTTTGCATGGAGAGGGGAGGATGAATGAGTGGCACCCTGCTGTGCTTCCCTCTATAGCAAGGGTGTCAAACTCAAATACACATAGGGTCAAAATTTAAAACCTGGACAAAGTTACGGGCCAACCTTGAAATTTGAAGAAATTTTTCCTTCTCATTAGATATAAACCCTTTTCATATGGAAACAAAGAGGTTTTGCTTCACATTCAATCTGGAACAAGCTTATATTAGAGAGGCATAAAAAATGTTTTTTAATTTTTATTAAGAAAAAATCTTTGTAGCCTTCTTAAAGTTAAATTTCAATGGTAACCTTTTTGCACAGACTAACAATAATAACAAAAATATTCCTCTATGAAGTCCATGCCTTGGAGTTGCAAGGAATAGTACAGCTGAGGGAAAGCTGGAAATGCCAGATGCGGCCAATGCGGAGCTAAACCTTATGAGTGGCCTGCCCCTGAAACTCTCTCTCCATTAAAATAGCTTCGCTACTAAAATTCCCGGCATTATTTGCGTCTATAAAACAGTCCAATGCGGGTCCAAGCATAGTCCACGAGAGCCCGCTGGTCTATAGATGCGAGTGATGCTAGGAATTGTAGTAGCTGGCACTATTTTATTGCAGCGGCGGGCCAGCTGCAGTTTATTTTTAGGATTTTTAGGGGCCAAAAAAGGACGTTGGGGGCCAGATTTGGCCCCCCGAGCCAGAGTTTGACACCTCTGCTCTATAGGATTGCACAGCGGTCATTACAAATTGGTCGTTCATTAATCTACTAGGATGAATTAATGAATTAGGGGATTGCTGTAGACACATTACATTTTTGCTTGAGACGAGCACAACTGGCGACAATCATCTGACATGTGTATATACGTCACTTACTTGGCAGTCTTAGCTTCTCAAAAATATCATTTGTCTGGACTTTGGCTTCCCACTAAATAAGAGGTTCATGCTGGACTGCAGTGCAGGGAAATGATTATCCTTAGACTGTAATTTTTTTTCATCTATTTTACATTTACTCTCTATAAACGGCATGTTGATCTGGCAAACTTAAATGATTGCTATGAGTTTCCACCATTTAAAATTTAGTAATTATAATTTCCCTTGAAGAGTTCTCAATCTTTAACATAATTCTGTAGCAGTTGCTGAGGAGTTAGTTGCCATAGCTTTATAACCAGTTAGGTAACCTGAGGGCAAATACTAGGAACCGTGAAAAATCATTGACATGTTTATTAAAATCAGGCTCGTCTCTTCTCACAACTGATCTCCTTGGTAGTAATCTACTGTTTTCATGCATTTCCCATCAAGCTTGCATACATATTACACGCTGTCGATGTATTTCCATTGTTGTCAGTCTGTAAACCCTTTGTGTTCGATGTGGGGATGGGTCATGATGTTGGGTTGGATGACCAACTGAAGGAATATACCATAATATTAATGGTAATAGTAAGGCAGTGACTTAGTGTTGTCACCCTGAAACAGAAATTACTGTTGACTTATTGGACCTGATTTATTAAAGCTGTGAAAGACTGGAGAAGATAGAGTATCACTGGAGAATCTGGGTGATCCAGCAAACCTGAAATAGTTTTCCTAATATCCATTTGGTATTAGTTGGCAGGTGTTTTCCATCCTTGGCCAGCTCCATTTCAGATTTACCATATCACCAAGATTCCCCAGTGAGTTTCTCCATGCTATGTTCAGTCTTGGAGAGCTTAAATAAATCAGGCCCAATGTGTACAGCGATGTCATATCATGTGACACCATACTGGAAACAATGTTAGAAAGTTGATTTAGAATTTGGGTACATTAGTAAATATGTGGCAAGAGGAATTGAATTTATTTTTACTTTTTTCATTTTTTTATTATAATGTCCAAAACCCCTTAAATCTTTTTGATGTATTTGCCCTAATGTAGATTATATTCACTTCCTGTCTAGTGAAGGTGTTGCCACCCTTATAATAAAAGAGACATTTTGTTTGGACACTTTAAAGGAACTTTTGCTTACATTTATTTTTAAATGCTAGAGAGTGGAGATGCAAAGCCTAAAAATATGAATTTTAAAATTAAATGTACTTAGCTAACCAGTGTATCCCGCCCGTCAAAGCAATTGCACAAGACTGAGTGCTGAGTGGTTCAATATCCAATAATATAATTTTATTCATTCAATGAATGGCTTTGTGCACATTGCATGTTTATTTCGTAAGCCTCCTGAGATATGTGGAGGGGTATCCCAGAAGGCTGTGGAATTCACATCAATAAACAGGATTGGCAATTCACACACACAAATAACAAAGAAGAACCCAAATAACATTAATAACAAAACTAAATGGTCATGCTTTTTGTAACAGAAAAAGGAAATGTAAAGCAGCACTTTACTTTATCCCCTAAGCTCTGAAAAGTAAATTTTTAATACACACACAGTAAATATATACTGTACATGAAATAATTAAAAGCATCAAAGGTATCACAATTTCATTATATATAATAAATAAAATGAATACATTCATTTAGGTGTGATGTTTCTATAATAATCCACCTGTATAATACAAATCTCAGCTCATCACTGTATTTGTAAGAACTGGTACAAAATAAAAAAAGAATAAATTACATCTACACATACAAAGACATTCAACAATATATGCAAAATTACTTCTTTTATATATCCCACACTTTTTGTCCTGCTTGAACTGACCTAAAAAATCCCACTATTCTTTATATACCAAGAAGCTGAATATCACTCACCTAGGGCTGTGTGTTTCTTGCTACAGACTGTGTACACTTGTAGTAGACATTTATGTATACAGAAGGGGAGAGGTGTGGTCAGAGGAGGGCAACACATGCCAGTAGTTAACACCCCATTGCATAAAATCTCCAACATCATTAGACAGCATGAGTATATAGTAATGATATGCATTACTACTATCAGAATGAATTTATCAGGAAGTCATAACCAGCCATTTTTTTGTTTAGAAAAGTGACACAACACCATATTAACAAACATGCATGCATCATCATTAAAAGGGAAAAGCTTATTCATTTGTAGGTAGCACATTTCTTGAGTTAATACTAAAAGGGAATATTTTAATATAACTCTGTCTCCAATATAAATATCAAAAACAAGTGTTACCTGGAAAGAAAAATGTAAATACTCACCATTGCTGCTACCTGTCCTGCAAAAAGTTATTATGTTGATGTGGTCTGCCAAAGTCTGCCAGGATATTCTTTGTCTCATACAGTAGTGATGAGGAGATACTTACCTTTCATTTTTTCTTACACAGTAGTGATGAGGACATACTTACCTTTCATTTTTAATCTCATACAGTAATGATGAGGTCATACTTACCTTTCATTTTTTGTCCAATGCAGTAGTGATGAGAGAATACTTACCTTTCATTTTTTCTCATACAGTAGTGATGAGAAGATACTTACCTTTCATTTTTTTTCTCATACAGTAGTGATGAGGAGATACTTACCTTTCATGCTGCCTTCCCTGCCAAAAGCTGCTTTGTTGCTAAAGAATTGTCCACCAAAGTCAGCTTAGAAAAATGTCATCTCAAGGAGTGTTGCCCCTACAGAAATAAGGAGATACTTCCTTCCCTTCCAAAACGTTGCTGTGTAATTGTCCCCCAAAATCTGCCGGGAAACTGACACTTCCAGTAGTGCTGAAATCTTTGTCCACTAGTGATGTGGAGATAATTAGCTTTGATGCTGCCTGCCAAAAGCTGCTTTGTTGCTGAGGAATTGTCCCCCAAAATCAGCTGGGAAAATTAGATCTCAGGGAGTGTTGACCTTTTGTTTCCCCTACAGATTTCATTGATTAATCCCATTGACCTCCACATAATTTCAGAACACAGTAGTGATGAGGTGATACTTACCTTTCATTTTTTCTGATACAGTAGTGATGAGAGAATACTTACCTTTCATTTTTTCTCATACAGTAGTGATGAGAAGATACTTACCTTTCATTTTTTTCTCATACAGTAGTGATGAGTCATTTCAGGACACAGTAGTGATGAGAAGATACTTACCTTTCCTGGTTCCTTTCCTGCTATATTGCTGGAAAATTTTCCCCCAAGGTCTGGTGGGAAAGCAACATCTCCAGGAGTGTTGATTGGCTTTATTCACTGCTGTAACCATGGGGAAATACTTACCTTTCCTGCTGCCTGCCCTGACTAAAGCTGTTTTGTTATTGTGGAATTGTCCCCAAAGTCTGCTTTGAACCACTGAATGTTGCTGGGGTACCTTTTGTTTCCCCTGTAGCAATCAGTGGCTCATCCTTTTGTCCTCCATATCACTTCAGGACACAGTAGGTATTTGCTATTTGTTAGCAAATGTTTTAAATACTGTACCAGATCCATTCCAGATTTGCTGGGTCACCCTGCTTCACTGATGAAAGTGTATTCTCTCCAGCCTTGGAGAGCTTTAATAAATCAGATTTATTTGTTCATCCTTTCACATCCACATCTATTCAGGACAGAATGTTAATGAGGATATACTTACCATTCCTGCTGCCTACAATAATAAAATACATTGCTGAGATATTGTTTCCCAAAGATTTCAGATAAAATACCTCCAGGAGTGCTGACCTCCGTTATCCACTGTATTAGTGATAAGGTGATACTTACTGTTCCTGTTGCCTGCCATTTGCTAAAAACTGTTACATTGCTGGTAGTTTGTCCACTAAAAGTCTAATGGGAAACTAACACCTCCAGGAGTTTTGACCTTTTCTTTTCATTGCAGCAGTCATCAGTGGTTATGTCTGTTGACCTCCATGGTATCTAATGACAAAGTAGTGATAAGGAGATATTTGTGTGTGTGTCACACTTACCTCTCCCTCACTAGTGCAGGTGTCCCTGACTTTGGGGGTGCCTACGCTCCCAATCTTTATCAGCTTCGCCGAACCCACTGTCCAATCAGGAATTCGCCTCTTAACCATCCTTGGCCATTTCAGTAGCTCAGACACAGCACACAGAGTTTGTGCAACGTGTCTCCATTAGTGCTGAGCTCCTAGCTTTTCTAGCAAGTTCCTGTACACCTGTTGGTTATTCCAGTGTTTCCTCTGTCCAGGTCCTGTGTTAATTTCTTGTTGCCCAGTCTGTTGTTTTCAGCCCATACCCTTGTGCTGTTCCTCTGATCCTCTCAGTCTGTGGATATTCCTAGGTCACCTGTGCCTTCTGTTGCTTCCAATGTCTCCTGTGTTGCCTCTGTCTGCAGTGGCCCCATGTGACTGATGGTAATTTCCTGGATCCCTGGTATTTGACCCCTGGCTTGTTACCTGACCTCTCTTGCTTGCTGCCTGCCTGGACTTACTTGACAATTCTTTTGCCTTTGGGTTTGGTACTGTGTGTCTTCCTGCCCACCCTGGTGTGCCCAAGAACTGCAACCTGGCCATAACCAGCAGCGCACCTTCCTCAGCACTAGAGGCTCTGGAGAAGACCTGGTTGCGCCTTAGACTCTGCGCCTTGACCCTTCTTAGGGCTGACACTACATTTGTGCAAGCCGTAGCACCCGATAGTGGCCCTGTCTCCCCAAGCAAGACATAGGTGACTTAAAGGTGCAAATCATAAACTGAGGGAGAGGGTGATGAACTTTTACAACTTCTCCATCCTAACAGTGAAATTATCATTTATATCAGTTCTCCTGATGCATGACATACAAAAGAAAAGGCAAAAGCAGAGTCAGGGTCACAGGCAAAGGTGGGTCCAGGCTGAGTTCAAGCGGGTTGTCAGGAACAGGCAAGGTCAGTAACAATAAATCAGATGAAAACACACTTCATCACAGAATAGCCCAGCTATACCCTACAATAGGAACTGGGGATTGAGAGCAGAGAGGCTATAAAGCCCCAGCAGCTAATGGCAGTGCAGGACTGAGTCGGGAGCTAATTGCCCCTGAAATCCTGAAATCCCCTTTCAGATGTGCACAGCCACACAGAGTGGTGCTGGATATGTGATAAATACATCAGGCTGCACGTCTAAAGGGAAGCAGAGGCTGCTGCTATCTTAGTTTTCGTGGCTGCTGAAAATGAAATTGCCAGACAGAATAAACAGTGTTTCATACTGCGATGGCACACAGCACAGTGTGGGGTGTCCAGTGATATAATACTGAATAACATTTCCCTAATAGGAGATAATTTGAAGCCCCCAAGGTAAGGTGAACCTCAGTCTCTGTCACAATGGCGTTGTGCTGACATGTTTGGGATAACATTAAAATAGAAATCCATTACTTATGTTGTGTGAGCAGGTAAAGCTCTGTGATGCCAATTTCATGGACCAACAAAGTATGTCAACTAGTTATTCTTGGAAAGTTTCCATTTCCTTGCGGCCAGGGTGCAGTCCTAGTAGGTGTTAATGTAAGAAGGATAGGTTTAGCATGCAAAGATATATTAACTAAAGAATGATAATTAAAAAATCAAATTATAATGTATCCATCTACTATGGTAGAGATAAATATGTGTTCTGCTGGTTTGCTTTATGTCTTGAGAACTTTAACAAATAAATATTTCCACCAGTTTCAAACTTAGACTTTTGCTGCTTCAAAAGTGGCGTTCCTACTGCTGCTTATCCATAAAAAAAATAAAGATTTAATCTCTGCAGATGTGCAAGGCTGGGAATGCAGGACACATATTTCAACAATGATGACCTTAAAAACATGAGCAAGTATGGATTTAATTCTTCGGAAGCAAGTAAACATTGAAAATCCTGGAAAATTTTACCAGGAAAAAACTTTCAAAGTTAAGCTTCACTAGAAAAAAAAAATACCAAAAAATAGAATCTGCATGTAGTCGGCTTCAAAAGAACAGAGATTAGAGAAAACTTTCACAAAGAGCAGGAGAGAAGGAAAGCACAAACAGACTGGTGTTAACCTGTTAATCTGTGGGTAATCAATTAAATACATACCTTAAGTAAGAATAGGTAAAAGCAATAGATTAAAAGTTATAGGCAACTAAATTATATGCAAAGTATGACTTTTTCTGTAACATTGAGATTGTTCTTTCCAAAGGCCTTTTAAGTTGATGGGCACTGACCAACTGGGGTGAAGGGGTGAATGGAGGGTGAAAATTAGGTTTGGTTAAGCATATCTTTTATAAGGAAGTTTATAATTTGCATATATAAAAACAGCTGTCTATATTACTGATTCTTTTAACGACCTTTGACAGGTAGCATATTTATACAAAAAATAGGTTGAGTTTTCATTCTCCAGGTTTACCATTAAAACTCCATAATGCATGTAATGATCGCACACATCAATACAGCCCCAAATTTAGAATATGAATTTGAAATCAGGAATATTTGTATTTAATAAAATGATCAAAATTAGAATCATACACAGTATATATAAATATACAGTCTTTGCATCATAAATTATCAAATACATGCATATACATTACATTTCGTTTAATAATTTGTAAAAATGTGCAACCTCTCCTATTACTTTCCTTTTTGAAAAAAAAGGCAAATGGGATGACTATTTTGTCTAAAAGGAGTAGGCAGATAAGATTTTACTGTATGTTATGCTAGACTATAATTCCACTTAATTCAGGAAGGAAAGCAGCAAGTTTTCCTTTTTTTCAGTTTTGCACTTTTGATATATTTTTGTCCTTATTATTTCCTTGCTTTGTCCGCCCTGACCATATTTTCTGTAAATTGTAGTAGGATAATTGTTTAGGAGAAGTTTACATTTTTATTATTTAAGAGTGATTTTGTAATGCTTTCACAATGTATATAATTATAAAGCAAACTAAAAAGAATCAGATAAGGATGAAGAACATCAAGTAGAACTAAAGTAAAATAAGTAGAAGTATAATTGAATTCCTTTGAGATTATATGCCTAATTTATATACCAGTGGAACTGCATGCTTAGGATACTATGTAAATGGAAGGCATAAAAGCAGCTTTCTTATGTGGGCCACTCCATATTAAGCATTTCCAGAACAGTAAAGAAAGTTGTTGGTTTACAGGGATCATGCATTTTTCTAAACTTGTTATAAATGATGCTTAGAGAATTCTTGCCCATGTATAACTGAGGTTTTATGTGGATTTGGAAGCTACTAGTCTAGTCTAGAGATGCCAAGGGTAGGAAAAGAATTCCATACTGTGGTCCCAAATATCCCTGAAAGCTTGATTGTGGATTTTCACCTAAAATAAAGATGTTAGGGAAAACATTTGCAGGACAAATGTGTGTGGTTTTCTGACATTTTTCCAAGTCTCGAGACAGCCTGTAATATCAATATTGCTTGTTCAATAAATTATCATTTTCTTGATACCAAGCTAGTGCTCCTGTTTTTCCTGGATATTCTTTTTAGCTTTTGATACACAATAAAATATTTTTCAATGTAAAATTCCACTATTATCTACTATCTGTGTTTCTTTTTTTGACAAATCTATAAGTGTCATGTAAGGGTGTGTTTTCTCCCACCCCCCAGGCCATTGGTTCATTTCTCGAAAATCATGTGTTGGGATGTGGCTAATAGAGAGCAACTCTCTACACATTTATTATTTAACAAAGCAAGAACTTCATCTAAATATATATTCCATCTATTATTCCCACCATTGCTCTTCTTCTACCTCTCTACGCTGCCATGCGTTGTCTTCAAATCTCTCCACAACTCTTGCTGACCTGATAGAAAAATACACCCCCTAGCCACTCTCTGTACTCCTTCAATGACCTAGTAATTACTTCATCACTCAAAACCTTGTCACATGCATGACTTCAAGACTTCTCTAGGACAGCATTGACTCCCTGAAATACTCTTGCCCGTCCTTTTAGGCTTGTTCCTACTGTCCACACATTTTAAAGCCATCTTTTCAAACTTACCTACCCATCTTCTTTGGTCTCCTAAATACTCACTACTTGCTCACTATTCCATATCTCCTCTCCTACTGTGTGTTCCTAACCCCCCTCTTAGATTGTAAGCTCTTTTAGGGAGGGTCCTCTCCTCCTCCTGTGTCATTGTTTGTACCTGTCTTTTACTTGCAACCCCTATTTAATGTATAGCACTGCGTAATATGCAGGCAATATATAAATACAGAATATTATTTTTACTACTAATAAAAATAGAAGTAATAATACTGATAATATACAAAAAAATATATGCAAACATATAGAAATATATATTATCTATTTATAGACGCGTGGCATCTTCAGCCCCAGGTAACAGAAAACTCTACATGTTTCATGAGGGAGTGCCTGGTATAATTATCTTCATTATTTAGGTATTTATATTTAACTCTAGCTGGGGTAACAATGGGTTAAGAAAGCCAGCTGGCTCAGGGATCAGGAAGTATAAATCTTGTCTTGATTACAGCTGAACTGCACGCTTTTATAGTATATTGTTAAGCAATCTCAAGTGACAGTATTGGCCATCACACTTACTATTTGGAAAAAAGTATAGTCATATGTTTCCAGTGAAAGATGCTGGTAAAGATTCACAATACAAAATATTTTAAATTGTGTACTTACAAACATGTGGTAGTGTTTTGAGGAAGACCATTTTTTGTTCTAGTTTGACCATGCCCTTCTGTACAAGGCCGGCTCCATAAAGACATGGTTACACTAGTTTGTGCCCTTCCCCAATAATTGCCTCATAAATATATATATACATTTCCTTTTTTATTTATACTTGAAGCTAAAGACTATGAGTAACTTAAACAGCATTTTCATTGTTCTTTTACATTTGAAAACAAATTGAACCTCAACTTTAGGCTCGGATCCAACACCACCTTTCCAATTTAGCCCCTTACCTACTAAGCACGTCATCAGCTTTGAAAATATATATAACTAATATATACCTTCTAAAGTATGCTAAACACATACACACAATTGTAAATTAATCCTTGAGATGCACAAAAACATAAACAACTTTCCATTCAGATATTTTTGCACTGCTCTAGTCCCCCACATTACATTCTAGTTGGTTTTTAGTTTATGATAATATGGAAATACAATTGCTTGTAATGCCACTGCTCCTCTTTGCAAATCTCTACACTGACTTTTATTTTACCCCGGAATCAAATCCAAGCTACTATGCCAAATCTTTAATTTATTTCTCAGCTATTTTCTGACTTACATATTCTAATTTTCACATAAATAATCCCCTATCTCCCATCTGCTCCTCCAATGACCTACAAATGACCTAATTACCTAAATTCTCTTCCCACGCATGGCTCCAACATTACTCTCAAACTATGCAAATTCTCTGAAATTCCTTCTTCCAGCCAGTAGAGTTTCATCATACTTTTGCCAAATTCTCTTTAAATTTGCCTACCTGTCTGAGAGGGAGGGAGAGGGAAGTTATAGAGAGAGACAGGGAGAGAAAAAGGGGGAAAGGGGAGAAAGAGAAGGGGGGGGTAAAATAAAATGGGGAAAGAGAGAGAGTGGGGAGAGAAGAGAGAAAGGATGGATTGAGATAGACAGAGAGAGGGTAGAGAAAGGGAAGTGGGGGGCAAGAGAGAAAGAGAGAGAAAAAGGGAGAAAGAGGGGAGAGAGATGAAGAATTAGGAAGGGGTGGTAAAGAGAGAGACCAGTGAAGGGGGGGGGGGAAATGAGAGAAAGATAAGAGGGGAAGAGAGTAAAAAGAGGAGGGGGAATACAAGAGGAGAAAGAGAGAGGAGAGTGAGGGAGAGAAGGAGAGGTGAATGAGAGAGATCGGAGGGCAGAAGGAGGGATTGAGAGGGAGCGAGAGGGGTAAGAGAAGAGAAAGTGAGTGGGAGAGATAGGCAGAAGGTAAAAAGGGAAGAGAGGGAGGAGAAGGGCGTGGGAGAGTAGAGAAAGAAAAACAAAGAAGAAAATGACAGTGGAGAGTGGAGAGAGGGAACGGAAGAGAGAGAAGACTAAGTGAAATGAAAGGGGAAGAGAAGAAGAGAGAGAGAGGGAAGAGGGGGAGAGAGAAGTGGGAGGAAGAGAGAGGAGGAAGGGTGAGAAAGGGAAAGAGGGCAGAGAGGAGGATAGAGAAATAAAGCGGGGGAGGGGAAGTAAGAAAGAGAGGAAGAGGGGTAAGAGAGGGACGAAGAGGGGGTAGAGAGAGCGAGAATAGAGAAAGGGAGGGAGAAGAGCGAGAGATAGAGGGAAAGATAAAAGGGGAGAGAGTAAAGGATGATGAGAGAGACAGAAAGAAAAGAGAAAATTGGAAGAGAGAAGAGTGGGGGAAAGAGAGAAAGAGGGAGAGGGGAGAGAAAGGTGATAAATAGAGGGAAAAAGGAATAGGGAAAGAATAATATTACCTTCAATGCAATCATCATTCTCCATAGATCTCTGTACTGTATGTGACCTCAATATAACTACTTTCACTATGCATCCTCGTACTTTATAGCTTGACAGCCAGCAGAGGGTTCCAATTGTATTGTCACCCCTAGTGGTCATGACATCCTAGGCCCTGGACTAGGTGGCCTTGTGGGAAATCCTGCCCAGGTCCTGGGTGAATGTCTCATTCCTCATATGGGTTTGATTTAAGGACATGAGCTGTGTGTACTAGGTGAAGATCTCAGTCCTGATATAGTTCATATTTTATTGGTGGCATGTATACTGGTAAGTAAAAAACTCATGTTTTCCATTACCATTACAATAACATTTTGTAAAAACTTAAACAGTACATTGATTCATGTGTTTTAGGTTATTATTTACTCATATACCCCAAGGCTTTCCATTTCAAACACTCAGAAAAGAAAAGCGCTGACATAGAGCCAATTTACTTTCCAAAACAGAACATTTCCTCCAGGCTATAATGTGTGGAGTTTATTCCATTGCTTTCTGCTTAATTTAAAATACATATATTACAGGTTCTATGTAAAAATATTTAAGCTAGGCAGGTATCTTCCTCTACATTGGTATGACCTGTTCCTCAGTTTCACCTTTATTATGGCTCCTTTTACTTAAATTATTGTTTATATTCATGTACATTGTACTTACTTTTTATACATTCATACTGGCCAATAAAACATATGTGCCTATTTGTACACATCCAGGTACATCTGTTTTGTTTATTCCAGAAATTGCAGTAGTAGGGGGAGGACAGGAAATCTTATATTTCTGAGTTGCTAGTTGCCACACCTATGTGTAGTATCATATAAAGTAGAAAACAGGAGAAAGATGGCTTTTTTGGCAACAATAAAGTAGTTTGCATAAATGATTCACTTCTAGGTTAAACACACCCCGACTATTCTATGTACAGACATATAAGGATAATGTGATATGGTATAATACCAATCTTAACAGTCAGATTGTGTGATGATGATATAACTTATATTCATATTCAGGTCTCTTACCCGACGTATTTTGCCTTTTGTCTTCTTCAGGGGTTTCTTAGAGACTTATAATGGTTACCGAAGTATAGAAAACAATATTCACAAAAGGTTTGAAGAACAGTCATCTTAACAATCATCTAAACAACAAAAACATGGGACATAGTATAATCATATAGTTGTTGGATTATTGTGCTAAATATCCCAATAGGTATATTGTTATGATGATGGATTTTACTTTTATTATATAGATATTATGACAGAGTGTCCCTAAAATGTCAAGAAATGAAGAGGTAATCTTGTAGTCTCCAGGGAAAGAGAGTATGATTATGTTTGTATAAGTTTTTAGGAAGAATCCAGGCACTATAGAGCCCTGGAGCTGGCCAAGGGAGTAAAAGGGTGGGTTCCTTGGCCCAACCCTGATTTGGGATATATCCACCAGCACTTAGGTGCAAGAGATAGGAGATGATCAGCCAGTGTGTGGCAGGCTATAATGTGATCAGTCAGAGGCTGGAGTGAGCAGCCAGAGGGTTCCAGGCTGAGATGGCAGCTAGAGGGTTTCAGGTCGAGCAGGCAGCTAGAGGGTTCCAGGCTGAGCAGGCAGCCAGAGTGTTCCAGGCTGAGAAGGCAGCCAGAGGGTTCCAGGCTGGGAAGGCAGCCAGAGTGTTCCAGGCTGAGCAGGCAGCTAGAGGGTTCCAGGCTGGGAAGGCAGCCAGAGGTTTTCAGGCTGAGAGGAAGTCTGTTCCAGGCAGGAGAAGGGAGCCAGAGTGGGTTACAGGCTGCATGGGAGAAAACAGAGCTCCAGGAAAGCCAGCGGGCAAACACGACTTGAACTGAGAGTGAAACAGTGTTGATATGGAGTGTTAGAGAGACAGGGCACCCAGAGAGTTAGCTAGATGCCCAGCCAGGTCTCTGTTGTTTAGTGTTTTTACTTTAAAGTGTTGGAGAGTGTGCTGTAACACTGGGCTAAAGAAATAAAACTGCTGCTATTTTAGACATTTGGTGTCAGTTACCTTTTATCTGTCCTGTAAGCATCCTGTTACCATTAGCAACCCCCAGTAATATACCACAATATAGATAAACAAAGTACAACTTAACATATGAACATTGTTCAGCATGGAATAAAAATAAAAGACTTGAACTTACGTGGTAATGAGTCATTGTTTGTAAAGTGGTAATATGGAGTGATTGGAAAGTGGTTGGAGGTAAATTGTTTCCTCCTGTATTCAGTGATAGGAATATGAATGACCTGATACGATATAGATACATCCGTATGAGATATAATGCATTATTGTAATTAAGGAGATATTGGATTGTGGAATAAAGTTGAAGGGAAGAGTAAATAAGATTGCTATTAATCGACTGATGCTGATTCCAACATATTGAAGCAATGAGGAAGTAGGGCTCCAACATTGCTCCAACAATATGTCCTATAGTATATATGTAAAAAAGTTATAATTATAGGGACACAAAATTATCCAAATAAATTTAACAATATAATAATTGTTATACGGACAGTTCAAAATTGGTCGAATTAATAGGATGATAATAAATTAATGAAATGCCTTCCTTAACTTACTTAATCACCCTGGGAGAAAGAGATTGTCGTTCTCAGAGAGGATAGGTGCTGAAGAAGGTAAAGGTATATTCAGAGTTATACTTGAACATAAGGGACAAGTATAGTAGAAAATCACATGGTTTCAGAACGAAATGAGGATAATATAATTAGAAATATACCTATTTGATAGAGAAAAGGAGGGTTAGGAGACTTGCAATGATGCTGTTTATGATCCAGGACCAGATACCTGCAGTCAACTTCAAAAGAAGCCGTTCTGCAGATCTCCCACCTTAAATGGCTCTCTGCCAGCGTCTGGTTGTGGAGACTGCGCATGTGCTATCTTCACACATGTGCTGTGAGTATAGAAGAGTCAATTGGGGTTATGGGCACATCACTACTGCCCATGGATGGAGGATAGTTTTGAATTAGGAAGTGCGCATGCGCGAGGATCGCGCAGGTGCCAGGGATGATGGGAAGATAGGAGTAAATTTAGTTTTAAGCGAGTGAAGGTGGGAAAACACCAAAGCCCACCCAGATACTGCCTCTAGAAAAAACAGGGTAGTGCTATACCCTCCAAGTAAGTTCAACTCTTTTATTTTTATTCCATATTGAGCGATGTTCAAATGTTATTTTGTACTTTTTTATTTATATTTTGTTTGTTTATTTAAATCTATGTATTAGAAGTAAAATCCATCCGCATAACAATATACTCTTAGATTTTTCAGCACATTGTTCCAATATATATATAACAAGTACATGATTATAGTATGTCTAATGTTTTTGTTGTTAAGATGACTATTTTTTAAACCTTTTTGTAAATATTGTTTTCTATACTTGTTAACCAGTAAAAATCTCTAAAAATACCCTGACGAACACAAAAGGTGAAACGCGTCTAGTAAGACACCTGGATATGAAAATTAGTTATACCATCATCCCCCAATCTGACTGTTAAGACTGGTATTATACCATATCACATTATCGTCATATGTCTGCACATAGACCGAGCTGTGTTTAGCCAAGAAAATTTCAAGTGAATAATTGAAGTCAACTACTTTATTGTTGCCAAAAAAGCAGTCTTTCTCCTATTTTCTACTCTATATGATATTCCCGGAATTGGTCATGATATATTGTATTTCTAGCCAAAACTGTTTTTTTATATATTCGCTTTGTTCTCAATATTGATTTTTTACAGAATGTTTTTGTAGACCAATACCCTAGGGTGGTATTTTGTCATGCAAGTCAACTTTAAATGCTAGCCCCATGCCTGGTACTTCCAGGTATTCAAGACATATGACCGCCTTCCCATCATGCAGTGCTGCGTGCGGAGCAGCCAAATGACCCACCTACGTGTAGGTAGGTAGAAGATGCTTAGCCCTGTGTGCCGGGGATCAAAGGGAAAGCAGTTAAAGTAGAAGTCCAATCCTTACTGTGTCCCTGTAAGTGAGATTCCCCCTCACTTGGTGTCCCCATTCACCATCTGAGACTAAAACAGGATATAAGAAAAAATTGTGTCAAGGGGACACAGACCACCAACGGGAATAGGTGGGTATTTACCAACATAGTTGCTGGACCAAACTGTAGCCTCTAAACTCAACACAGATTTGATTCAGTGCCTCTTTAATCCAGCTAAATCAAAAAATCTGTGTTTAAGCATTGAAAACCTGAATTGTTGGGAGAGCTACCGTATACAATCCACTTCTACCAAAAACCCAAGCAGAAAAAGTCATAAACTCATTTAAGGTGTAAAAATTATTAACCTTGTAATGAGCAATACTGATGTGACCTTTGAAACATCTTTCACTTTTACTATATCCAGACAGGATATGAAGAAAGACAAAGGATTACCCAGGCTACCATGTCTGCTCCTAACTATTAGGTATGTGGGAAATCTATATTGATATAAACTTCTATTTAAGTCTACAGAGAGTCTTCTTTGTACTAAAAATTTCTTTATTCATATACATTTTGGAAGTTATTGGTTAACATCGGCATATGGTTGACAGTTTCTTTTCAGTCTTTTTTGTTAAATTATGGATGTTGCCATTTTTTTTGGTTCTGTTGTGTTTTGATAATGTTTATTTTATTATTTAAGTAAAAACAATAAAGATATGCTTGAAAATGCCTTTTTTTTGGAAGTCAATAGAAATGATCATTATCATTATTATTGCATGGTATATAAACAACACTCACTAAAAGACCTTACAGAAACGGGCACAGCCCCGCAGATTTTCTTCTCAAAAACCAAAAATGTAAAGCTAAGTACACACTTCTAATTTTTATCGTTGGTAAACGAACGACGAACGATCCTGCACGATACCTGCGAACGATCGTATGGCACCGATCCTGTACCTACAGATAACGACACGATCGTTCAAAGATATTGTACACACGATAGATGCGATCGTTTGAACAATACAGGAAGTGACGTGCACCACAGGAAGTGACCTGTACCTACAGATAACGACACGATCGTTCAAAGATATTGTACACACGATAGATGCGATCGTTTGAACGATACAGGAAGTGACGTGCACCACAGGAAGTGATCGAACGTTCGTTCACCACGCATGCTCAGAGCATGGACGATCACTGAACGACCGTACACACGAGAGATGGTCAACGATCGTCGTCCAATCCGATCCGTCGGTCCGGTCATTCATTTCCAACGACTATCCTTTTACGAACGATTTTTGGCCAATCAGTCGTTCGTCGTTTGTTCGTCGTTCAGTTCCAACGATAAAAATTGGAAGTGTGTACGCAGCTTAAGTCACAAAGTCAAACCCCTTACTGACCCCATTATTCAGACCTGGGTGAAGACATCTGGAAAAGATAAGTATCCCAATTTATGTAAGGCTGCACAAATGTTTATATTGGGTAGATGATGCTCGTGTCCAGAGCCAGCAGTTCATTTCTAACACCTAATGCCTAAAATATTTAAATAAAAGGTTAGAGAAGATGGCACAAAATTAGATTTTACAATTTTTCTAAAGTTTCTTGATTAAAGGTAAGTCCTTTTTCGTTGTATGTAAAAAAAATTCTAACCATAGTCTTTTAATAAAACAAGTGATTAGGAAGTGTACAGAAACTCCTAGGTGTCTATTTCTAGAGCATTGAATCTGACACTCACTGAAACATTTCAAGGTGGAGAATCAAATACTGCAATAAAAACATGTGGACCTAAATGATTCTCTGCCAGAAAATGTTTTTGTGAATATTACTGCTTTATAAATAGTCCCTAGCAATTACACAGATTTCTGGAATACAAACTGAGCCATGAGCCGTATATACTTGGATTCTGATATCATTGGAACATAGCTACTGGGAAATAGCTCTGGGTACTCTAATAAAGGACATACAAGGATACCAGTAAGTGTACTGGGTGTATTAGGGTGTACACTCTGTTGGTGGTATGGATACTGGAAAATGAGCTGTGTAACGGGGTTCAGATCCTGGAAATTGGAAAGTGAGCTGGGTGAAGATCTCATTCCTGATATGGATTTAAGGACATGAGCTTTGTGTAACTGGGTGGAGGTTTCACTCCTGATATGGATTTAGGTACATGAGCTATGTGTACAGGGCAGGGCCCAATCTATATTTTTTGCTCCCATAGGCCAGCTAACGTATGCTACCTCTTCCACCCCAACGAATAATAGTCTTTGATGCTGACACACACAAAACACACCATGGAGGCTGTTCTACCGGAAAAAAAACAGAGTGAACAAAGAGAGACAGGGAGAGAGGAAGAAGGGCAGGAAAGGGAAAAGGAGAGGTGGGGGGATGGAGAGAGCAAACAGTGAGAAGACGGTAAGAGAGATAGAGGGGAAAGAGATAGAGGGAGAAGGAGATGAAGTGATAGAGAGAGACAGGGAGAGGAAAGGAGGGAAAGGGGAGAGAGAGAGAGGAGAGAGGGGTATGGGGAAGAGAGAAAGGGGGGAGAGATTGGGACAAAGAGGAGGGGGTGAAAGGAGCGAGGATGGAGAGAAGGAGGGAGAAGTGCAAGAGATGGAGGTAGGGAGAGAGTGAAGGATGAAAGAAAGACAAAGAGGAAAAGAGAAAATGGGGAGAGGGGAGAAAAACATGGTAAAGACAGGGAAAATGGAATAGGTAATGAATGATACCTTCAACGCAATTTTCATTCTCCACAGATCTCTTCACTGTATGTGACCTCAGTATAATTACTTTCACTATGCATCCTGTTACTTTAAAATGGCCAGCAGCAGGTTCCAGTTTCAGATAGAGATGTTGTATTGTCGTCCCTAGTGGTCATGCCATCCTAGGCCCTGGCCTAGGTGGCCCAGTGGGAAATCCTGTCCTGGTACTGGGTGAATGTCTCATTCCTGATATGGGTTTGATTCAGGGACATGAGCTGTGTGTACTAGGTGAAGATCTCAATTCAATGGATTTAGGAACACTGTGTGTAACTAGGTGAAGGTCCCATTCCCGACATGGCTTTAGGAACATATGTTGTGTGCATTGGATGAAGGTCCCATTCCTGATATAGTTCATACCTAATTGGTGGCATGTATACTGTTTAGTAAAAAAATAAATGTCTTCCATTATCACTAACAGTAACAAATTGTAAACACCTAAACAGTACATTGATTCATTTTTTTTGGGTTATTATTTACTATTTGAAAACCCCAAGGCTTTCCATTTCAAACACTCAGAAAAAAACAGCAGTGACATAGAGCCAATTTCCTTTCCAAAACGGAACATTTCCTCCAGACTATATTATGTAGAGAGTTTATTCCTTTGCTTTCTGCTTAATTCAAAATACATATTTTACATGTAAATATATATAAGCTAGGCAGATATCTTCCTCTACATTGGTATGACCTGTTCCTCAGTTTCACCTTTTGGCTCCTTTTACTCATATTATTGTTCATATTTGTGTACATTGTGCCTACTTTTTCCATTCTGGCCAGTAAAACATTTGTGCCTATTTGTGCACATCCAAGTGCACCTGTTTATTCCAGGAAATGTCGTAGTAGTAGGGGGACCACAGGAAATCTTATATTTCTGGGTTTCCAGTTGCCAAGCCTGTGTAGTACCATATATAGTAGAAAATAGGAGAAAGATGACTTTTTGGCAACAATGAAGTAGTTTACTTAATTATTCACTTATAGGTTAAACGCAGCTCGACCAAGAATAGGAGAAAGATGGCTTTTTTGGCAACAATAAAAAAGTTTAGTGAAATTATTCACTTGAAATGTTCTAGGCTAAACACAGCCCAAGTAATGTATGTGCAGACATATGTATGTAATGTATGTGCAGACATATATCACAATAATGTGATATGTTATAATACCAATCTTAACAGTCAGATTGGGTGATGATGATATAAGTCGTATTCAAATGCAGGTCTCTTGTCCGACACGTTTCACCTTTTGGGTTTTTCAGGGGATTCTTAGAGACTTATACTGGTTAACGAAGTATAGAAAACAATTTTTACAAAAGGTTTGAAAAGCAGTCATCTTAACAATTATCTTAACAAAAGCATGGGACATAGTATAATCATATATTGTTGGAATAGTCTGCTAAAAATTCCAATAGGTAAATTGCTGTGATGATGGATTCTACTTCTAAAGTAGAGATATAAAAAAAACAAACAGCACAACTTAACATATAAACAACACTCAGCATGGAACGAAAAAAAATAAAATTGTTTAACTTACTTGGTAGTGAGTCATTATCTTCCCATCAACCTGGCACTTGCGCATGCAAACTCCTTACATTCAACACTATCCGTCATCCATGGGTGGAAGTTATGAGCCCATAACCTCAAATAACTCTCCTTTACTCACTGAGCATGTGCGAAGTTCGCACATGCACAGTCTCCACAACTAGACGCTAGAAGAGAGCCATTTAAAGAGGAAGATCTGCAGAACGGCTTCTTTTGAAGCTGAATGCAGGCATCTCATCCTGGATCATAATCAGCATCATTGTAAGTCTCCTAATCCTTCTTTTCTCTGTCAAATAAGTTCATGTCTAATTATATACTCCCCCTTTATTTTGAAACCGTATTGAATATGTATTTTTCTACTATACTTATCCCTTAGGTACAAGTATACCTTTGAATATACGTTGACCTTCTTCAGCACCTAGGCAGAAAAAACACAGATAAAAAACAGTTTTTTTATATATTCACTTTGTTCTCAATGATTATTTTACTTAATGTTTAATACTTTTGATAATGTGCCATTACTTGGTCACAACAAACAAACAAACCTATACCCTAGAGTGGTATACTGTCATGCAAGGTCAACTTTAAATGCTGGCCCCATACCTGGTACTAGGTAGGTAGAAGATGCCTAGCCCTGTGTGGGGATCAAAGGGCAAGCAGTAAAAGTAGAATTCCTGCTAATCCTTACTGTGTCCCTGTAAGTGATATTTCCCCTCACTTGGTGAAAAAAAGGGGACATAGACCACCATCAGGAACAGATGGGCATTTACCAAAATACTTGCTAGACCAAACTGTAACCTCTAAACTCAACGCAGAATTAATTCAGTGCCACTTTAGTCCAGCTAGAAAAAAAATCGGTGTTATGCATTGAAAGCCTGAATTATTGTGAGAGCTGCCGTATATAAACCACTTCTATCATTAACCCAAGCAGAAAGAGTCATAAACTAATTTAAGGTGTAAAAATGATTAACCTTTGGAATGATAAATACTGATGTGGCCCCTGAGTCATATTTCACTTTATTTACTATATCCAGACAGGATATGAAGAAAGACAAAGGATTACCGAAGCTACCATGTCGGCCCCCAATATTAGGTATTGATTATCATCTGCATATGATGGTTCCTTTTCAGTTTTTTTTTTGTTAAATTTTGGATGTTGCCGTTTTTGCTTTTTTTTGTACTGTTGTGTTTTGCTAATGTATGCTTAATTATTTATCTTGTTTTTTTTTAAAAAAAAACAAAAAAGATATGCTTAAAAAAACGCCATTTTGTGGAAGTCAATAGAAATGGTCATTATCATTATTCTTGCATGGTATATAAACAACAATCACAAAAAGACCTTACCAAAATGGGCACAGCCTCGCACCTTTTTTTCTCAAAAACAAAACATATAAGTCACAAAGTCAACCCCCTTACTGACCTTATTATTTAGCCTTTATGGTATGTTCTAATGTGCAAGGATTTGTAATTTTTTTTAAATTTATTATATTGTTTATTTCGTAGGGCACATGTACTTATTATTACTTCCTGAAGAAGCAATATTTTACTACTGTGAAACATGATGATGACATTGCTCTGTCTACTTTAATGAAATACAGAAGACCACATTTGGCAATGTGTTTATATTTACATTCTTGTATTATATGATTTTTGGTGGTAGCAGTAATATATTTTTAATTTATTTTGTGTTTTTATTAGTTTATTTGTAGGAAATAACATTTAGGAAAAAATGACCATATTCTTTTATTGATTCACCCAATACCATTTTCACTGGGTGTATTTGGTCTGTTTTATTTCACCCTGCCTTCTCTGCTTTGTATTGTTCTAGTGTACAAACCACAAAGTAGATTTTTACCTCCTTTCCATCAGGCTATTGCATTTGGCACAATGATTTAGTATCCTTAACACAATGCACAATTCTAGACTTGCCTTCATCATTTTTATTTTAATTCAAAACACTATAGTTTTTTTCTGCTTTCTCCAACTGTATAAACAACCAAAATGAAATGGAACACATGCTCAACTGGGAACAAATTTTGTATATTTATTTAAAGCTATGACACTGCCAAAAACTATTTGTCCTTTAGTAGTAAAGTTGTAATCACAGTGATAAGTACACTAATCTCATAAATATCATATATATTTATATCCTTATTTTCTAGGATTAGTAAAAGTCATTGACATAAAAAAATAGACATCCTTTTATTTTTAATATAGTCATTTCACTGTATTCTGTTTTTGAATGTGTTGATCTGCAGTTTACCTTTCAAATAATGTCAAATAAAGGCTTGCAAAAAATTGCGTATCCAAAAAAGTAATTGCCCACAAATGTAACGTGTTTATTACATTACATACTATTGCATGAACAATACCTGATTGTTACTATGCGAGCAACTTAAGATGTTTCAGTTCAGAAAGTTCCTTCTGCAAACTACAAATGTTTTGCTGTATTCTTGAATCAATCCTAAATTCCCTATGCAGAGATTTGCATTTTTACAATTTTAGGACACTGCTCCTTTCTATTTTATGGTTCCAAGTGCCTGGACATATTTTTCATTCCCCCGAATCTCAAGGTACTGTGATATTCAATTAATTTGGTTCCATTCCTCTCGCTCTTCAGCTTTGCTATTGGCCACCGAGCCAGCCAATCTGTGGCTTCCCTGTAAATCAAACTGTCTGCAGGTGCAGGCTAGCTTTGTCTGTCTGTTCCTGTTTAAAACCTTTCCCCCTATCTTTTTCCTTTTCCCTTTTTTCATGGTACAGTCGGCAGATCAGGAAGACCCGGAGCCAATATAACACATAATAGGTGAAGTCGATGCATGACAGGGTGAGGGAAGGGTAAATAAGGTGCTAGGGGGAAGTAGTTAGAGGTGATTGGTAGGTAGGCAGATATAGGTGGAGTTAGGTAGGTTTTAAGAAAACCAAGGTAGAGGGTCAGTCAGTTAGTGCTGGTAAGGAAAAAGTTATGGTGTTTTATGATGGGATGAGAAGTCGGTGTGCGCATACTGGCAGCTGGGTTTTTGGAAGGCGGTGTTTTTAAAGGTGATGGAGAGTGGGGAAGAACCCATCTATGGTATGGGTATTTTCTGTTTTGCCAAAATGATAATAGTGAAATGGTATTTTGTTCAGGCTGGGGGGTAGAGTCTGTGAATGACTAATATCGGTGCCTGAGTCAGGTTGGGTGGCTAGGTGGCAAAAATATTGAGTGATCGCAGTTGGGTGGTGTCCAAAAGGTGGATTTGGAGGCCTTCCAGAAGCAGCAGCCAAACAGTTTAAGCTGGTACAATGTGATTTTTAAGGTTGGTTACGGATGGTTAAGAAATTGTTATGGGGGGTTATTTACGTTTAATTATTGGTAATGAAAAAGTAATAGTTGTTATTGTAATCCAGAATGGTGTTTGTGAGGTTTCTGGGGGCTGACCAGCAGGTGGGTGGGGGTGGTGGGAGGTTATAGGGAAATGTTTGGAGCAAGGTATCGGGACTACCCTAGTCTTGTCTATATATATATATATATGTATATATATATCACAATATGTATGTGTTGACATTTCATTTCAGAAATTGATCTCTGGGCGTAATATTGCAGGTAATCTTATTTGTGTTTACATTGTGCAAATTCTCTCAAAACATTTTAACCTATTTTTTTTTTTCATTTTTTTTACAGAGTTTTTTCATTTTTAAGATTTACAGACTTACTGTAAAGGAAATTTAAGTCCTGTAAACATAAACCATATGGCAATTCTTTGTACTTTCCAGCTAATCTTTAAAAAAAAACAGAAGCAGCAAGAATCTCTTTCTTTAGAAAAAGTACTAATAGCATAAATCCCCTGCAGCCATGTATGATTCTTAACCAACAGAAGAAAACATTGTATATACATAGCACATAATACGTGGGTGGTATAAATCTTTCAAATGTAGGCTTAAATCATGTTTCTATTACAAACACAAAATGTTAGTTAAGGAAGAATAGCCATTTCTGCTAACCTCAAAGGTAGCCTCGGGAGAAAAGGTGAGCCTATTCTAATGCTTTTGATGTATTACAAAAAAAAGCTAAACAGAAAGCATGTTTGACTGAACTACAAGCCACTTTTTGGTTATTAAAAACAATTCGAAAGTAAATCAATAATGATTAAACAAGAAATAAACAAAACATGCTAAAAGCCTTAAAACATCTATTCTGTATAGTTATTTTTAAGGTCACTGACTTATATTGCCTTAAAAGGGAATCTAAAATAGCAGCCCTGGTATTTACCCCATGACATGTACTTGGGTGCAATAACCTGCATTTCCTTCAGCTTGTTGATTTGAGACTCCTATCACACTTTTTACGTACATACAGATGTGCAGTTTGACTTGTTACCCTCTAACTGAATGACAGCACGTAGCTGGTAATAAAGGCAAATGAGGACATGGCATATGTCAGCCTCAACTTGTGCAATGGTTGACCTAGGCAATTAGACACAGAGGGATCAATTTTATTACAGCTGGCTGTCAGAGAAGTGCTTGATAAAATGTTTGCTTTACAGAACTATTTAAAATTGTTTTGCAACATGTTTAAGATTTAAGAGTAATAATAAATGAGAATTCATTTTCACAAGTCAAACTAAGTTTTCTTCAAAGCTGTTCTCCCGAATTTCCTATGAGAGTGATAGATTGATGCCAGCCAAAGATACAAGTACTCTGTTTTGCTATTCAAGTCCTGCAATGCATTATAAAATGTTACTAAACTACCGTATGTTTCTTATAAATCAGATGCCCGCCAGTATTTTTTTCCCAAACAATCATGATGTCTGCCATTTAAAATCTAAGGGATTAGGTGTCTTTAAATTCAGAAACTCCAAGTAACCATTATACTTGTTTTGAGATTACAGATTACTTTTAATTCCCAGAGCCCATAAATGAATTATTTAGCATAGTATTGTTGTTGGGCATGTAAAAAGTATTTATGCCCCTAGGCAGGTATTGACTTTTTTAAAGGTATTTAAACTTTGGATATTCATTCAAACAATGCCTACATATAACATTGAAAATAGTGAAAATAAATTTTGCCTTTTTAATTATTTATTCAACATAAATGTTAACAGTTGTAATGGTGCAGCATGGGAGGAAAATCCTTAGATTTATAAACATGTATTGCACCATTTAGCATATTTTTTTTCCTTTAGTGTCTGAAATTACCTAGTTAAATTTTTACCTTTAACTTCCAATTTCAAATCCCCTACAATATTTTAAAAGGGCTTCAAATCAGCCTGCCATTCTTCTTTTAAAGCAATTCCTTGTTAGATTTGCTAGTGAGCTTCTAATCATTATTGAAAGATCAATTTCCACTTTTTCATAGATAGCCTTACATTCTCATCAAGCACACGTATTTAATACAGAATTCATAACTGACTGCAAGTTGATCACACCCTGAAACAGAAAAACAACCCTAGACTATACAATTTCTATCCCCATGTTTGGTAATGAGATTTTTCTCCAAAAATGTCGTCTTTGATGTATGCCAGATATTATCACAGTTTCTGTGGACAAGCATCTCTAAATTTTCTTTAATTCATTACGACACAAGACATTGTTCTAGGAGGCCTATATGTTCCAATGTTATCTTTTGAAAACTTTTTCCTAGCCCATCTCCAATATATTTTATATAGGTATAATCAGGTTCTAATTTTAAATGCATGCAATTTGGCACCAGCTGTTGTACAATTTCGCACTATAGACATTTGTGGCTCTTATAGGTTCCTTTTTTAAGCATCAAACAGTGAGCTAAATTTACTGGGCCAACCAGTACTGGAAAAGTTAGCAGTCGATTAAAGTCCATGCCATTGGTATTTAATTTTTTTCACACATTTCTTTCTGAAGGCCTAGAACACCACACTCTGGATATCCGAGGTTTAAATAAAATAGGTCTTTTTCAGATCCCCTTAAAGAGATTGTAATCATCGACAACTAATCGTTATTACCACATTTTAAATTTGTGGATTAGAAGCATTAATCAATGTAGAGTGTAGTTACTTTTTTCCATTCTTGCTCATTTAAATTAGGAGAGAATATATAAACCATATTCACGCCTATTAGTTGGCAAACATTCCTAATCCTGGACCACCCACGTCCTCCCATGCTAGTCTATATTCCTAAGACTAGGAGATCTTTAATAAATTAGGCTTATAATGAAAGGACATCAATATTTTAGAGCTGTTCCTAAAACAAGAGGTAAGTGGTAATCTTCCAATTTATTCCATCTCTTGCAACAACCAAGGAGTCAAAATTACATTTGTAGGCATTGCCTTTGTAGCTGCAGAGCAATTTTTCCTTCTAATAAGGAAAAGAAACTGTGTAATGATTCCAGGAACCCTGCCATGATCCACCACAACCAAAGTAACCGTATGTGAACGCATGTTCCAACCACTCCTACGCAGTTGAATGGGAGTGTTTGGGAGCGTAGTTGAGCCTCCAGTAGAACTCGACAGTGAACTGGAAATCTGAAGTGTCCCTAAACATGAAGTGATAAAACATGATCAGGAGAAGTAGAGAAATGGAATCCCCTTAGGAAGCACATAGGCAAACATAAAAACCTGGCAATGGTCCTCTTCTATCAGTACACACCACTGTAGGGTCTTGAAGGACTGTAACACCAAAGTAGGTTAGCGGGCTAGACATTTTTGCATTAATCATTTCACATCCAATCAGGTCCCAAAGCACTTTATTTAAACAACAGGCAAGGTCACTTTGGGACCCTGGTCATGTGCCCAAATCTCAAGTGCCAAAATTATAAGTGCAATGGGAATGAATCCAGGGAATTCCATCATCATCATCCTCTACTAACATCACTGTTGAATTCACCTTCTTCATCTGCCTGCAAACTAATGTCCATTTATCTCTTCTTCTACAGGATATGTCTCCCAATCTGCCAAATCTCAGCCCTGTGTATGCAATTGTTTTCCCCTGCAAC
>NC_092871.1:24373956-24379592 GCF_032062135.1 Pyxicephalus adspersus
CCCTCCCCAGGTTCAACTGATATACCAAATTCCTTATATCAGTCCATCCATAATCAGGGCCCAAAGCACTTCTATTTAAACAACAGACAAGGTCACGTTGGGACCCTGGTCACATGTCCAAATCTCAAGTGCCAAAATTATAAGTGCAATGGGAATTAATCCAGGGAATTCACAGAGGAATTGGAACAGATTTGGATATACTATTTTACTCTGCCGCTCCCATCTCCTGCCTTTGGACTGATTTATCCATCCGGACTCATCCAACACATCCTCTGCTGCTGCCTTTCTGAACTGGTATTTCATCAAACCATCTCTTTGACTGAATCATCATCCCCCACTCCTGGGACTCAGCAAGTTTACAAGCCTCACTTGAACCCATTTTGTTCAATGTATTCATATGGTTCCCAGTTATCTGTAAAAATGTATTATTCACCCTTCTGTCTCTTTGGTACTACTCCCTGTCCTCCCTCTGCTCCTTCACTCTCCTTATTTCTCTGTCTGTGGTCCTGCACCTTTTTTCTCTACTGATACTCTCTGGTGACATCTCACCCAACCCTGGTCCCCCACGCAGCCTCCCCCTTCCATATACTCTCAGCAAAACACTCCTTCCTCCTAACCTCATCCCCATTCACCCTACCCATAAGTCCTTAGCCCCTCTCTCTGGCAGTCTATGGAATGCCGGATCTGTTGGCAACAAATTACCTCCATACACAACCTTCTACTTTCTAAATCTCTAAACTTTCTGGCTCTCACTGAAACCTCCTCTGACTCTGTCTCTGCTGCTGCGCTCTCCTATAGAGGCCTGCACTTTACACATACCCCTAGACCAGGCAACAAAGTAGGGGTTGATGTGGGTCTCCTTCGCTCAACTAGCTGTACATACAGAGTCCTTCCTACCCCACCCTCTCTCATTTTCACCTCATTTCGTCAAGTCCACACTGTTCGTCTCTTTAGCCCTTCACTCCTCATTGTTGCTGTTGTCTACTTTGCATACTGGCTCCCACACATTCTTTCCCATGACCTGCCCACCCTCATCCTTGGTGACTTTAATGTTGCAATGGATGAGCCCAAGCTTCCCTCCTCAGCCAAACTGCTCTCCATTACCTCCTCATTTGGACTCACACAGAACATCAATGGCCCCACACACATAGCCGGACACACTTCCTGGTATTTTCTAAACTCTGCAACCTCACCCTCCTTGACAACTCACAATTTCCCCTTTCTGATCATAACCTTATCACCTTCAACCTATCGAACTGTTGCCCTCCCTTGCCACATCCCAGACCTGGTCAATGGCAGAGAGATATCTATAACCTTGACCACAACCTTTTCTCAAACTGCCTTGCGTCCCTTACCCCCTCCCTCTCCAAAATCACCTCCCCAGATGAAGCTGTCACCCTGTTAAACCACTCTTTAGATAATGTTGCCCCTGCCACCTTCCGCTACCCCCGTCCTGCCAACCCCCGACCCTGGCACAACAATCATACCAAACAGCTACAAAGGACTGTTCATGCAGCTGAGCGCAAGTGGAGGAAATCCGGCCTCAGCGCTGACTTCACGGACTACAAGGCCAAGCTACAAAACTTTAACACTGAACTCACCGTCACCAAGCAAAATTATTTCTCCGCAGTCATTTCCCGCTCCTCCAATGACCTACTAATGACTTCCTCACTCATAACCTCATCACACGCATGGATACAAGACTTCTCTAGAGCTGCCCCAACTCTCTGGAATGGTCTTCCTCGTCCTATTCGGCTTGCTCCTACATTCTGCTCATTTAATAGATCACTCAAAACCCATTTATTCAAACTTGGCTACCCATCTTTTTCTGTCTTTTGAAACCATCACTACTTCCCACCACTACATACCCCCCTCCTATGGGGGCGTATGGGGGGTGCGTAAATTCCCCTATTTACTAGATTGTAAGCTCTTCAGGGCAGGGTCCTCTCCTCCTGGTTCATTGTCTGTATTAGTCTGTCATTTGTAACCCCTATTTAATGTACAGCACTGTGTAATATGTTGGCGCTATATAAATCCTGTTTATTAATAATAACGTCCACTAACAAGCATCTTTGTTCAGAAATCAGAAAAGAGTTTGATAGTTTTAACACTTTGAATGGTTATGAACATCATTCAACATTGTAGTCAAACTAAAACAGCTGAACAGCGACAAAATCCATGCACAGGGCTTCTATGACCAAAATATACTTGGTCACAATAATGCTGATGTTCATCAATCATAATCATGCAGCTGGTAATGAGGGGAAATGGGTATGGTATGCAAATAAAGAGGAAATATTTCTTTCTTAAGATTCAGTTCGGTTTTTAGAAAACATTGTGGTCTGCATGGAAAGCCTTTGCCTCATACTAAACCTATTTAGGAAACACAATGTGTTTTCCTACATTACACAATATACTCAGGCTGTTTTCCTAATTATATTTTTCATCAAGGCCAACATCTGGTTCAGATTTATATCCCCTGATCCATTGCAGAATACAATTTCTGTTCTATAGTCTGTTCTTCAAAAGTGTTCTGGTAACCAATATTTGCAGGATTTACTGCTGTGGGAGGTAGGAATTGCAGATACCTTAGACCTTAGATGGATTTACTAAATTAAAAATACAATCTGTATGTTAAATAATTGTTTTTTTTTTAAATATAAAAAAATATGTAAGCTGGTTGCATAAGTATGCACGCCCCTAAACTAATACTTTGTTGAACCTTTTTTGAATACCTTTGTTGCACCTTTTTTATTTAATTACAGCATTTTGTCTTCTCGGGTAGAAGTCTATCAGCATGGCACATCCTGACTTGGCAATATTTGCCCACTCTTCCTTGGAAAAGCGCTCCAAATATGTCAGATTGTAAGGGCATCTCTTTTTCTATTGGATTTAGGTCTGGGCTGTGGCCAGACCATTCCAAAACTTTGATTTATTTCTGGTGAAGCTATTTTTTTGTTGATTTGTATGTATTGTGCTGTTAAAAAGGTGAAATTCCTGTTAAGCTTTTTATAGGTGACTGCAGGTTATGGGCCAAAACTTACTTTTAAAGTACCTGCATAAAGAATAATAATAGCTTGGTGAGGAGCCACATACTTACTGGCCCTACTGAAATGTCTGGTGAGGAGAGGGTTTTTTTATTCTAATGAACAAAAAGAAAATCTCAAAGTAAGATTGAGTATGACACATTGTATCATATACAATGAGCAAGATTTTAAATTTTGATCCCACAGCGAATCGGTACCGAGCTCAAATGTCCTCTCATTGGGGATTCTGACTTGTTTGGGATCCAGAAGCCCCCTTTAACAAAGTGACTCCCAGATGTCCAACCATAGGGAATAAGTACAGTGGTACAGAATACCCCTTACTGGTTCCCTGAAAGGTTAAAATATAAGTGCAAATAATCCAGACTTTAATTAAAATTTTGAGAGGTCATATGAGTTCAGCTGTGACTGTCCAGGTTCCCATGGTCCCTGGGCTGTACCTATCAATTGGAGGCATGTGCCTCCAACCAGCTGTGGCCGCAGGCGTACTGAACTCATATGACCTCTCAAAGGAGAATCTCCATTGAGAGGTCATATGAGTTTAGCTGTGACTGTCCAGGTTCCCACTGTCCCTGGGCTGTACTTATCATTGATAAGTACAGCCCAGGGACCATGCAAACCTGAACCGAGGTAACCTGCGGTCACAGCTGATTGGAGGCACGTGCCTCCAATCAGCTGTGACCGCAGGCGTACTGAACTCAAATGACCTCTCAATGGAGAATCTCCATTGAGAGGTCATATGAGTTCAGCTGTGACCGTCCAGGTTCCCAAGGTCCCTGGGCTTTACAGCACGTGCCTCCAATCAGCTGTGACCAGCTCATGTTCCTGAGCTGTAATTATCATTGATAAGTATGGCCCAGGGACCGTGTGAACCTGGACCGAGGGAACCTGCTGATTGGAGGCACGTCCAAATTTTCCCCTTATTTACTTTAATGGAATTTGCGAAATCTGTTCGCCGAAATTTCACAGACCAATCGAAGTTCGGGGAAATTTTTGGGAGACTGTCAGAGGCCTTCTCGCTCATCCATAATTTACAATACGTAGGGCAAAGAACACCCAGATGGTATCCCGAAAGACTGGTTCACTCAACATTAGGAGATGGTCAGCTAAAGACTGACATATTCAGATGACCAGGTAAAGGTAAACATTATCATTAACTCCTAACCAACTGTTAACCTCCAGACGGAGCCCTTTTCTCCTAACCTAATCCCAAATTTACTTTCTGATGGTAATGCTAGGACTTTACTTACTGTGACACCAGTTTTATTTCACTCAATTCTTTCTTTGCACTAAAGATTTGTTGTGGCATCATGAACACTTGTTGACAGCTATTTTTCGTTATATGCCAAGAGCAGATTACTAAAAACACTGTTTCCAACATGTCTGTTGCTATTTTTATCACGGTTGTAAAGAATTGTCCCTGAATTCTGCCATAATAATAGATTGTCAAAGCTCAATACATACAGGAGGACTGATTTATTAAAGCTACTAAAAAATGGAGAAAATAGACTAACATAGGAGAACTGGGTGGTCCAGCACACCTGAAACCCAGTGTTAAAAATATTTACCACTTAATAGCAAATTTTTTTATTTTACTTAATTACCATTCTTTTTTTCTGGCTCACCCAGATTCTTCCATGATACATGCAGTCTATCGCTTGCAGGTTTGGAGAGTTTTGATAAATCAGGTCCAGTGTGTCAATACTCTCTTCGACATGCACATTGATCAAATAATTATTTTTGAAGTAAAAAATGACTCACTTTTCATTCTTACTGACTTTTATGTATCAGGACAATAGAAATATGATAGGAGCTATGTGTTTCTGTTGAGAACAATGGTATTGATAAAAGTCAGCTCAAGCAGACAGCAGGGGAACTTATCAACTCACACGGTCTCTGACAAAATTACTAAGAATTGTTTTCATAGCAGTATTCAAACAGTGGTAAATTGGAAATTGTATATTTCCAAAAGGAAAGACAATATAAGGTCATTTTAGAGATTACACACCCTTGTACATCCTGTTAGCTTCAAATGGGCAAAAAATATTCAGTCTCTCTCTTTAAAATATGCACATTCAGCCACAAAAATGTATGTTGCCATGCCAGAAATACAGTGCACTCCTATCTTCCTGTATGGACTGATTTTATTACTATGAAATTCAAAGCAGCATTGTCAACACAGCCAATGGTTAGGAAACTGCCTATCCTTGCCCCAAAGGGTAAATTTGAATAATGTCTAGACATATACAGAAATATAATTACCAGTTTATTCTATTTTTTGGTATGAGATTGGTTGATGTAATAGGGTTTTGGTAATTTGATAACCTTGCCTTACTCTAATATATTTGTTATGTTTGTTTTTCCTATATTGTTATTTCATTAAATTTAATTATATGTATATATTTACTACAAAACGAATATGCATTTAAATAGTAGAAAAATGAGAGGGGCATATGACAGCCTAATATCTTAGTATGTAACTGTGCAAATATCAGGTCTTTGCGATTCTTAAAACTGTTTTTTCTTTTAGTGAGAAGCTGTGATGGCAGAGGCACAAGCAAGTTTTACATTGTCTTAGTTACGGGCTGTCAT